>NW_027202283.1:4628000-4980497 GCF_024711535.1 Dipodomys merriami | reverse complement strand
TGAAGGCCAGGAGAAAAAGGCCTCTTTGTACCCCCGAGCTATCTCTCTCTCCAGTGCTGTTTTGACAGGAAGTCTTTATTTGTGCCACCTCCCATGATAGGCCAAGTTCCCTGAACTTATCCTGTCTTTGTTAGACTATGTTCTAGTTTTAAAATAACCTGCTACAATTAATTCAAGGGTCCTTCTGGCAGACAACTAAGGAGCTGAACCTAATGAAATGACTCATTATTGGCAATGGTGCCTCCCTAGGTTTCTGGAAGCTTGCTAAATCTAAGCACATGTGTAATATCACAATGCTTCCTGTCATCTAGGGCTGGTGAAGCTCATCAGATTTTGAAACCTTTGACCTCTCCTAGTTGGGCCCTGGGTGGCTGTGTTTCAGGGTTGAACACAGGACCTGGGTGCTGACCATGAGCTCAGAACAGGAGCTCAGTTCTTTACCATTTGGTGTCACAGTTTCACTTCTGGCATCAGTGTGTGTGTGTGTGTGTGTGTGTGTGTGTGTGTGTGTGTGTGTGTGTGTGTGTGTGTGTGTGTACATGTATGTGTGTTCATTCACTTGTCCTGGAGCTTGAACTCAGAACCTGAGCACAGTACCTGAGTTTCTCCTGTATAAGGATAGCATTCTACCACTTGAGCCACACAGCCACTTCAGGCTTTTTTCTAGTGATATGGTACTAAGGAATCAAACCCAGGGATTCATACATGAAAAACACTCTACCCCTGAGACACATTCTCAGTACACCACTGCAGGTTTCTTTCTTTCTTTTCTTGGAAGTTGGAAGAAATGAAATCTAGGCCTGGGTGCTGTCCTTGAGCTCTTCAGCTAAAGCCAATTCCTTGAGCTACAGCACCCCTTCTGGTTTTTGTTGGGTCAATGGAGAGAAGTGTCTCAAGGAATTTTCTGCCCAGGCTGGTTTTGGACCCGTGATCCTCAGCTCTCTGCCACCTGAGTAGCTTGCATGACAGGCGCGAGGCTTCCACTTCAAGTTTCTAAATGGTGAATAGGAGATAAAAGTCTCATGGGACCATTTGTGTCTGGGATCGTTTTGAACCCAGATCGTCAGATCTCAGCTTCCTGAGTAGGCAGCATGACAGTCCTTAGCTACTATACGCCTAGACCCTAACACTCTGTTGCAAGGGGTCCTTGGCTTCACGTGGTAGGGCACTAGCCATTATCCCAACAGGTAAGTGTCAGTGGCTAGGTCCTGAGTTCAAGGTTCATGACTGAGAAACTTAAACCAAAAAAATTGCCTGCAGGAGACAACCACTATAGTTAGGTACATGCATAATTTTGGCCCTGACAGGGGCAAATCATCATCTTACTTGTGGAGCTCTTACAAGAACCAGATGAAAAAATGCACGGCATGAATGACTCAACACACAACATCTCATGAAGGACTCATCACATAGCTGTATGGCACATGCTGTCATTAAATTAAGGTGCTTTCATCAGTATCACCATTCTTTCAGAAACACCTCACAAACAGTCCAAATTTAGATTTTAAAAGGATGGGGTTTTGGGGGGAGGGCATCAGCCATGGAATTGCACTGAAAGTTTGGGCGTACTGTCCTAAGATCTTTTGCTCAAGACTAGAGCTCTACCACTTTGAGCCACAGCTCAGAGATTCACAGACATCCTGGCAGGTCTGGGTTTTAAACCCACCAGTGTCAGATCTCAGTTCCTGAGTATCTTGGATGACAGGGGTAAGTAAGCCAGCAGCATCCGGTTCTGTGGAGCTGGGTTGCAGTGGTTTACCTTTGGCTAAGTCAGGTTAGACAGCAGCTGTCAGCACTAGACTCCCTCCTTTCTCTGTGATGAGGTATTTGCAGCCCTATCCTTATATAGTTGCAGTCAGAACATTCTATCTTTTCCTTTTTATTTTTTGTTTTGGTGCCAGTCATGGGTCTAGAGGAAGGGTCTAGACACAGTCCCTAATTTTTTATGCTCAAAGTTCGTGCTCAACTGTTTGAGCGACAGCACAACTTCTGGATTTTTCTATGCACACAGTAGTGAGGAATCGAAACCAGGGCTTTCTACGTACTAGGCGAGCACTCTATCACTCAGCCCCATTAGTGACAAGTGTATAAACAGATAAATGTTTAGACTTGTAGATAGATAGATAGATAGATGGATGGATAGATGTATATAACGTGAGATGTCTCTATATTATGAAATTGCATATACAATATTACTACCAATTATTGGAAATTAAATTATTCCTTCCTTTTTTAAGCATCATGATTGAATACATAATAAAATATTAATTGAAAATCATTCAATGTTGTATAATTGTGTATAATTTTACAATTTAATCATACACTAACTACTAATGTAATTGTTACTTTTACAAAATTCCATTCGCACAGATGTATATTGGAAAGTGTTTCTTAGAATCTCCTGCCATACCGGCAGTCCAGGATTCGATTTCCAGGCTTAAGTTTCCGGTTTCAGCTTGGCTTCCCTAATAGTCATCCAAATATCAGCAATGTAAGGTCATGTACACTTTCTGGGCATTGTCATTTAGACCCAGGATAGTCACAATGCAAAGAAAAAAAAAAGTAAAACCACCTCCTTGAACTTCTCAGTTTTATCCTTCTCCTTTTTATTTTTATTTTTACCAGCCCCGAAATTTGAACTCGGGACCTAGGATCCAAGGATCGGCTGTGGCAGAGATACCAAGACCTGAGTTCAAGCCCGGTGCTTGGCCCAAAACATCCTCCTCCTCCTCCTCCTCCTCCTCCTCCTCCTCCTCCTCCTCCTCCTCCTCCTCCTCCTCCTCCTCCTCCTCCTCCTCCTCCTCCTCCTTCTCATCATCATCATCATCATAATGCCCTGGCTTGGAGTTTGCACCATTTTTCTGGCAGGCCTGGGATTTAAACTCAGGGTCTGGGGAATTCTGAGGCACTGTGGGTGAAGGGGAAGATCACCGTCCTTGAAGACAAGCAATTCAGACAAGTTCCCAGGGCCTGAATTGAAGCCCCACCACTATAAAATATAATAGTCATATATTAGATCTATGTCATATGGGTTTACACCATATGGTATTTATTACCCCTATTTATTTAGTATTATTGTACATATAACATTTATTTTATTACGTCATATCACATATACTGAGACCCAGGACTTTCACAGAGAAGGAAAAAAATGTGTCAAAATTGGCTTCTTACTCCATGAATAAATTTTTGGCCATGCGGGGATTTCAACTCACAGCCTACAATGCCCAATTCATCAATGGGGTCACAGTCTTAGCACACCAGCCTCCAGCAAGCTGAGCTGCCAGGAAGTTCTGAGGACCTATAATCAAGGCACAGTACATATATAAACATGTATATATATATATGTATATATATACATATATATACATACATATATATGTGTATATATACAGAGGGAATATGATATTATAAAATTATACATATAATTACCAATTATTAGTTATTAAATTATGCCTCCATTTAATGAAGAATCATCGTTGAATACTTACAAAAGCATTAATAAAGTATCAGTCAATATTCTTAATCATACCGTGGTTCTAGAATGGAAGATATAAATTCAATAATTTTTGTGTGGCATTCTAAAATAGAATCATGAATTAATTTCAAATTTACTTATTACTTTTATGACATTCCATTAGCATTCAAATGAATAGGAATGAGTTTGCAGGATCTCCCTCTATTTGTGGGTGCCAGTCCTAGCATTCGAATTCCAGGCCTGGGAAGTTTTCTTCTAATGCAAACCATTGGAATGACACCGTTAAGATTTCAGATTGTCACGAAAAAAAAGAACAACAAGAACAGTAAGCCAGGTTGTCAGTGGTTCCTCCCTGTGATCCTAGCTCCTCAGAAGGCTGAGATGCCAATTTGAATGCAGCCTGGGCATGAAAGTCAGCAACACTTGTATTTCTTAAGAGATCACAGGAAAACAAAAGAAATAAACAAATAAAATCCCTGAGTGGTTCAAGTTGCAGAGCACTACCGTTGAGCAAAAGGAGCTCAGGGCCAAGGCCTGTATGATGGGCTTTCAGCAGGTTGCCCATGCCCAGCCCCCCAACCTGGGCAAGTTGGAACAAGCCCTCAGAGAGCACTAAGTCTGCAGCTTGAACAAAGCATCCTTCCCTGCCATTTAAGAACTGAAGCCACAAAGGCTTTTCCTGGGCTGGTGTGTGCAACTGGTGTTGAGAAACCTAAGCAACTCTATTTTACTGAAGACCCCAACTCAGTTCTGCGACCCTTGACCTATTCCAGCCACAGACAGTCCTGGGAACACTAGATGCCAGGATGTGGAGATATCTGAAATAGCCTTGCACAGACAATTTTGGGAAACACATGGTGTTTGCTTAAGGCAGGATGTCAAGGTATCAGAAACTCCAGAACAGCCCCTTCTGGGGTTTGGTGACCATTATCTAAACCAGACACCCTGCAGTTTAGCACATATCCTCTTGAGACTTCCCTGTGGCACAAGCCAACCAGTTTAAAGTATGTCAGCCCCCTTGATTTAACCAACAACTTGTTTCTGTAGTTCTCCAATCATAATATAGAATTGTTTTCTGATTTTCCCACAGTGTGTAGTGATTTGTTAGAAAACGCTATGGTGTATGCAAAGTCCCTGCCTTCCCTAAAAAGTATATAAAAGGTGCTGTAAACCTCGGTTGCTGCTATGTAAGTCTGAGGGGACCAAGCTTGAGCTTGCAATAAAGACTACTTTGCTTTTACATTGGTGGTGGTCTCTGGTGGTCTTTTGGTTAAGGATTTCTGAATTCAGCTTTACAGTGTGTGCAATGGTTGCATTATGTTCTGGCTGAGATGTCCCTTCAGAACACCTAGCAGCCAGCCACTGCCTCCAGGGAAACCACAGTTCCTAGGCTGTAGGAGTTGTCAAAGATTGTGTCTCCATTTCCTCTATCTCCCTGTAGGATGTTAGCCCAGACCTCTGGGGCCTGGTGGCCATCACTCATTCATTATTCCTTATTGCAGAGTCTCAGGCTGGTCCCAAATTCTGACAAAGATAGGAAAGAGTCAGTGATTTCTGTGTCAAAAGGGGTAATCCAATAAATCCCACCGTCATAGCTTCTTTTAGAAATGAGCCTTGGTCTGTGAATGTGGCTTACTGGTAGAGTGCTTACTTAGCACACACAAAGCCCTGAGTTCGATTCCTCACTACCACAGAAAGAGAAAAAGCCAAAAGAGACACTGTGCTTAAGTGATAAAAGTGCTAGTCTTGAAAAAAAGCAACTCAGGAACATCCCCAGACCCTGAGTTCAAGCCCCAAGATTGACAAAAAATAAGTCAGCAGAGTGAGACATATTCTTCTGGGACTCAGAGGAGGGCCATTATGGGTAAGAGATAGAGGGCAGGTGCTGGTGGCTCACACATGTAATCTTAACTACTCAGGAGGCTGAGTTCTGAGGATGCCAATTGCATGCAGGAACGGATATATGAGGCTCTTTTCTCCAATTAAACCCCAAAAGCCAGAAGTAGAGCTGTGGTTCAAGTAGTACAGTGCTAGTCTTGAGCACAAAAGCTCAGGGATAGCGACCAGGCCATGAATTCAAACCCCAGGACTGGCGTGCATCTTTTTGCGCATGCACATGCGTGGATGCACATGCACGTACGCACACATGCACACATGCACACACACACACACACACACACACACACACACACACACCACCACCACCACCACCACCACCCCCACCACCACCACCACAATAGAGCATTTTCCAGTCAGCCTGCACAAGTTCCATCTGTAGGAACTCAATATTTGTTTTAAAAGGGGGAGAAGGGAAGGAAAGGCTTGCTCCAGGAGGTGATATAACCAGTGCCAAAATTCCACAGGAGCTCTAAGATGTGGAACAAGACAGAGAGCCTCAGGCAATAAGTACAGCTTGGGCAAAGGTCCTGAGGTGTGTTGTAGAGCTGGTGGTGTGGGTGGAATGAAGGTTCCGTGGCTTCAGACAAGTCTGGCAGAACACTCAAATCTGGGACAAGATTTACACTTGAGTCACCGTTAGGGCAGAATGGGGTCCAGAGGAAGATTAGCATGTCTTTTCACCAAGGACCCCAGCCATTTTCTTTGACCAAAAGCCTATTTTTCACAGCTCCTGACCTTCAGCCCTCCTTTGCATGGAGGAATCAGGGCAAATGCAAGGAAGAATGCTTGCTTAAGAAAAGGTTCTAGCCCAGTGTCACCAGTGGCCTAACCCCTGTAAATTCTAGCTACTCAGGACACTGAGATCAGAGATCGTGGGTCAAAGCCAGCTCATGGGAGGAAAGTTAGTGAGACTTTTTTTGCCAATGAACTACCAAAAGCCAGAAATGGAGCTGTGGCTCAAGTGGTAGATTGCCAGCCTTGAGGGAAAAAATTAAGAGACCACAGGCTAGACCCTGATTTCAGGCACCAGTACTAGCACAGAGAAAATAAAGAAAAGCTTTCAGGAGCTCCTAGTCCACTGTGGTGAAAAGCCAGATCAGCTGGGCACTGGTGGCTCATGCCTGTCCTCCTAGCTCCTCAGGCGGCTGAGATTGGAGGATTGCCATTCAAAGCCAGCCTGGGCAGGAAAGTCCGGGGGACTCTGTTCTCCAAGAACCACCAGAAAACCGGAAGTGGTGCTGTGGCTCAAGTGGTAAGATGAAGAGCTGGGAAAGAGCAACCAGGCCCAGAGTTTGAGCTACATGACCAATACCTGGCCTGCTTTGACCTCATGCTCTGGCTCTAAGCAGAGTATTTTCCAGTGGGCTCCTGAGGGTCTCCCAATGTCTAGCTGTCCTACACTTCTTTAGAGCAGCCTCCTTGGAGGCCTTTGCATACAGAGTGGGCCACAGTACCAGAGAAGGATCGACCCTTGTGACACGGAGGTCATTGACCTGGTCATCAGAATGGCATCTATCATGAGAGCAGTGTGGATCTGAGCACTAAATCAATGTCTCAGACCACAGTTCTGGTCCAGGAGGGGTAAAACAGTAAATGCCCGCTCATATGGATATCACAAGAATGCACATTTGTCAGGCACACCTTGGGCGGTGTTGAGTTGGACTCATGAAAGACTTGTAGGCTCAGGAATCCAGAGCCTGCTGGCTGCTGTTTGTAGTAAACGCTATATCCCAGGAGTCCCACGGCTGGAAACCCTGCTTTCCTCCCCAGTGCTTAGATGGAGGCACAGGTTCCATGGAACTCACTGCCATGGCCCAGATCCCTCAGCCCAAGAAGGACTTAGGGAGAAACAACTGATGTGGTTTAAGAGTTTACTATGATTATGCCTCAGGACTGCCCCCAGTTCTAGCTCTGCTTATCATTACCACCTCCCTCTGTTTGTGTGTGTGTGTGTGTGTGTGTGTGTGTGTGTGTGTGTGTGTGTGTGTGTGTATGTGTGTGTGTGTGTGTGTGTGTGTATGCACATGCGCATGAGTGCATCTTGGTAGTAGGACTTGAAATCAGGGCCCGGGTTCTGGCCTTCCATTTTTTTCATTCAAGGATAGCACTGTACCACTTGAGCCAGAGCTTTTCTTCCAGCTTTCAGGTGGTATTTTGGGAGAGGACAGTCTCACAGATATTTTTGCTGGGTTGCCTCTGAATGTCAATCCTCAGATCTCAGCCTCCTGAGGGAGCTAGGAATATAAGAGCATGAGCCATTAGCATCTGGCCATGCTTTCCTTCTTGGATAAGACAGAATACCTGTCTTCTTTTTTTTTTTTTTTTTTTTTTTTTTTTTTTTTTTTTAGGTCCGGTCATGGGGCCTGAGCTCTGGGCCTTGGTGCTGTCCCTCAGCTCTTCAGCTCAAGGCTAATGCTCTACCACTTGAGCCACAGCGCCACTTCCGGCTTTTTTCTTTTTGCTTATGTGGTGGTGAGGAATCAAACCCAGGGCCTCAGGCATGCAAGACAAGTGCTCTACCACTGAGCTACCTTCCCAGCCCAGAATACCTGTCTTCTAGTTGAGCACACATCTACAGCTATCCCACCTATCTCTAACCCTACCCCTACCCCTCCAGGTTTCAGAGGAATCATTCCTTCCCCTGAGGACAAAGAAATAGGATGCATTGACAGGTTTGAGCTTTATGTTCTCCACACAGTCAGGGGCTGCTGGGAGCTGCTGTAGAGGCCAGAGATCTAGGCCAGAGCAAGTAGATAGCTGTTAGAACAGAAGAGACTATGAAAAGACATCCATGCAGCTGGATGCCAGTTGCTCATGCCTATAATCCTAGCTCCTCAAGGCAGACACTTGAGGATAAATCAAAATTCAAAGCTAACCTGGGAAGACTCTTATCTCCAATGAATCACCAAAAAGCTGGGAAGTGGAGCTACTATAGTACAAGTGGTAGAGCACCAACTTTGTGCAAACAGGCTAAAGGTTACCACCTAGGCTCTGAGTTCAAGACCCAGTAAACACACACACACACACACACACACACACACACACACACACACACACACACACACACACACACACACGCTATGTGCATGCAAAATCAGATATTTCTACATTGAAATTTTTAGTTATTCTCTACCTTTTCTGCATTAAGCCTGGTGGTTGTTGGCCTAGGAGTTTGATGCATACAACACCACTTGGCATCTTTAATTTTGGGGAACAGAATGGCTAGAAAGTCAGCATTTCCCATCCCAGCTCCTTGACTGGGTCGTGATCTATCCCGGCCCTTTGGGGCTCCTTTTACACACTCACCAAGATTCTTTTAAAAAGCATCACATTCTGGGCACTGGTGGTTCACACCTGTCATCCTAGCTACTCAAGAACCTGAGATCTGGAGGATCATGGTGACAAGCCAGCCTGGGCAGGAAAGTGTATGAGAATTTTATCCTTGATGAAACATCAGAAAACAAGAAGTGACCCTGTAGCTCAAGTAGTAGAGTGCCAGCCTTGAGAAACAGAGCTCAGGGACAGCGCTCATGGAAAACAACAATGAGAGGAATTGCATGATGGCTCTGGGATTGACATGGGCTGAATATAATTGGAATTGTCAAGTGCACCAAGATAAAGCATTACCTCCTTTAGTCTTGTGCTCCTCCATCTGTCTCACCGCCTGACCTTGGCATGCTTCGGGTCACCATGGCCCTAGTTGGACGGGAGGGCTCCGAGGAGGAAGGTACCAGAGCAATCACCCACCTCCCTCTTCCATGCTCACCCTGCTGCTTCTGCAATAGACCTACTTCCTGGAATCCGTCCATGAGATCATGGCCGCCACATTGTGGTGAGTGGTGGGTCTAGCCAAACTCGGGGAAGTTAGGGGTGGAAGTTGGTCTGGGACTAGGCGTTTCCACCCTGGGTGTGGGCTGAGTCCAGGGCTGACATTTATTTCATCCTGAGCCTTGCAGGGGTGCGGAGACAATGTAGACTCCACATTGAGTCAGGTAAGATCAGAATCTGGAGGACTACTTTTATGGGGGAGGCTGTGGTGCTCAGGGGGCCACTGTTCTTGGTACTCCTCTCTCGGGACTCCCTTCTCCCTCTCTCATCCCTCAATGGTAAAAGAGAAACTTTAAATAAGGGTGTCAAAGAGGGGGCAGTGGAGGCTTTCTGTGTGAACCAGATTTGTGCTTCATATTCATCCTAGCCCCTACTTCCAATTTATCTGAGTAATGACTATATGTGTTTGGGGGCAGGGGATCATCTTAGCTGAGAATGTGGCTCAGTGGTAGAGTGGTTGCCTAGCATGCCTGAAGCCTTGGGTTCAATTCCACACAGAAAAAGCTGGAAGGAGAGGTGGGGCTCAACTGGTAGAGCACCGGTCTTGATCAAAAAGAGCTCAGGGTCAGTGACCAGGCCCTGAGTTCAAGCCCCGTGACTGGAAGAACAAATCTTTGTGGAGGCTTTCTTTCCCTTTGAAAACAGTTTATTCTTTGTGATAAGCATAACATGGGCCTCTTCCCAGGTCACCAATGGGCCATTATATGTCCCTTGAATTTTGTCTCCTCCCAGCAGCCTCTGCTCTACCCAGCCCACAGTTTACCCTTCCCATCACCAGGCAGATAGAGACCTATAGAAGGACAACTGGCCATCAAGTTCTGGTGGCTGCCGAGGATTTTGAGACTCAATATGTCACATAGGGAGTCATCATCCCCATCAGACTACAGAAAAAAGGGACAGAGTGCTGCAAGCCTGAGTTCGCCAGCTGTGGGTGGCTCTGGATGTGGGACATCTGTGGCAGGATGTGCTCTGTGGGAGAGTCCTCTACTGGGTAAGGAACCCCGACCTCTCCTCTGGCAGTTTCCACACGGTCTTGAAGTTGCATTTCTTCAAAACCTTTCTGCTCCTCCATCATTTTGCCCACCCAGGATCCTGAGGCCTCTAAAGCAGCAACACAGATAGGGGGCTCAGAATGGACCGACATCTGGAGCCCTTGAGAAGAGAGACAGCAGCTCCTGCAGCTCTTTCCTCTTCTCTATCTTCTCCTGGGACAGCTGGCACATGCCCTTGGCTTTCTCCCGACACAGTTGATCCAGGACTAACATCTGTCCTTTACACACCAGGAGCAACTCCTGGACGGTGTGGATATGTGCCAACAGCTGGCTGCATGGATGGTGGAGCTCATTCGCTGGACCATGGAAGTGCACCTCATCATGCAGGTCGTGGATTAAGCAGATTTTCTTTTTGGACTCCCACGTGTCCCACTTCCCATCCTCACACATGCTGTGGTGGCAGCTCACGGGGTGGGTACCTGTGGATCCAGCTCTATCTGGCACTGAGCTGTCGGGTGGATCGAGTGCCTGCAACAGGCCCGCCGCTCCTGCGGCAGGAGTTTCCCCTTGTGGATGTCAGCCTCAAAAAGTGCTCCCAGAGTCACATCCTTCTTACTTTGGGGGATGTCTCTATCCTCTGCGATGGGCACATCAGGGGGAGTCGCTTTCTCACCTTTTCTTCTCCAGGGCTCACACCTTCCCCTTCCCCAGGGAAAGCCAGGAAGATCAGCTGGGCCTGCAGGCACTCATCCTGTGTTCTGATTACTTCCAGGCACTTGAGAGTGTCCTGACACTTTGGGGGCATCACTTGTCCCCACAGTTTGTCGGGCCCTGCACTTGCTAAAGCTGCTCCAGCAGCTGAGTCTGCCTCTGCAGGTGCTGCTGCAAGGCCTACTTCTTGGAGCTCAGCCATTCATTGGAGGTGATGTGATGCTCACAGGTGGCTCTGAGCTCCTGCAGCTGGGCCAGGGACTGCTCCTGCTGCTTCTGCAGCTCCCAAGCCACTTGGGTCTCTCTCTCATCCATCTCTTACCATTCCTCTATCTTCTCCTCTGAATGGTCCATCTGTTCCTGCAGATGTTTCTTCACCTGCTGCTCAGAGTCCAAGATGTTAGCAAACTCCTCCTTCTCACCGCTCACCCTATGGAGAGCACCCCACAAAAAGGCCAGCTGTTCTTCTATCTGTGGGTCGCACAGACATGTGCATCATGGCGTCTCAGGGATCCCTTGCCAACCCTCCACCTTCTCCTCCAGTCTCTGCAGTTGTTCCCACTGCTCTGCATTCTGGAGATTGGGCCTCTGGTTTTCCTGGATCTGGATATGAAGTTGCTCCTCCAGGTTTTTCAACTTCATCTGCATGCGGTAAGCCTGGGTCTGCAGCTGCTGCTTGGCATGAGATAGTCCTGTGGGGGGCCATGGCTCTGCCAGCTTCCTTCTCAGTTTCCCCAGCTCTTTCTCAAAATCCATCACCTGCCTAGCCCCTCCCTCCTTCTGCTCTGTCAGTTGGTTCACCTGCTCGGTCAGCGGCCGGGCCTCCTCCTTCGCTTGGACCTCTCAATTCTCAGGTCCTTCACGAAGGTGTCTGTGTCCAGATTCGCTGCTGTCACCATCCAGCTCAGGTTGTCCAGTAGTCTTGTCAGTACCTCATGCCCTGCCAGTGCTTGTTGGAGCTTGCAGATTCTGTTATTCCTGCTGCTCCTCTATGTCCAGAGTGTTTCCAGCTTCTCCTGCAACTCTGTGTTCACTTGCTCCAGGTCATAGAAGCTTCTGATCTTTTACTCGAGCTGAAGTGTTACATCATTCAGCTGTTCAAAGAATATTTCAGTCTCCTTCTGTGCAGCAGTGACTGCAGAAGCCTCCATCTCCAACTCTGCCATGCCTGCAGGCAGCTGGTGAGAGTTTTATGCTCCATTACTCTGTTATCGGCCACGTTCTGCATGTGGGCCGGTGATGATTGTAAATCGCTTTCTGTCAAAACCAACTTCTGTATGAGTGGCTTGTGGATTTCTAGCTCTATTTTCAGTTCTCTGTGCCCCTGGGCTATCTTCTCCCTTTCTTTCTCCCGTTAATACTGCAGGTCTGTCTTTTCCTGATTCAGTGGTTAGATACTGGCACAGAGCACCTGGTTTCTTCTTTTGCTGCGGTCCAGGGCAGGCACCACGTGTTGGTAGCACCTCTGAAGATCTTTGGTGGTATCGGGACCCTTGACACTCTGGACCCTGATGGCTGTAACAGTCTCCAAAGGCAGGGGTGGCCCGGGGTTGGCATCACCTTTGGCTGGACCTTCCTTTGAATCATGCTCTCCAATGTTGTTTGTCTTGGGGATCCCTCCCTTTTTGGTGTCCTTTGTTTTCTTGAATGTTGCAGGTCTGATGGCAGAATTCTGTCTGTGATCTGGCAGTTGTTTCTTGCCCACAGCTCTCTCACGGAGTCTGGTTGTTAAAGACATCTGAGCACTAGGATGGGAGAGATGGGCTGGCCACATTCCCAGGCTCTGGGTAATCCTCTATTCTCCCACTCACTGACTAGGCTGTAAGTTTCCTAATCCACTCCAAAGTCGCCTGAAGACTCTTGCTCACCACCCAGCCACCTCTAACTTCCTCAACTGCTGGTAGTGGTGTCAACCAACAGAGGAAATCTGGGTGCTACTGGACAGCATGGAATATGGGAGTGGCCACAATTCTTGTATCCCATTAGTTAGAAAGAACCATGAAAGAATGGAGGTGCAGTCAGAATCCTGTGATGCAGGCTGCAATAGGTGGAGTCAAGATGACAGTGGCTCCCCAGCCCCTTTCCAAGGAAACTCTGTCCAATTCAGTTGGAGACAAGAGGGTGACTTGCTTTAGCCGGATGGCTGCACAGATTGTTCTGTATGACTGTTTCTTGCCAATCTCGGAACTTGAATTCAAGGTCTGGGCACAGTCCATGAGCTGCTTTTGATCAAGGCTAGCCCTCTACCATACGGGTCTACTTATGGCTTTGTTGACACTGAACTTGGACAAGCGTTTCAAGGACTTTCCTGCCTACGGTGACTTTGACCATAATCCTCCTATACAGGCTTGTATCAAGGAGGACTGCTGAGAGCCATTGGTGCCTGCCTAATCATTGGTCTTGCTGATGTTTTGGGACAGACCAGTGAGTTCCCTATCCATAGGGAAAACATCCTATTCGTGTACATTTTAGATATATGATTTATATTTACATACGTATGTTGATTCTATATTACATTCAGTGTAGTTATTCATTTTATTTTTCATTTTGTTCATGTATTGACTATTTTATTGATTATTTTGACACATAGAACATTGATTACTTTGATTACATAGGATATAGGACTGCATATGTTTTCCACTTCATACCTGACACCCAAGACTTTTGCAGAAAAGTAAAACATGTGTCACCATCAGCTTCTTACTCCACGATTATTGTTTGGGAGTGCTGGCATGTGAATTCATGGCCTACAGGTCCAAATTCATGAATGGGTGAGTGTCAGCATGCCATCCTGGGGCAAAATGAGCTGACACAAACTATGCAGGACCTGAGATTGAGCCCCTGGGGTTGAGAAAATAAGAACAGATTGACACGCAGATGGTAGTGAAAGACCCCCTAACCCCCTGGGGTACTTTCTTTAATGGGAGGGCACCCCAAGAACCAAGACACCAAGCCAGCAGCTGCAATATGCAAGAGGAGTTTATTTGGTGTTTGTGCAAATGGGCTCTCTGTCCGAGGCCAGCGGTTACAGGCATTTTTAAAGACAAAGACCACAGGATTAGCATATAACACCAGGTGTCCCTGGGATTGGCCCGTTTAAAAGGTCACTATGTACTTTAGCAATTATTTTTTTACTACCTGGGGAAGTTTATAACACTCTTTGCAATAAGACAATTAGTGCAGACTGAGGTACTCACTCTGGGGGATAAGGGTTAGGAGATTTACAGTGTTTACAGGTTTGTGATTGATTAACAATTTGGCCTAGTCTGCAGAGCCCACCAGATGGCCCTTATCTTGAGCCCCCTAAACCAGGAATTTCTGCACAGGAATGCGGAGGAACATACTCTTTGTTCCTTATCTAGGGTCCCATTCAGCCATTTGGGGAATTTTTTGTTAGCTCTTTATTTACGACTACAGAGCTTGTCTCAGGGCCGACACCTAGACCCCGAAGCTTTTTATTTATTTCCAGCGAGGGGAAGGGTCAGGGCTAGCGCAAGCAAGTTTACAGAAGCTAAACCAGCAGTTAGTATTTGTAAAAATATAACTCTAATTTTTAATCTTTCAGTAGTACATTAATAATATATGTTTTCACAAGTCAATACCTGACAAACATTAGACACTTATCTGGGCATTATGAAACTGAATGATGTTTTTGACCAATGTGATCATTAACACCCTCATTACTAGAAGGCAATCCTTCTCCCACTAGAAGGGAAACTTGCATTCCTGCTAGATAAAAATCCACCAAACTCCCTCATTCTCGGTAGGAAACTCTCTGTTCCTCTTGGTAGGAAACTCTTTATGTGTAGCTTGCCTTTTGTTTTTTCATTTTTGGTCAGTCTTGGGACTGAACTCGGCCTCGACACTCTTCCTCAGCTCTTCATCTCAAGGATAGCGCTCTACCACTTGAACCATAGCAACACTTCTGGCTTTCTCTGCTTATGTGGTGCTGAGGAATCGAACCCAGAGGCTCAAGCATGCAAGGCAAACACTCTACTGCTGAGCTACCTTCTCAACCCTTCATCTGAGTTTTTAGTTGACTCACTTGCCAATGTTGAATTCTTCTAAGTCCTTTGTACAGCTTTGGCCTTCAATCACCACACAAAATCTACCCTTTATAGATAATGTTGCTAGAATTAATTTTCCCATGCCATCCTTCTAGAGCACTTAATTTATGGGTTTAAAAAATCTTTTAGTATAATTAACAAATCTCTGTTGATCTTATTCTACTCTACATTTTATTTTTGCCAGTCCTGGTGCTCCCTGAGCTTCTTTTGCTCAAAGCTAGCACTCTACCAGTTGAGCCACAGTGCCACTTCCAGCCTTTTCTGTTTATCTAGTGCTGAGGAATAAAACCCAGGGCTTCATGCATGCTAGGAAAACAATTTAAAACTAAGCCATATTCCTAGCCTCCAAACTACATTTTATTTATACTAATTATACTAATTAATTTATACTAATTATACTGATTCCTAAGCTGCTATCTGGGGCCTGGCTTGAATTTTTGGAAACTTTTGGGGGAGGATCCTGAATAGTACCTATGTAAATATGAAATGAATGATCTTTTAGGGAAGGAGTCTCCCCTAACTAGTATAAAATGTTTGAGAATGGACAGGTGGATGAAATGCTAGGATGTAAGTGATGGCAAATTAAACCAAAGCACAGGTTCTACTCTAGTTGGCCAGAAAGGTCTCCAACACTGGTCCTCCACAATACCATCAGACATTTCCCCTGGCTATGTTTAGTGCTTACTGCTCAACTCTTCACAGGTTCGGCCTTCACTGCATCTTGATAAGTTTCCCAGAAATGCCACTTGTCCCCCGTACCTACAGAGGCAAGAGGTATAGATGGCCTTAGGAAGATATGATTTTTGTCTTAGATCCTCCTCTTGCAAACAGCAAGAGCAGGGTCTTTCGAGTTTCCCCAAGCTGTGTTTGGCCAACAGATCATGCACTCCATGCCCTTGGGGGTCTGAGGTTCATTATAGTGGGAAGTGTACCACTTGTTTTTCTGGTCTCTGTGCCACACAATCTTTACATTAATGGTGAGCAGAATATTTAATCCATTTCACCCAAGCATTAATTTTTGTTGGTCATAGGACTTGAACTCTGGGCCTGGGCTCTGTCCCTGAGCTCTTCAGATCAAGGTGAAATAAAGTCCTACTAGTTGAGCCCAGAGCCAATTCCAGTTTTTTGGTGATTAATTGGAGATAAGAGTCTCAAGGACTTTTCTGCTCTGTCTGTATTTGAACCCCAATCTTCAGATCCTGAGTAGCTTGGATTGCAGGTGCATGTCACTGGCACCCAGATTTGGACTTGAATTTTAAGTTTACCCAGAAAGTTTGCTTCTTAAACTGAGGCTTCAATGCCATATATCCTTCAATCAGCTAGAGGATCAATCCAGGCTTCAGAGTCAAAGTAGGCAGCTGAAGGATTTTAGTGAATAAGACTTTTTTGAGTTCCCCTTTCAGCATATAAGATTTAAAACACACACATTCAAGCACTTATGCATAACAAATTTTTGTTTGGACAAGTGCACAGTATGGATCTCAATAATAAAAATTATCCATTATTTAATACTGTTCTGAGATCTTTTTCACCATTCTCCCAGTGGATTATCAGAAGCAGGTCCTTTGATCAATTTTCTTTGGTTCCTTAGGCCTAGAATTCTTATTCCCCATTTTAGCAGGTATCTTGAGATTTCAGTTTTTGGTGCACTAAATCCTATCTATTGTAAATTTCTTGTGCTCCCCTCTCATATTCAACTCTCCCCTTACTGGAGATTTCTCAAATATGGCTTCCTTCAGCTCCCACATTTTTATTCCTGGGCCAGAGAATGAAAACAAACATCAAGACTCAAGTTTTCTTTGTGCCTAAGACTCACTCAGCACATGAAAGTCCCCAACCAACAAGGTAATGTGCACTAGTCCAATTTTTCCTCTCATGGCCAATGCATGAGGTAACTTTTTATTGGGGTGCTTCCATCGGCCCTTTCCTGACATTGCTGATACACTTTCCATCATTAACCGCAATGGGTGGGTTTAACCCAACCTTGAGCTACCTCAACAAGGCAGGATGTGTCTCCTTCTAAAGGGTTCCCGCCTTGCATAACAAAGATTGTGGACAATACCCCAGATTATTGGGAATACTCCCATAGTGTAAGCCAATATCCCAAGAAAGACCAGCAAGTTGAAAGAAACTTCGCACGGCAAAGTTTAGTTCTGTTGAAGGGCATGTTATTGGCAGGAAGCCAATGAAGCAACCGTTCTGAGTAGGAAGTCTGAGTAGGAAGAAGGTTTTACCCCTAATGAGTTACTACTTCTGGTATTTATCAGAAATTGTGTTCACAATCTTGCTCAATTGGCTCTTTTGAAGCTCAGCTGGCTAGTTTGAAAGGGGATCAGTTTCAGAGCAATCAATGAAACCAGGACAACAAATGCCAGAAATTGTTAGAAAATTCTTACTATGCTTGTCCTCTATGAATTAAACTATGCCTATGAGTTGAACCATGTCCCTAGAACGATTTTACTTACAGGATATACTTTAGTTAAAATAGCTTTTTGTAAGATTATGGCTACGTGTAGTCAATGCTTTCCTTCAAGCAATCACTTTCACAAAAAAATATTCTATCTCCTACACAGTCCCTTCCCAGACAGAATTTATTATCAGCAGCTTCCTCTTAGGAATGGAGGCTTTTGAGCTTCCAGTTGAAAACACCTTATTCACATATTGCTTTGGCTCCCTTAGGCAAACTCACCTCAGCAAGTGGTTATGAAACCAACCGCTGTGTGTGGCTGCTTTATTATAAAGAACCTATCTGGTACTTCTGCTCCTAATGCTAATAGAAAGAGGAAAGCCTGCTCTCTCTGGAGGCACGTAGCTATGGATTTAAGCACACATATTGAACCCTGAGCACAGGACACAGATTACACTGCAGTATTTTCAGAGCCATAGATGAATCAGCCAGATCCCAGATGCTTGGCTGAGCATAGGGCACACTTCTGGTGCCACATTTCTGAAGTAAAGCAGTTCTAAGCTGCCAAGACATTATGGTAGGAAGAGGCCTGAGGGAGAATTCTTGGTGGGAAGGAGAAGGGGAAAGTTTGGATTTAGGTTTTAGAAAATGCAAGCCACTTTCTGAATTGCTTGAGGCATCGAGCAGATCAACATGTTTACTAGCCCTCTAGATGCAGAGTATGAGTACACTTCCCACAGTTTACACTCAATCCTTCCTGTCTGGCAGCCTTCAATTCCCTCTTGCAGGAGTTAAGCAGTTTTTAAGAAAGCAAAAGTCAGTGAACGTGATCTAGCTAGTGAAGGAAGCATATCCTTTGGCTGTAGAATAGATGGATTTCTATCTCAGAACAAGAGGAAGAGAAGAAACTGGTAATGACATTTTGATGAACAAATGAAAGAAAAAATTATAAAAGGAGTGATATTGATCAAGTTGCATTGTATTTATTTTCTGACTTGTTGAATGATGACCCTTGCTACAACTACTTAAAGGAATATATATATATATATGTATATATATATATATATATATATATATATATATGCAATACTATGTATTTTTTGTGAGTGCATCTCAATCCACAGTGTAAGTATCTTAAAGATAGGAAAAATCCAATGATCATAAAAATGCAACTAGTAATGGTTTAGTCTCTTATCTGTTGAAAGCCCAGAGGAAGACAGTATAGGCATGAAGATTCCAAGAAGATGGAGGCATACCCCAGCATTAGGATATAGCCCTCACTGTCTTGGCCCAAAGTGACCCCTAAATTGCCAGTAATCACTTCCAAGTTCCAGGAAGTGAGATGAACGAACAGAAAGAAGGAAATCAAGAAATACAGAACATGTGAGGACTAGCCTTAAAGCAATATCCTAGATGTTATCAGGTAACATTTTTATCTGTATTATCTAAATATTATCACTATTGGGAAATGTTATCACTATTTTACTTACCCTAGACTTCAGTTAAATCTATTGATTCAGAAAGAAGGGTGGATATTATGGTAAGCACCTGAGATGTTTTGCTATGTATATCAAGGGCTCTAGAACTCGTGTGTAATGTTTTACTATTTTGTATGAGGAATAGTTGATGCATTTTATCTGCAACTAGAAACTGCTTTCAAGCATAAGAAAAAGAAGAAACATATTTCATATGCTACATATGCTCTTATATATTGAAAATGCGTATGAAAACATCCAAATTAAGGCACATTGACAATCTATTTTGAACTAACGGGGTGATTTCCCTGAGCATACTCTCATTACATTAAAGAAAATCTGCACTCAATGGAGGGAAGCCAGAAGGAGGAACACAATGAGTGGAACTCAGAACAACACGCAACAAGAGGCCCATCAGCTCCACTGGTCATAGAAGGAAAAGAACTAAGCAATCCTAAGACAGTAATTGGAAGGGAGGAATAAGAGGGAAACCGGGAATAATCTACACTATACAAAAGGCAAGAAATGTAAACATCACCTGATATGGAAGAAATACTTGGTATTGTCAAAGCTCATAGAATTCACAAACTTTATAGACCATGAAAATGATAATTTTCCTTGTATGGTTAAAATATTTTTGTGACTTTTACTAAGTATCATGATTCCACAATGCTGTGAATTATGTGAGTATTATGTAATCACCTATCTCAATTTTTTCTAAAAGTGGGAGAAGGGTTGGGTTGAGAGGGATGGGTGATTATGTTGTCAGATACATCGTATTCATATACTGTTGTGCAGAATGGGAACTTGTTTGTACAACTACTTAAAGATAATACTAATAAAAACATGTTTAATAAACAACCTCACAGGGGCTAGGAAGGTGGCTCAGTGGTAGAGTGCTTGTCTTGCATGCATGAGGCCCTCGGTTTGATTCCCCAGCACCACAGAAGCAAAAAGAAAAAAAGCCAGAAGTAGTGCTGTGGCTCAAGTTGTAGAGCACTAACCTTGAGCTGAAATGCTGAGGGAAAATGCCCAGGCCCAGAGTTCAGGACCCACGAGTGAAGCCCCCCCCCCAAAGAAAACCCTCACATACTTAAATGAGATATAGTTTTGAACACAGGTTTATAGAATGCTGACAATTTAAATTGTTTCTCAGCCTGTTGTTGTTTTTTTCCTTTTTTTCAATAATTGTGTTCAAATGCAAACAACTTAAAATGTAAATGTATTATCTTTTTTAAATTCTGTATTAGCTTTACCTAGTTAAATAAGTGTATTTCATTTTGATATATCTACATAGGCATACAATGTCCGTTGATTATACTTACCTCTTCATCATTCTCCTTCTCCTCTCCCAGGTTTGTTTTTTATTATTTTAATCATTTTAAGAATATAGCATAGTTGTAGTAAGTACATTTACAATATTGTATACGATCAGTGTTCACACTTTTCATCCTCCAAAATTCAAATTGTATATTCAGTAAAACAATTTTCCACTCTCCTCTGCTTCAAGATATGCATCAAGTACGATTTTGCTTCCTGTCTCTATCAATTTGACTGTTCTAAATAACTGATGTAAGTAGAATCATGTAATATTAGATCTTTTTATGACTGGCTTATTTCACTTAGCACAGTGTCCCAAAGATTCATGCATAATATAGCAGTTGTCAAAACATAATTCTATTTAAAGTTGAAATAATATACTTCTGTGGGTATAAACCACATTTGCCTTAGCTATTCATTAGTTGATGGCCACTTGGATTGCCTCCAGGTTTTGAGTATTGTACAAAATGAATATGAGAGTACAAGGATCTCTTCCAGACCTTGCTTTTAGATCTTTAGAGTATATACCCAGAAATGGAGTAATTGGATCATATCAAAATTCTCTTTTCTTCTTTTTTTATTTTCTGTCATGGGGCTTTAACTCAGGTCAGGGCCACTGTCCCTGAACTTTTCCTCAAGACTAGTGTTTTACCACTTTAAACCACAGATCCACTTCCAGTTTTCTCCCCAGGCTGGCTTTGAACCACTATCCTTTTATTTCAGCCCCTGTCCTGAGTGGTTAGGATGACAAGTATGAATAATCCTGTTATAAATTGTTTGAAGAGATGCTCTACTTTTCCCATAGAGGGGTTCTAATTTTACCACACTTTTGTCAACATTGTTATTTTATTTTATTGTAGTTATCCTGCCTAATTCATATGAAGCGGTAGTTTTCTTCATTATGTTGACTAACACTTTCTGGTGATTAGTGATATTAAACACCTTCGTGGGCTGGTTAACACTTTGACTTTCTACCATTCTGTGTTGTTTAATGGACACTGTTGATTGCATCCTTTGTTGCCTCCCGATTTGTGTTTTCCCACAATGAATGACCCTACTCTGATGTCAGTTTCCAGTATGTCTTCTGGTCCTGTATCTACAAACCATCATATTGATTTGTACCCCTGTTATTGTAACAGTGAACTAAAGATACAAAGTTATGCTCTGGTCACCTATCTACTTCCACTTTTGGATCTCTCTCCCTCAGCTTTTAGTAATGGCCTTGGGGCATATCCAAAACTTACTAGGTCCTTAAAACCTGTAGAAACTTAAAGCCCCTATATTTAGTTATTTCTAATGGAAATACGTGACATCCAATTCCCCTTTTTTTTCCTTTTTGTACGTTTTTGATTGTAAAAATAGTGTACAGGTGTTACAGTTACATGAGTAAGGTACTGAGTACATTACCTATCGAGCACTGTTGCCTCTTCCAGGCAAATAAGATGAAAATTGAGAGCTTTTTAATATAAAAGCACACCAAAACTCTAGATATATATTTTTATTCATATGAGTATTTAGAATTGTGTGAAGCTAGAGATATAACCTACTTGCAAGTTAATAATGAACTTGTCACATTTTCGTGTATGCTAGAAGATTTATGATACTCTTGGGTTAGAGGCAAAAAGGAGTTAATTTGTATGAAAATTGTGAAAGCCAGTGAGATATGTGTGGGTATGTGTGTGTATTTATATATTTGAAGTGAATCTCCCTCAGTGCCACGGAGTGAAGTAAAGATGGCCATGTGAAACCTATACAAACAATAGGTTCTGACTTTGAGCAACTTCAATCTATATAATAAGACACAGACATACCTGAACTTTACGCTGGAGGATGACAATAGCTTAGAAATAGCTTATGAAAATATTCTTGCAAATATACTATAGAATATAGAGCAGCTAGTGTTCACTTGAAGGTATGCAAATACTTGAGACTGCCATGAAATTATTCTTTTTCTTTTGTTTCTTGAAGGTTCCTAGCTACCAAGACAGATACATATTTCTCCTAATAAGTACATAGCTCTCCTTAAAAATGAGGCTTGACAATTTTTCGAGAATACTTATTCTTTTTCTAGCTCTAAGCCTTAAGATGAAATAAAGATTTCAATCCTATCTAGAGTACAATTCAACAAAAGAAATAGATGGAGTTCAAATTTTACACATCTAGAAGTTTTTCTTTTAAAGACATTTCTTAATGCAGGTGTGGAAGAAATTAAGGAAAAAATAGGTCCATGAATATATTTTAAGAAGATAGTTTATGTATTTTAACAGTACTAAAGGATTACATTTCTGTTTTTTAGTGTGTAAATATCTATAGTATGTGCAAAGAACCAAAGTTCATTCCAGGGCTTATCATGGAATAGAATGTAGCAAATTTTGTATATATTATTTGTATATTTATAGAATTCACCTGTCTCACTTCTCTCCCATTTTCATAAACAGAGCACCTCTTTGACATAATGAAAAACAAACATTATATTTCTACCTACTACAGGATTCTACACACTTTGCTGTCTGCTAAATATAGAAAAGACTCCTGCACAATCCTCATTTTCAAGGAACAATTTTCAGAAACCCAAGTAGCTTATGTATATCTCATACCCCTTTCTTCCCAGCTGTCAAACTAGGTGAGTGATGACTGAATTCTATAAGACATAAAAGCTCAGATAATTCAGAGGCATGCAGTTAGTATCCAATAGAATGTTCTTCACTTGGATATATATTATCACCATCTTTGTGAGAACTTCAGCTTCCTTATTTGAAAACTGCACTGTCCAGTTAACAGAGTAGATGAATCTCATTATTTAAAATTTCATTTAACTGAAATTGGAAGGATTAATTTCTCAGACACTATTAACGTTTGAGATTCTGTAGCCACATATAGCCAGTGGCTAGTCTGTTAGAAAACGCATATATAGAATATTTCTGTTATCAAAGATGTTTCTGTTAAAACTGTTTTAGAGTGTGTTTCTGCTTGTTAAGAAATAGTCCATCTTCCTAAACTACATATGCTCCATAGCTGGTACTCAGACTGAAGATCAGACCACAAATTCTAGAAACCCATCAAGTTAAGATATAGATATAAATTGTTCTACATAGGCACATTTATTTGTGAGGAGGAAGAGGATCAAACAGTCAACGTCAGCATAATCAACTCTCTCAACTCTAGGAATGAATAGATGAAAAATTTAGCAATTCTTTGCAGCATTGCTTCTGTGATTGGAATTGGCTGTGGTATTCTCAATGGTGATTTTGTTGGAAAGTATAAATGTGTTAATTATCACATTAGCTTACAGAAGAATTAGGATCTGTGCTTGTAAATGTCATTTGGTATTTACACATGACATTTTAATTTTGCCTGGTATCAGTACACCACAAATATCTTTATATGGTTTCTGAGGTGTTATTTTTTTTTACATTTTTTATTGTGAAAATACCGTACAGAGGTTTTACAATTACTTGAGCAAGGTAATGAGCTCATTTCTTATCAAGCACTGTTGCCTCCTCCTTTGTTTCCCCTTATGATCCCTTCTTATCTCCCCCTTCCCCAGCCCCATGTCTCCCCTTGCGCCAAAGTTGTAAAGGCCGTTTTTTGACATAACGTCTTGTACATCTCACTGTTGCAATGAATCCACTTGTAACCCTAATAAACAATTTTTCCCTTCCCCTCCACATACTATACCAACATCAATTACAGTGAAAACAGGTGTTGTACCAGGGGAGAGGACATAAAAAGCAACAAAGGAATCATCTTAATTATGTTAGAAACAATAACAAGAAAGAAAAAGCATTTGAGTACTTATCTGGGGTTCATTTCACCTAATATCAACTTATCTGACCGTTTCTGCTTGTCTGAGACATGTACTAGTTATTGTAAATAAGGGAAACCATGGGACCTATGTTTCTTTGGGCCTGGCTTACTTTACTTAATATAATTTTTTCCAAGTCTTTCTATTTCCTAACAAATGGGACAATGTCATTCAATCAACTCCAAATTTATCAAAGACCCCGGAGTCAAAGCAGACACCCTGAAAACATTACAGGACGGAATAGGAGATACCCTTGGTCTGAGTTGTTTTTTTAATTAATTTTTATTCTTCTTACAGCAGGCATTTAAGAAATGAGTGGAAAACTTAAGACTTTCTTGTGTTTTATAGTCCCATTATTACTCAGTAAGCTTAATAAAGAAAGAGAATCCATAAACTATGTGAACAAATTGTATCTCCAACCACCCTTTTGTTAATTACTGGAGCTAAGAGAACTGGCTCCCCAGAATCTGAACTTCAGAATTCAAGAATGAGATGGGAATAAGACAAGGAAAGAGAGACATAGTAATTCACACTGGAGTTGCTTTGCTGTCACAATGAACACCTGTTCTCAGACAATCTTTTTGATTCCCACATTTAGCTTTTATTTGTGCTTTTTTATTAGCATGACAAATATAACTGACTTTCCCAGATTTAGAGTTGGAAATTTGTGGGACACATTCCTTTATTATGTAATCTTTCATAAAATTGTGTATCATTACTTTGGCTTTTGGTGCCTTTTCCATCCTTGTTGCAAGTATGTATTTCTACAAATGGAGACTTTGGTTCATCATCATGATTAAATTATGAGGATTTGAGAGATTGTGTGATTTGTTATAGAAGTAAGGTATTATGAGTAGGACCCTTTGGTCCATGTTTACATTTCTTCGTGGAATTTTTATTGGGGTCCTTACTCATGGACTCATGTGTAAGTAATTCTTCCAATATTCCAGTATAATCCAGTAGAGTGGGACAATGAATTGGAAATTTAAAACATGCCTATAATTCTTTGAAAATATACTTTTAAATGTAATATCATAAATAAAAGCTTTGTTTTGTTTTTTTGGAATTTTAATATTATAGTCAAGGTTATGTACAGATTGGTTACACTTACATAAGTAAAGCACTTATAACATTTCTTGTGTAACTTGTTACACCCTCCCTCATTTTCTTCTTCTTTCCCTGGCTCTCTCAATCCCACCGCCCAAGTTGTACAGATCATTTCCAACATATTGTCACTTTTGATTTCCATTAAGTAAATTTTTGTGCTGTTCCCAAATTGTGCCTACAATTTGGGTTTATATATCTGTTTGATTATTCATTTGTTTATTGCCCAAACTGGAGTTTGAATTCAGAGCCTGCACATTGTTCTCTGTGTTTTTTCCACCTCAGTGCTAGCCACAGTTCCACTTCTGGCATTTTGGTAGTTGAATGGACTTTCTCTGGGAGCTGCCTTTGAACCATGATCCTCAAATCTCACCCTTGTGAGTAGGTAGGATTACAGGTGTGAGCCTACTTTATACTTTGACTTTTCATCTCGTTGTATCATGCATATATTTCCTACCCAATAACATCCTTAGAAATTTCATACTGTTCTAAGAGCATCACTTATAATGATTATATGGGAGTCCAATGTTTATAAATTCCATAATTAATTGAACTGTTTTTATTACTGAAAATCTTTGCTGCCTCCAAAATATTATATGTATCATCAAAGTTCTATTGGATTTTTCACTCTAGTATTCATTTTTTATAGAAAAGTATCTGCTCGTTAGAAAGAACCAAATACAAACTTTCTTCTTACATAATGATCCATCTTAACTTGGCTCATCTAAAACAGTAAGTTACTCCTCCCTGTGAATTTATTCTTTTTCCCAGCATGTAGTTCCAATTTTGTAAGTTTTACCCAACTTACCCACTATTAACTTTGTCTGAAATGACTCTTGCTATCATTCAGTTTTTGTAAAAACCTTTTCCATGGTATTTCTTCAATAGGAAGCCATATTTAAATAATAGCAACTTATTGTCTTCATTTCCACGGGTATCTGCATTTCAGTCTGGAACAGGATTTTATTTTAATGGAAGAATCAGAGCATCATTTGGAAGGTAGAGATTACACTTATGAACAGAATTTGATCTTTCATTGCTTATTTCTGTTTTGGAATTTGAAGGCTAAAGATTACCAACTCATATATCCTCTGTTGTCACTGTATTTGATTCCGGTTCCCTGCATCTTGTATATACAGTTTTCTAATTTGGGGAGGGGAAGATAACAAAATGCTGAAACAAGGATAGTGGTTGACCAATTGTAACAGTGAGATGTACAATACACTATGATGAAACTGAACTTCACAACTTCAGGATACGGAGAAGGAAGAGTTAGGGAAGTAAGGAGAAAGAGGAATGTAGGAGGAAAACAAAGGATGGAGTAACAATGCTCAACGGGAAATGTACTCATTACCTTACTCATGTAACTGTAACCCCTCTATACAATATTTTACAATAAAAATATTTTAAAAGATTACCAGCTCATACTCCCACAGTTTACTTGCTTCATATGGCTGGAAAGGGGAAACCAAAAAGACAGCAACTTTCAATATATATTGTCTATTTTTGTAATACCAAGATGCCAAATGCAGTGCCACGTGCACAGGAACCCAGAGTACAGTCATTAAGCTTTAGAATTCTGAGTTGTTCGCTTTGGCTAGAAATCTCTTAATTTTATTATACACAATATGCAGAAATGTCCTGAAAATTATTCATGCAGAAAAACCTTTCCTACAAAATCAGGAAAATTTGACCAAGTCAAAAAGAGTAAAATAACACAAGAAGAATTCTATTCCTGTTTATATAAAAGCTGGGATTCAACATGGGTCTACTAATAGTCTGAAGAAGACAAACAATTATTTAAGTGAGTTGTTATTATAAATGTAATGATATATGAACTCTGCCTGGGGAGTTGAAAAAAATCCTTCCTGCACAGTGTCTTGATACATAGGAATGGAGAAAACAAATATTCTGTAAAATGATGAAAAACTTAGGAAGTTCAGTATTCTCCAAATATTATGACCAAGGAATGTAAGGTATCACGAACAAGGTGAGTTTGAGAGTGAAATTGGAGAGATGGAAATGGCCATATAGCTTGGTGTTATGGCAATTTCTTAATATGCACAGGGCCCTGGGTTCAATCCCCAGCAATAAAAATGAAGGAAGGAAGAGACCAAGAAAGATTTGTGAGGTAGGCCTAGCATCATCATAGAAGTTTTATTCTCTTCTCTTTTTTTATTTTTTGGTTGGTCATGAGGTTGAACTATGGGTTTTGGGGCTTTCCATGTGCTCTTCAGCTCAAGGCTAGGGCTCTACGACTTCAGCCACAATGCCACTTCCGTTTTATAATGGTTTATTGGAGATAAGAAACTCATGAACTTTCCTGCTTGGGCTGGCTTTGAATGATGATCCTCAGATCTCAGCCTCCTGACAAGCTAGGATTACATGCTTGAGCCACTGGTGCCTGTCTACAAGTTTTATTCTCTAGCCCAGGATTTCATACTGTTAATTACACATTATTACTGCATGGGAGATTTTAAAAGTACCGTTGCCCAATTCTCAGGTGTTTTATCTGAGTGGGAACAGACGTATCAACTTAAGCTGAAATGACATGGTGGCACCAGTAAAGCACCCAGGATAAAGATATCATGGTAGCATATAGGAGTGTAGAACTTGAAAAAAATTTCTGTGAGCAGAAAAATAAGTGCACATAGTATGTTAGCCTATGTATGATTATAGATCAGTCTGAGTTTAAATGAACCAATATACCAGTTTTGCAACCTCTTTTTAAACCTCAGTTTCCTATTTTGGACATGGAAGCCCATGAGACTAGTGCAAGAGTGTTCATAAAGTGTTTTCTGGCTATGCATTTTAAAATTTATTATAACTACCATTAGTTGATTTGTTGATATAGTGTAAATTTGCACTAGGTGCTGATGAGCAAAGCGGAAGATGATGAAGTGTCCTGTCTTAGGTCTCTTGGGTACTTGATGTCATTCCTTACACTCCAAAATTTGTGAAGTCAGAATTGGACAAAAGGGTACTTTTAAACGTTTCTCTATGGAGATTTAGCCTTTTTCAATATCAGAAGGACTCTGGAAAGATGGAAAAATGAAATAGAGAAACTGGCGCTGGGAAGGTGTCTCAGTAGTAGAGTGCTTGCCTTGCAAGCATGAGGCCCTGGGTTCAATTCCTCAGCACCACATAATTAGAAAAAGCCGGATTTGGGGCCTAGGCTTAAGTGATAGAGCGTTGGTCTACAACTGAAGAACTGGGGAACAGTGCCCTGGCCCAGATTTGAGGCCGCACAACCAAAAGAAAGAAAGAAAGAAAGAAAGAAAGAAAGAAAGAAAGAAAGAAAGAAAGAAAGAAAGAAAGAAAGAAAGAAAGAAAGAAAGAAAGAAAGAAAGAAAGAAAGAAAGAAAGAAAAAAGAAACCACAACAGTCCTTTTCAGCTGGCTTACTGTCAGTCCTTTTGACGTATGATGACAAATTACCAGACACTGAATTGCTTATAAACAACAAATTTATTTCTCCAATCTGGAGCCTGTAGGTCCAAGATTACAATGCCAGCATAGTCAGGATTTTTTATTTCTGAGTGAGGCCCTGTTTTAAAGTTCAGGAGTGAAATCTAATTGGTTTTGTTTATTTAAATCCAATTCATGACGTTTTGCTTGCATGACTTAATTAGCATCCATGTACACACAAAGGCCCACTTCTATAACATTACATTTGAGATAGAATTTCGATATGTGAAACTGGATGAAGGGAGTAAATAAATGTATTGTACATATACATTCTTTTCTTTTCCTATAAGATTGTGGATCTAAGAACAGTAAGATCCAGACATTGAATGATCTCAAAGCTGAATCTTAGCCATTCTATGATTCTGGAATTTTATATTGATCTGGATTATTTAATTCTCTGCCTTCACTACAAGTTTATTTGGAGAATACATATGATAATTACACTAAGTGAGAAGTTTAGGGAATTATTTCATATTGTTCACTTTTAATTTTTTGGTACATACTTGGATTCAAATTCAGACCCTGGCATTTGCCAAGCAGGCACCATACCACTTGATTCATGCCACATCCAGAAATTTTTGCTTCGATTATTTTTGAGATAGAACCTTGCATTTGTTTATTCCTAGGATAACTGGATAGTGAACTTCCTAGTTGTATGTCCAACATAGGTAGGATGACAGCCACACATTGGCACAACCAGCTTTTATTGTTTGAGAAGAAGGTCTCTTGTATGTCTTCCAGCTTGACCTTGAACAGTGACTATCCATATTTCCATTTTCAGAGTAGCTAGGATTATAGGTATAAACCACCTCATTTGGTTTGTCTTATTTATGTTTATGAAAGTTCTGACAGTATGAGAAAATTTTCAAAAAGTTTACTAACCATTCCCAGATTCTAGATGATCCACTTATATTTATTCTGTCACAAACACAGTTTGTAATATTGCACATCAAGAATACAAATATGTATTGCTAATCCCAATTTAAAGAGTTGTGATGATCTAATTTCTATGTGTGGATTTTTTTCCTGGCAAAACATCCTGAGTACATAGGCCAAAAATTTAATAGTCCTACAAGCAAAAATTACTTCTAGTATGATCAACAGTTTGCAAATAAGGGTTCCATGCCTGTGGAGGAGAGAGATCACAGGGCAATTCCCTGCTGTGACCCTATAATAAATCTGCACTTTTCAAAATAGCAGAATGGTGAATTTTATCAAAATTATTATATGGGAACTATCTTGACCTGATAAAGATCACTGCATTAGAATGAAAATATTCCCAGTTGTTCTGAAGTCAGGCAAAGATGTCATCCATTTGTATTCAAACACATAGCAGGCATTTTTGCTAATATAATGAAGAAAAATATAAAGTTCTTCACAAATAGCTTATATATATATATATACATATATATATATATATATATATATATATACATATATATATATATATATATATACATATATATATATATATATATATATATATATATATATATATACATATATATATATATATATATATATATATATATATATAGGACTCTTAAACACACGGATAAGACAATAAATAACCCAATTAAGAAGATTCAGAGAGAAGGCAAATAAGCACACCCAAAACCCATACATTACAAGAATATTATAGAAATTCTTCTCAAATGTGTTCAGATAATGTTTTCTGGAATGTAAGGAATGTAAATAATTTCACTATCTTGATTCTTCCAATAATAATTTTCAAAAATGCATAAAGAACTTCAGAATTCATGGAATTTTTATTTCATGTTCTGTGCATAGCACTTTACAAAAGGTATATTCTTTATTTCTAGAAAACACCAATATTTTTACCTGTTTACAGGAATAAAACAACACATGACAAGTATAAGAAACATGTCCAATATCACCCAGCTAGCACAAAAATTTAAGTGTTAGTATAGTCACCGGGTTTGCAAATCATGAATTGAATTTGAGCCATGATTCTGGTTTCTGCTCAGTCTCAGTTGTCATTTACACATCAGCCTTCAGCAACACACGAAGTCTCCCCATGCCTCCATTTCTGTATTTTGAAAATGAAGATAACATCCTCCTAACGCTAGATGATGAGATATGTAACACCATCAGATGAAACAGAACACACATTTGCATTGTTGGAATTTATCCAACAATTGTTGAATAGCTTCTATAAAATCTATGAAACAATTGTCTTACAGCTTTTATCAAAATAACAACCATAATTTTACTGTCTAAAAATCTTGCTTAAAAGTGTATCCCAAATTCTAAAAGAATTTACCCTAATTTTTAAAATTGATATAAAATCAACTCAATCATTCCTCACATTCTGACGCATAGCTATGAAGTGCATTTTCATGAAACCATTACCTCTCCTTTTGAGCTCATTGAACTCAGATTTACAGAGTTGTTCTGTAACAAAACGAGTTGTAAAGAATTTCTTGTGAATTCCCCAAATAATGGTATTCGTCTGTGTAAATGACTTCACAAAACTTTTAAGGCAATTGAAGAAGGAAATTGTAGCCAAAAAATGCATAGAAAATATCTTGAAAATTGTATCATAATCTTTTTCCTTTTCTTGTTTCTTTTTTTTTTCAGGAGAAGGGATTGAAATCAGGGTCTCAAATTTCCTGGATAATTGCTCTTGATCCATACACCTAGCACTTTGTTGAGCTTTAGATTTCTTTTCAGATAGTTTCTTATTAACTGCCTAGACTGGCCTCAAAACATTATCCTCCTACTTTTGCCTCTCTTATAAACATGTGGCACCAGTTTGTTTTAAATATTGAATTACCTGTATCACATTTTTACCATACAAACAGCAAACCTCCTATACTTTCCACTGTCTAGCTCTTAAGTAGTTAGAATTGTAGGCATGTACCACTATATCAAGCTGAATTTTTCTAAAAAGAAATCTTTAGTAGCTCTGATAACAAAGAAATATTCACTAACTTCTATTTAGTCTCCAATTGTCTGCCTCTGTAACTTCTTTCTCATTTTTCTCCTCACTGAAGACAGTAAGTTTGTGATAAGTTCAGTTTTGTTAATGCTTTCAAAATATTCCTTTTTATTTTATTTTATTTTTTTTATATTTTATTTATGTTATTTGAGAACATACTGTACAGAGGGGTTACAATTACATGGGCAGGATAATGCATACATTTCTTACCAAGCATTGCAGCCTCCTCCTTTGTTTACCCTTCACCTCCCTTCCCAGCCTCCCCCCTCCCCCCTACCCAATCATACCCCCTCCCTCCCCACACCGACATTGTAAAGCTGGTTTTGACATGACATTTTGTACTTCTCATTGTTGCAACAGGTCCACATGAATCCTTAAACGACTTGTTTGTCCCCATCTCCTCCACATGTTATACTGACATCAAATATAGTGAAAGCGGGGGTTACACTGTGGAGGAGAGACATACAAAGCAACAAAGAAATAATCTTATAAATGCGTTAGAAACACATGCATGAAAGAAACGAAAACATTAAAATACATATTCTACATTCTTCATGCCTCATGTTCCATATCATAGTGATTTTCCTTAGCAAAAATATTTGTCTCAGCCTGGAGAGGTGACTGATGCCTACATCCCGAGGTACTCTGGAGGCTGAGATGCAAAGATTTTAGTTGGAAGCCAGCCAAGTATTTTCTATCTAAAAGGAAACTGTATGCATCCTAGTATCATAAAAATCATTATCTCATATTTGTTATAATAACATTTTACAAATTTAAGGTTATTCATTTGATAACTTTAATAGAAACAAGAAATACACATCAATTTCTCTCAGGAAATCCAAGTCATTCATGACAACCCTAACTTGTTTCAGGAAAGAGATAAAATCTCGTTCAGAGAACATAACTAAGTGCCATTGTTACATTCTCCTTTCTGTCCCTATCAAAGATGATTCAGAGGAAACAGACCTAAACAGATATGAGTCCTGGAATATATTATAAATGCCAGCATTGAATGATCTCTCTATGGTAAGAAAGACAATCCACAAATTTTCACGCACCTAAACAACCCATCATGTTGCTTTGCTCTGAGCCTGGATGAGTTTTCTTATTTGTCCTTCTGTGGCACTGAAGGTGTGTATCTTTTTCTACATTCGGTCTATATGGAGTCCTATTTCCTCTTGCAAACATTCTGAGAAGCTCTTCCCAGGCCACAAGAAGTACAGATTAATTATTCATTCCTCACAGCTCTCCTGTCCTGAAAAACTGTTTACTGAACAAAATGGAACAATGATTGCACAATGATATAAACCTGAGTGAGCATTATCACACTAGTCATAACACCAGAAAAAAACAAGGGTGTTTTCTCATAAGATCAAAATATGCTAGTTTTATATGCATGATTTATGCGTTCAAAATACAATTAAGTAATTCACTATCCTGGAAATGATTGGCGAGACCTAAGAGTTAAATGTCTTAAAAGCTAAAGACAAGGTTTTTGTGAGTTTTATCCAAAGGGAGGGAAGAAAGTTAAAATCCATAGTTTATTTTGTAGAATCAAAGTGGTAATACAAAATGAGAATGACAAAAAATCTCGGCCCAGTCTAGATCTCCGGTGCTTCCCTCAGCATGGTACTTTCTGTCTTTTCTGGACGTGGTTAGGTCCACCTGCCCAGTGGATCAGTTGTCTTCAAGGCATCTTGGTCCTGAATTGGGACTTGTATTACCCAGTGGTGGTTGGGACCTGGCCAAGGACAGGACACAGACCACTTCCATGGAATGACTTCTTTGCCAAGCATGTAAGTAGGATTACAAGTGGAATTTCTCTGAATTTATTTCCAGAAGGCAATCACTGAACCAAAAGGAAAGGCCAAACAAACTCCTTCTCCCCTCCTCCAATCCTCCCTTCCTCCCTCCTTGGGAAAGAGCAAAATAATTTTGCAGATTTTGGTACACACACAAATCACCCACCATCTCCCCTGGTAAACTAGGTTGCAAGTTACTAAGTTATGTAATTCCATTATGCCCCACTCATTATTCTGGACAACATCTTCAGGTTGTTTGGTGCTTTCTTTTTTTTTTTTCTTTTTGTTGGTCGTTGGGTTGAATTTCAGCTCGAGCCAAGCTCTCTACCACTTGAGCCACAGTGCCACTCCCTGTTTTCTCGTGGTTAGTTGGAGATCAGTATCTGACAGACTTTCCTGCTAGGGCTTGCTTTGAATCATGAATTATTTTTTGTAAGTTTTTTATTGTAAAAATGCTGTACATAGGGGTTACAGTTACATGAACAAGGCAATGAGTGCATTTCCTATTGAGCATTGTTGCCTCCTTCTTTGTTTTCCCCCTACCACTCCTTCCCTCCCACCTCTACAACTAAAACCCCTCCCCTACTGAAGTTGTAAAGTTCATTTTCCTTTAAAAATATATGTATGTAGATACATATATATGCGAATATATATATATATATATATATATATATATATATATATATAATAAAAATGCTGTAGAGAGGGGTTACAGGTACATAAGTACGGTAATGAGTACATTCCATAGCAAGCATTTAACTCTTCCTTTGTTTTCCCCCTACCATCATTTCCCTCCCCCCTCCCCAACAACTCCTGACCCCCCCTACATTGTAAAGTTCATTTTTTAACTTAGTGTCCTGTACATCTTGTCATCACAATAGGTCAGCCTGCATCCTCATTTAAACGTTCCCCAATATCCTTTCCACTCCCCAAATTACAAAAATGTATGTACAAGGTGCAGAACACCAGTATCAGATCCAGTGAAAACAGGGGTTACACGGGCGGGGAAGAACATACAAAAGAAACAAAAGATTCACATAGTGCATTTTAAGTACATTATAAAACACTAGCAATAAAGACAAAACCACTCTGTCCCTGTCTTGGGTTACATTTTGCTTCACATTATCTCATGTGTTCGTGTGTACATAGCCTTTGAACTTCTCTGCTTTTTCTAGACCTGTGCTAGTAATTGCAAACAAGGGAAACCATGGAAACTATGTTTCTTTGGGCCTGGCTTACTTAAGTTAATATAATTTTTTCCAAGTCTTTTCAATTCCTAACAAATGAGGCAATGTCATTCTTTCTGATGGAGGCATAGAATTTCATTGTATATATTTATACCACATTTTCTTGATCCATTCATATACTGAGGGGCATTTGGGTTGGTTCCCTATCTTAGCTATGGTAAATAATGCTGTGATAAACATGATTGTGCTGGTAGCTTTGGTATTACCCTGTTTGTGATTGTTTGGGCAAAATCCCAAAAGTGGGATTGCTGGGCCAAATTGGAGCTCTACATGGAGTCTTTTTTTTTTTTTTGTCGTTTGTGAGGCTTGAACTCTGGGCCTGGGCTCTGTCCCACAACTCTTCAGCTCAAGGCAGGGCTCTACCATTTGAATGACAGCGCCACTTCTAGTTTTCTAGTGGTTTATTGTAGATAGGATTCTCATGGTCTTTCCTGCACGGGCTGGCTTTGAACCACGATCCTCAGATCTCAGCCTCAGTAGGTAGGATTACAAGCGTAAGCCACCAGTGCCCTGCAATATGAAGTCTTTTGAGGAACCTCCATACTGCTTTCCAGAGTGTTTCAACAAGTTTACACTCCCACCAAAATGCAGTAGGGTTCTCCTCTAGCAACATGGCCACCAGCATCTGTTACTAAATTTCCTGATTATAGCCATTCTAATTGGGATGAAGTGGAATCTCAGCGTTATCTTGATTTGTATTTCCTTTTTGGGGGGGTAATTTAATTTAATTTTTTTGTGAACATATTCTACAGAGGGGTTACAATTACATGGGCAGGATAATGTGTACATTTCTTATCAAGCATTGCAGCCTCCTCCTTTGTTTACCCTTCACATCCCTTCCCTACCTCCCCCCAACCCCCCCCAATCCCCCCCCCCCCGCACCAACGTTGTAAAGCTCATTTTCGACTTGTCCTTGTTGCAAATTATCTCTTTGTTTATTTGTATTTCTTTTACGGCTAGAGGAGCTAAGCATTTCATCATGTGTCTATTGGCTATTCTTATTTCCTTTTCAGAGTAGTCTCTCTTTAAGTATTTAGCCCATTTGTTAATTGGGCAGTTGTTTGAGGATTTGTTTTTAGGAGATTCCGTTTTTTGAGTTCTAAGTATATTTTAAACATGAGACCCTTGTCCATTGTTTGGCTAGTGAAGATTTTCTCCCAGTCCGTGGGATTTCTGTTGATCTTGTGAGCGATGTCTTTTGCCTTGCAGAAGCTCTGCAGTTTCATGCAATACCATTTGCCTAACCTTTCCTTGATCTGTTGTGCTTCTGGGTATCTATTAAGAAACTTTTGGCTTGTGCAAAAGAACCCTAGAGTTTCTCCTATTCCTTCCTGTCATGTTTTCTTGGACTCTGCTTTTCTTTAGAATTCTTTGATCCATTTGGAGTTGATTCTGGTGCAGGGTGTTATATACGGTCCTATCTTTAGTTTTCTACAAGTTTTTGACCAATTTTACCAACACCATTTACTAAAAAAGCTGTTTTTTCTTTCCATTCAATTTATTTTTTTTGGGGGGGAGTCCGATTGTGGGCCTGAACTAAGGGCTTGGGTACTGTCCCTCAGCTCTTCAGCTCAAAGCTAGAGCTCTTCCACTTGAACCACAACACCACTTCTGGGTTTTTAACTGCTTATGTGGTGCTGAGGAATACAACCTAGGGCCTCATGCATGCAAGGCAAGCACTTTACCACTGAGCCACCTTCCCAGCCCCCATTCAATTTCATTAGCACCCTTATCAAAGATTGGGTAGCTATAGGTCTTTGGATTCATTTCTGGGTCTTCAGTCCTAAACAATTCATCCTCGGGTCTGGTCTTGTGTCACTACCAAGCTGTTTTGATTACTATGGCTTTTTATTAGAGTTTTGAAATTTTGAATTGATATTCCTCCAGTGATGCTGTTTTAACTAAGGATTGTTTTTGTTATTTGGGGTTTTTATTGTTCCATATGAATTTTTGGATTGCTTCCTCTATTTCATTGAAGAATGAAGTTGGGATATTGATAGGTATCGCTATGAATTTGTAGGTAGCCTTGGGCAATATTGCCATTTTCACGATGTTACTCTTCCCAATCCAGGAGCATGGGAGGTTTTTCCACTTGCTTAGTTCTCCTTTAATTTCTTTTTTAAAAAAGTTTTTAAAGTTTTTGTCATAGAGGTCCTTCATCCATTTGGTTAACTCCTAAGTATTTTATTCTTTTGTGGGGCTATTGTAAAAGGGGTTGCTTTCCTAATTTCAGCTGCCCTCTTCTCATTATTGGAATACAAGAAAGCTATTGATTTCTGAGGGTTAATTTTATACCTTTCTTTTTTGCCAACGTTTCCGATCAGCTCAAGTAATTAGGAGTTGAATCTATAGGTTTCTGTAAATACAAGATCATATCTTCTGCAAAGAGGAAGTGTTTTACTTCATTTTCCCCTATTTGGATCCCCTTTATGTCAGCGTCTTCTCTTATTGCCCTAGCTAGGCATTCTAATACTAGTTTGAAGAGGACTGAAGGGATTGGACATCCTTGTCATGTTCCAGGAATTTAGAGGAAATGGTTTTATCTTTTCATCATTAAGTATAATGCTGGCTGTAAGTTTGTCATATACAGCCTTTATTGTATTGAGGAATGTTCCATGGATTCCTAGTTTATACAGAGCCTTCATCATAAGTGTTGGATCTTGTAAAAGTTTTTTCCACATTTATTGAGATAATCATGTGGTTCTTATTCTTGCTCTTGTTGATGAGATGAATTATATCGTTTTGTTTATGTTCAACCAGTTTTGCATCACTGAAATGAATCCTGTTTGATCTCAGTGTATGATTTTTTTTGATGAGTTGTTGTAGTTGATTGGCCAAGATTTTATTGAGAAATTTTGCATCGAAATTCATCAAAGAATGGGTCTATAGTGCTCTTTCTTTGATGAGTTCCTGGTTTTGGGAGGAGGATTATGCTGAATTCATAAAAAGAGTGTGGTAAGTATGTTTTACTTTTAATTTCATTGAAGAGATGGAGGAGTATTGGTGTGAGTTCTGCCTTGAAGGCTTTGTAGAATCCAGATGTAAATCCATCTAGTCCTGGACTTTTCTTTGGTGGGGGGTCTTTTTTCTTGTTTTGCGGTCATGGGACTTAAACTCTGGGCCTGGGTGCTGTCCCTACACATTTCAGATCAAGGTGAGCACTGTACCGCTTGAGTCACAGCACCACTTCTGTTTTTTTTCTAGTGATTTATTGGAGATTCACGGACTTTTCTGCCCAGGCTGGTTTTGAACTGTGATCCTTAGATCTCAGCCTCCTGAGTAGCTAGGATTACAGGTGTGAGCCACCGGCACCTGGGAAAAGTTGGAGGTCTTTTATTGCTGCTTCTATTTTGATGCTTGATATGGCTTTGTTAAGTTGGTTTAAATCATCTTGGTTTAGTTTGGGCATGTCAATATTTGCTAGAAATTTGTCCATACCTTTAAGATTCTCAAACTTACTAGCATAAAGTTTTGAGAATTATCCGCTTAGTATATCTTGAATCTTGGTTATTTCTTTTTTTGTTTTTTTTTTTTTTTTGGGGGGGGGTCTGGTCGTGGGGCCTGAACTCTGGGCCTGGGCGCTGTCCCTCAGATCTTCAGCTCAAGGCTAGTTCTCTAACACTTGAGCCACAGTGCCACTTCCGGCTTTTTTCTTTTTGCTTATGTGATGCTGAGGAATCTAACCCAGGGCCTCAAATATGCAAGGCAGGTGCTCTACCACTGAGCCACCTTCTCAGCCCCTGAATCTTGGCTATTTCTACAGTGATGTTTCCATTCTAATCTCTGAGTTTGTTTATTTGGGTGTGTACTATTTTTTCTGATTAGATTTGGTAGGGGTCTGTCAATTCTATTAATTTTTTCGAAGAATCAACTCTTTGTTTTGTCAGTTCTTTCTATAGTTTTTCTTTAAATGTAATTTATTTAATTTGGATTTAATTTTAATTATTTGTTCCCATCTACTGAATTTGGGTTTAGCTTGTTCTTTTTCAAGGAGCTTTCAGTGACTCATTAAATTTTTATTTTCAGATCTCTCCAATTTGTTAATGGAGGAACTCAGAGCTATAAACTTGTCTCTGTGTACTGCCTTTCTGTGTCCCAGAGAAGCTGGTAATTTGTGTGTTCATTTTTGTTGAATGTCATGAACAGTTGTGTTTACTTTCTAATCTCTTCCTTCCACTGATGATTCAAGAGTGTGTTGTTCAGCCTTCATGTGTTACAGTATTCCTCTGGTGGCTTTTGATGTTGAATTCTAATTTTATTCCCTTGTGGTCTGAGAGATTACAGGGCATAATTTCAATGTTTTTAAATTTGGACAGATTTGCTAAATGGCCTAGAATGATGTCTATTTTGGAGAATGTCCCATGTGCAGCTGAGCAGAAGGTGTAATCTGATGCTGCTAGGTGGCATATTCGTTAAATGTCTGTTAAGTCTAGTTGATCTATGCATATTTTAAGATCCGAGGTTTCTCTCTTGAGTTTATGCCAGATTGTTCTCTCTATTGAAAGGAATGGTGTGTTAAAGTCCCCAACAATTAATGTCTTTGAATCTATGTGAGACTGGAGTGAAAGTAGTGTTTATTAGATAAATTTTGGTGCTTTATTATTCGGTGAGTTGATATTTAGGATCATAATATCCTCCTGAAGAAGAGATCCCTTAATTAGTATGTAGTGACCTTCTTTATCAGTTCTCATTGATTTTAATTTGAAGTCTATTTATCTGATATTAGGATTGCAAATCCTGGCTGTTTATGGGCTCCATTTGCTTGATATATTTTATATCAGCCTTTCACTTTCAGAATGTTTATTTTTGTGGGCAAGGTGTGTCTCTTGAAGACAGCAGATAGAAGAATCTTGCTTTATGATCCAACTGGACAATATATGTCGCTTAATTGGAGAGTTAAGTCCATTAATATTGAGGTTTAAGACACAGAGGTGTTTGTCTGTCCCGACCATTTTATCCAATTTTTGGGGGGGAAGCTGTTCCTTGGCTGTTCTTGTGTTTACATATTTCTGTGTTTGTGGACCGCTTCATTGACTATATTCTTTTCTAGTTGGTTTTCTATATGTAGAAGCTCTTTGAGGAATTTTTGAAGAGCTGGTTTGGTAGCGGTATATTGCATCAGATTTAACGTGCTGTGGAAGGTTTTTATTTGTCCTTCTGCTGTGAATGAGAGGTTAGCTGGGTAGATTATTCTTGGTTGGTAGTTATTTGACTTTAAGACATGGCATACCTCTTTCCAGGACATTCTTGCTTTTATAGTGTCTTCTGTGAAATCTGAGGTAATTCTGATTGGGTTACCTTTATATGTGATTGATCTCTTCTCCCTGGCAGCTTTAAGAATTCTTTCTTTAGTGGCTATTGAGCGGTGTGGATTGTAATGTAGAGGTGGGATGTCCTATTCTGGTCTATTTGGGTTTCTAAAACTTTTTGCATGTGTATGGGACTGTCCTTTTGTATATTTGGGAAGTTCTCTGCTAGGATTTTGCTGAATGCATTTCTAATCAATTGGCTTCCCTCTCCAGCCCCTCTTGTATTCCTATTATTCTCAAATTAAGCTTTCTGAACGTTTCCTGTATTTCCTGCATTGATCTGTCATGCTTAATTTTGTTATGAAAAATGGTGTGCTCTTTCTCTATGGAGTCTAAACTGTCTGCAGCTACTTATATTCTTTCTTCGGCTTCTTCCCTTGTAGGTTGAAGACTTTGTACTTTGGTGTTTAACTCCTTTCCTTCTTGCTGGTCTTTCTTAATGGTGCCCAGCTCTTTATTAAGGTTCTCTTTCAAGTCTTGAATAGATTGCCTTACCTCCTGGAGTTGGTTATCAGACTTTTCTTTCCACTCCATAATCTAGGTTCCTATCTTTTCATTAGATTCTTTCTCCCTCTGCTGGAGTTCCTCTACCTTTTTATTTGTGGAGGCCTTGAAGTCATCTACTAACTTCTGGTTGACCTCTTTGCACTCTCTGATAACCCCATGTAGGGTTTCCAATTTTTCATTCAGCAGGTTTACCAGCCATGTTTTTAATCTATCTTGATCATTATCTTCTATGTCATACTGGGACTGCTATGTAGCTTTTTTATGTGGAGATGATGGTGGGATTTGTTTATTTGCTATTTTTCTTGTGTTTCTGCAGTTAGTTCTGCCCATTTAGAGACAAGAACCACATTGCTACAAGAGTAGGACAGTCTTTTAGGACCGGAGCCAACCCGATGTCATGTAAATGGGTAGATCTTAGGGTTTCAGTGGTAAGGTTAGGTGTTTTCCTGTTTAGCTCTCTTTTTCTTTGCTTGCAGAGGGATATTTTGGCTTTGGGGTCGAGATTGCATATAGTTGTAACTTTTGAGGCAATCTAGGTTTGATTAATAAGCAGTCTGCTCTTTAGAGTTAACAAGATGGGCCCCCTGTACTCAAAGTTGTCAAATGGAACCAATTTTGTAGTCAAATATAGAACCAACTGTAAGTTGGGTCACTTATAAATCATTAAGTATCAGTGGGCTGGATTAGATAGAGAAATGAAGGGTTAAGATTAGAGAGATATAAATTTAATTTCAGAAGTGAACTTGGGTATAATGATAGTAGAGGGGTAAGGACAGCTTAGGAGAGAGGTATATGTAGTAGGAAGAGAATAAATACCTTGTTACTGAATGTAACAGGTTGAAAAGAATTTGAAGAAATATTATGTAGGGAGTAGCTTAGAGATCAAGATGAAAATAAGAAAGTGTATTGGGGAGACTTGCTGAGATTAGAAAAATATCAGTCAGATATTATTGAAAAGTTGCTTACTCTAAGTTAACTCCTGTAATTATTGTTTACTCACATAGAAGGAGGCCTTATTTGTGCATAGAACTAGAAAGGGGAGCCCTGATGGAGTAATAGTGTAAGGTAGAGAGAGAGAGAGAGAGAGAGGTGAAGGGGGAGTGAGAAGAAAAGAAAGAAGAAAAAACTTACATATTCGCAAATTGTAAAGTAGAAGCAGATACCAAATAATAATGAAAAACAGAAGTTTTAAGTGGTATAGCAAATCCTAAATCACAATACACCTAAGTAACACATAGAAATACAAATGAACAACAAATGATCAGACATTTCAACTAACAACACAAAACAAAAACAAGAAGAAAATACTAAAGAATGGTTTTTTCGGGTTCTTTGGGGAGTTTATTCTCCCTGTAGTCCTCAGAGCAGATTCCTGATGGAACCTTGTGTGCCTTGCTGTAGTCCACTTTCCTTGTGGCTTGGTTGGGAGCAGATGGCTTTTTTGATTGGGGAGGGTGCCTGCTATCAAGAGTTCCATTCTCACGCCTGGTGGCAGGCAGTTTTGGGGGTTTCAGGTTTGTAGACTGCTATCATCGGCCTGGAGTTTGGTTCCCAGGGTTTCCCAGGTAGCCACAGGAGCCTTAGGAACAGAGCTTATGTCTGTGTTCGGTTTTGATGTGATCCATCCCTTTTGGAAGGGGGCTTGTGTCAGGGGGCTTTGGGATCCCTCAGAGAATTACCACCCCCAGGGCGTGGACCCAGTTTTGTTACTCACAAGTCTGTAGTTGGTGGTGCCCTGGACCACAGAGCCTGTGCTATGGTGGCTAAGATGGAGTTGGCAGGTTCTAAATCAGAGGGTCTCTGTGCTAGCAGATCTAGGTGGGGGGATGGCTTTGCTGATGCTGAAGGGTCTCTCTCCTATGTGGTGGTGTGAGGAGTCCTGGCACTGGGAGGACTGGGTAGAGGTTGGAGTGGCCAGGGGTCTGTGCAGGGCAGCAGGAGGGAGCAGTCCCATCAGAAAGCTCAATCGGCTGCGCAATTGGCCCATAGAGCATAGAGCGATTGGCTGCAGCTCTGGTTTCCTGGAGATCTTGTGCAGGGTTGACAGGAGCCCTCTGGGATCCTGCCAGTGCTGCAGGTATGGGCTGATTTTGGGGGCTTACCCGGTGGTGCCAATTTCTGGCAATTGTAATGGTGGCGGTAATACTAAGTTTGCTCCTTCCCCATAGGCTGGGCGGGCGGGGGGGGAATGGGGGAGGCATTCACCAACTCGGAGATCTTCACCAGATTCTCTTCTAACATTTCACAGGTATAGTATTGAGCACTTTCTTCAGCTTTTGGGTGCTCCTCTGCTAAAACTCTGCAGGAAGTCCTAGTGCAGCATTGCATAGACCTATGTGGTACAGGTGCTCCAGAAGAGTCCCATTCACTTTTTCTCTTTTGCCTTTTCTTGTTTGCCTGCTAGGATAGTCCTTTTGTAGTAGAAAAAGACTTTAGGTATTTAAAGTTTGATTGGAGTGGATCTCTTGAGGTAATGGGTGGCTGTGGCACTAGATCTTCTTTTGGTCAGAGATACTTAGTGGGCTGCCTGTGAGAACCTGACCATTTTCCCACAACCCGTTTGGATATTTAAATTATATTTCTTCTTAGTGTTTATTGGAGCATTGCAGTTTTTCTGGAATTTAAGGTTTTCTGTGAAACTTTTTCTTCAAGTAATCCAACAGCATTAAATATTATATTTAAAAGATGTCCTGTAGCACCTAGATTTTGTAATTATAATATTAAGATGAAATTCTTATTGTTTGTACAAAAATCCTTTTTAAGTCCAAACAGGAAATATGCTCATTTCATCAGCCTTAGGTCTACTTCCTCTTTTTTTCTCCAGTATCTTTCTTGTTTTGGAACAAGTGTCATGGATGTCTGTCCATTCCAAAGTAAGATTACTCCATTAATTCATTAGAAAAGGAATACAATATTCTTGCCTCTAAAGACAGCTTTGAGGATAATGATAATCTGATAATTCATATATGTGAATTTTCAAAATTATATTGATTATTTTTTCGGTAGGTCATGGGGCTTGAACTCTGGGCCTGGGCATTGTCCCTTAGCTCTTCAGCTTAAGGCGAGTGCTCTACCACTTGAGCTACAGCACCACTTCCTCCTTCACTTCTTTAGTTAAGTTAATTCCTAGGTATTTTATTTTTTGTGGGGCTATTACAAATGGAGATGCTTTCCTAATTTCAGCCACACTTTTCTCATTGTTGGCATACAGAAAAGCCATTGATTTTTGGGGGTTAATTTTATAACCTGCTACTTTGCCAAAGTTTTGAATCAGCTTGAGTAATTTGGGAGTGGAGCCTATGGGATTCTTTAAATACAAGATCATGTCATCTGCAAAGAGGGAGAGTTTTATTTCTTCTTTCCCTATTTGGATCCCCTTTATGTCTGCATCTTGTCTTATTGCTGTAGCTAGGCATTATAATACTAGATTGAAGAGAAGTGGAGAGAGTGGGCATCCTTGTCTTGTTCCTGAGTTAAGAGGAAATGGCTTTAGTTTTTAACCATTGAGTATAATGCTGGCTGTAGGTTTGTCATATACAGCCTTTATTGTATTGAGGAATAACCCCTGCTTTCACTATATTTGATGTCAGTATAACTTGTGGAGGAGATGGGGAAAAAACAGTTCTTTAAGGATACAGGTGGACCTGTTGCAACAATGAGAAGTACAAGTTGTCATGTCCAAAACGAGCTTTACAACGTCGGTGCGGGGGGGGGCAGGGGGGGAAGGAGAAGGATTGGGATTGGGGGGGAGGGGGGAGGCTGGGAAAGGATGTGAAGGGTAAACAAAGGAGGAGGCTGCAATGCTTGGTAAGAAATATACGCATTATCCTGCCCATGTAATTGTAACTCCTCTGTACAGTATGTTCACAAATAAAATAAAATTAAATTAAAAAAAAAAGACAGCAGTACCCAAGTCAACTAGCTCCGACCATTCTATGTTAGGGAAAGTGGTATCAGCCACAGGGGTGTCAGGGATCATGTGGCTGGAACAATGGTGTTATGAATTATAGGTAGCAGAACAGAGTAGCAGAGAATAGGATACCTGGGAAAGGGGAATTGTGACTGTATTCGCTAAGTTGCACTGCCAAGAAATTGTGTAGCAGCAACAACATTGCAGGGATTGGAGTAGTTAACACAGGTATCCAGACAGTTTAGCAGGGATAAGGAGGAAAAGAGAAAGTGAAAGAGTAAAAGTTGTGAGGGATTAAGGTGGCACAATCAGGGTAACAATGTCATGGGTGTGCAAACTGTTTAGCCAGTACTAGGATAGAAGCAATTTGCATGGTATACTGATGTGGTGCAGAGCTCAGTGTTTCCCTCTCCAGTTTTGGCTGTCAGATCTTTAGGTAACTACTGCTAGCAACTCATTATCAGTATGTTGGGTTCAGGCATGTTCCATCCATAAATGTCTACTCCAAATAGATTGCAATGTTTGACAGTGACTTTGGGGTCTTTTCCCTAAGCATCCTGAGAGAGGACACTCCACAATCCTGCAGAACAGGCTCCACATAGTGAGCTTCAATCAACTTTTACAAATCTCACTGCTTCTCTCCAACGTCAATTATCATGGTAGCAAGGGATCTGAGGACTGCTCAGCAGCAGTGCTCTGGGAAGGTACCAGTTCTTACCCTGGTATTTTGGGAGCTCCCTTGAAATGGGCAAGAGCACTTGCAGCTGCTCTTCCAACATCTCTGTGGCTCTGGAAAGCCAGACTGTTCTACCTCAGATGGGTTACTTTGATCTACAGGACCAAATGTGGCTTCAAACTTTCTCTGTCTCCTCTAGGTGATCATCACCTTCAACTGTCTCTCCTTTTCCTCCCAGGTAGTTGCTTCATCTCCACATCCTTTGATTTCTGCTTTGGATCAACCTGTGGCTTTCACACCAAACCCTTCCAATTTCTCATCTGCCTCTCTAGGTGTGAATTGGGCATAGCAAGCTACATGTAACTTCTATATCTATTTATCAAGATTAACTCTGGAATCCAAGGTAGTACTAGGCAACTAAGAACATGGGTAGCATCTTAAATACTCCCCTCCCAATCACTGCTCATTGACAAACGTGCAAATGTGCTGTGATCAGTCTCTACATTTCCATTACGACAGTGCAAAGAGTTTCCATCAAACAATTTAGTTTATTTACAAAATTCCAGACCAGTCTTGGGCTCTGCCCTAGATCTTCCTGTTCTGAAGGCACTGAGTACCCCTAGATACAACTCAGACCTAATGACATGGGTGAATAGAAATATTGGTGAGTATTGCTTAGTGTTCTGAAGTTGCGCTAAATTGTTGTCATGTTATGGCTGCAGTCTAATCAATGTCCTTTCCTGATCTTCACCACATCTCTTTATTTGGTATTAGTAGCAGGTGGGAAGATCTAAGAAGCTCACCTAGAGTTTGGGCCTGGGTTTAAAACCTCCATTTTGTGATCATAAAAACTCCACCACTTCTTGAAACTAGATTTAAGAGGAAGCAAGGAAGTTGGTTTAGGAATTCAAAAACTTATATAAATAATTCATAGATTAATATCTGAATTCTTCCCTTCCCCCCTCAGAATATTATTTCCCATCTGTGTAGACATCAATACACTCTTTTCTCCTGGAGCGTTTGAGTGTGGCACATCATCTGCTTCTTATGTGTACTGCTTTACACAGGGAGATTTTTCTCCTAAGCTTAAAATGACTTCAGTGCTTGGTGTACTGTGCAATAGGCTAAACATGCCTACTCATTTGTTCACACCCCTAAGTAGAACTGTCAAGGACTAAGGACTAGTCAGGGCTCACTTGTTGTCAGTGGTATTGCTCTGAGGAATTGCTGTCAATGTTGCCCACAGTGCCTAGGCTGAGGCCTCTAAGAAAGGCTCCAAATTCAACCTGTATGAGTCTCTGAGTTGATCACCATAAAGCAACTATGTTCCACAGTCTGTGACTCACTCACTTCTGTGGATATATGCACATGAGGTCTCAAGAAGAGAGTTCCCTGGAAGGAAGGTCCTGGAATGCAAAACATCTACTAGGACAATGGAAACCTGCGGTTGGGTGTTCTTAATATGCAATGAAGTAACAAGAAAGAAAGACACACTGTCAAACCCTAAAGCAAAGGGTCAGAAGGACTGAGGGGAAGGGAGTCCCATGATCTGGAATATAAATGGAACTTACAAGCCCCTTCAGGCTCTGACTTTCTAGGTTGAAAGGAATGTAACAGGCAGACTGAGTTTCTAAGAACTCAGTGTCTAGGCTATATGGCTCATTCAGAAATTCTTTTCCTTCCTCCTGTGTTCTGAGAGCAACAGTTAGTGCAGTGCTTCTGTCTCCTAGAGGCAATCATTCTCTTCACACAATGCTTAAAGTAAACCATGGATGGAAATCTGTTAGTAAATCAAAAATGTGAAGTAGCACACAGTGCTTCCCCTGAATTCCTGGCCCTAAAAATTCCCAATTCTGAGCACAGAATGATCATGGGTGAGTGCTAACAACCTCAACTGAATAGTGAACTTTGAACACTTTTCCCAAGTCACATACAGTCCAGTACAATAGTTGCCACCTATAATCCTGCTTATTAAGACAGGAAAGTCTAAGATATTGAGTCCCAAAGTGGAAACTGGGCCAAGGAAAGACAATTTATCATTGCTAGAAAGGAGGAACACTTAAATAGGAGAATGTTTCTCTGACCCCGGATATGGGTAGTCATTTCAACAGTTTTCAAATTGTGGCTCATCAGCAGAGACTACCAAGGCAAATCTCACTAAAACTAATTCTAAAACATATGAAAATAAAAAAATAAACTATTTGGATTTAATTACTAACATCTTTTCTAAAGTGTGTGTGTGTTTGTGTGTGTGTGTGTGTGTGTGTGTGTGTGTGTGTGTGTGTGTGTGTGTGTGTGGTGTCAGATTTTGTATGGGATAGCATTGGTTGTTAAAAAAACAACGTATTGGCAGTGTCCTTTATGTTCCTCATTCAAGACTAGTGGCATTCTAACTCTATCACTTGAAACACACAAGTCTGCTGGTTATCTGGAGATCAACATGTAATGGATATGCCAATCTAGGTTGGTTTCAAACTGTGGTTTTAAGATCTCACTTTCTGGATTAGGTACGCTATAAGAGTGAGCTTCAATGCTCAACCCAGTATTTCCAGTCAGTTACTTACCCTTTCTGAATCTCAGCTTCTTCCTGTGTGGAAATAGAAAAGAAATACTTTCTGGACCTTAGAATCTGGTGGGAATTATGAATTGTTGCTTGAAGTATAAGTGTTCGGGATGTGTGGACAGACCTTGACACTCTCATAAAACTACTGATGTTTATATTGAAATGAATTCCAGGAATTGGAAACAAGAGGGATTTTTTTGTTCTTTTTTATCCATTTATGGGCAGTGAGGAAGTCACAGAAGTTCATGGAGAACAGGGAAACAAATGCAGCGATGGTTCTCTGTATATATTATTTTTACAATGAACTATACCATTTGTGAACAGGGACAGGAGGGAAAAGAAGAGAGAGAGAGCAAAGGAAGTGATGAGACTGTCCAATAAGAAATTAACTCATTACGTGACTTACAAAATAGTGACCCATGTATACACTATCTTAACAATAACAATTTTAAAAATTAGGGTTGATGATTCTCTCCTCTGGTTTTTGTTAGAGGCCCTTAAGACTCAGACCCATCTGTGGAGTTTTTAAAGGTTAATTTATATGATAATTAATATAGAGCCAGAATCTCTTAAGAAATATTATAAAAAGTACTCCATTCTTAGTAACTGTTTATGTTTCAGTGCAGATTCTCTATGTTGTTGGCAGAGCTCTTTTTTTACTTTTTTTCAGTAATTGTCAGGTGTTGAAATCCTTCTGAAAGCTTTGGGACAGAGGTATATTATGTCTTGACACCCTGCCCCTAAGTAACATGATAATCAACATTTGAAATTAATGTTTTTGATTTGAGTTTTATTTATTTATTTTTTGTTGCTGGTGGTGAACTCTGGGCCTAGTTGCTGTCCCTCAGCTTTTCAGCCAAAGGCTAGTGCTCTACTACTTGAGCCACAGCACCCCTTCTGGCCTTTTCTGCTTTACATGGTGCTTAAGAATCCAACCCAGGGCCTCATGCATGCAAGGTAAGCAGTCTATTACTGAGGCACCTTCCCAGTCCCTACAAGTGGTATTTTTGTGCATGGATTTATCAAGCAAATCTATTGAGCAAATATATTCCTTTGCCACTAGACATATTCAAAATTATGAATTATCTGCTATTTTAACAAATAAAACTGCTGTCATTGTTACCAGTAATTGTTTTTCTCCTCCTGCCAAAATCACAAAGGAGGGTATTTTAAACTAAAACTACAAAAAATTCAAGATCTTGATGCTAACAAGAGAATTAAAGAGAAATTTCAAAATGGTTTTTCATCATGAATACAGAGCTCAAAGGTCTTATAATACATATTTCTGAATGCAAATTAAAGGGGAAATCAAGTAGGAAATAAAATTTATATTAATTGTTAATTTTTAAAGAGGAAAATATGATCACTGATGGCAGACTAAAGACAAAGTAATACTAGAGCCGTATATGCTCAATAAGAAGCTTTTATTGAAAAATTGAGCTGGAAAGTGCACATCAGGCAAAGGCAAGCAGTCGGAGCCTACCATCAACAAAGAAACACCACAATATATATCTCAGAAAAAGGACACAAGTTCAGAACAACGCTCATCATCTGTATCTGTGATTTCAATAATACATGTACACTCCCCTACACACACACATACATACACACACAGGAATGTATACAACAGCTCCACCTACTCACAAAAATCCACTCAACATGAATCAAAGATCTTCCTGTAATATTTGAAATTTAAAAGTTTTAAGTATTGTAAATAATTAATAACAGATGCACAAGCAATAATTTCTGAATAGCACTCTGCTATGGAAATGAGAAATCATTATTATTATGACTACCTAAAACATCTCTGAATCTGGAAAGAATTAAACAGACAATCTGCATTTTGGGACCATATTTCTTCCAGCTATTCTGCAAAGGATTAATGAAATGATACTTATAAGACCCAAAAATTAAATACTAAATTAATAATGAATACATGAGTAAGTAAAGTGAAAGACACTGATCAGAGAGACCTATGCTGCCTTCAGCTCTCAGCCAGCCACACATTGTGGCACCCTTGATGCTACCTGGGGCACGCAGTTGGCTTTCCCAGAGCAGTGGCCATGCTGGGGTTGGAGCTAGGGGTGGGGGTGAGGAGAGGAGGGTAGGACACGGGGGAGGCTGCACTGGGGTTGGTGCTGGGGGTGGTGGGGAGGGGAAGGTAGACCCCCACAGAGGCTGGTGAGGGGAGGAAGGAGGGGCAGGTCAGTGGCTCAGGCAGCAGCCACCCCTATGATAGCTAGGTCTGGCGAGTGTCTTTGAGGTGGGATGTTTGGGGCAGATCCCCTGCAGTCTGGCAGTCTAGTGAGGAGAGGAAGGAGTCTCAAGTGCTGGCAAAGCAGACAATGAGAAAGGAGACAACCAGTGGATGAAAAATTTCAACAACAAAGGCAGGAACTTGGAGGCAAACTCTGGGGGTGTGGAGGGTGGACGCCACAGGATTCAAGCTGCAGTGTCCCTCTTTTGACGCCTGCTGGAAGTTTGTGAGGGGCAGCTCCAATGCTGTGGGCTCAGTCTATGACTGGTCTCGGACCTGGCACCAGGAATGGCCAGCACAGCCTCGGCCTGCCCCACAGAGCAGTGTCTGGGAGGCCATGCACAGCGGTGTGGAGGAAACATTCTTAGCTGGTGCTGTTCCAACCCAGCCAGGACAAGGGCCACTGGGGACGTTCCACCTCTAGATCTGGACTTCTGCCATTGACAAGACTAGGTGTGTCCTCTGGGGACCAGCATGGTGGCTGTCATGTGTGAGCTGGGAACTTCCTTAGCTTGCCTTAGGATTCTCCATAGAAAGGCCCATTCACTCCTGTTCCTCTTCCACCTTCTGGATTCCAGCTGTCCTCCTGCCTCCTGCCACATCCAAGTACAGTGTCAACTCCATGCCATTGAGAGGTCATTATGGAGATGCTCACAGGGCTTCCCACAACTGGTTCGCCATGCATGCAAGGCTCATGGTGTGCCATCCTCCAGACAAAGTGTACACCTATTTCACCTTGGCCACCCATGCCTATGGGACCACGAACTTCATTCTTACACAGAAAGCCAGGGATACACAAGGCTGTGCTGCAGTCTAAGGCATCCTTTCCCTCCTCCTGCTCAAGTGTATGGTGGCTGTGGAGCCAACTGCACTATCATGTTTGATTATCTGATAGCAAGAGGAAAAAAGCTTCGTTGTCCCAGATACAGCTGCTCCTGGATTTCTATGTGTACACGAGGTGTGTGTGTGTGTGTGTGTGTGTGTGTGTGTGTGTGTGTGTGTGTGTGTGTGTGTGTGTTTGTGTGTGTGTGTGTGTGTGTGTGTGTGTGTGTGTGTGTGTGTGTGTGGTGTGAAAGAAACAGACACACCTGAGTTTTAGGGTAAAACACTTCTTCCCTTCAGCATTGAAATTTTGTATCTAGTGGTTTTCCCCCCTCCACAAATTCTTAGTCAACGTTCTAAAGTTGTCCTTCTGTATACTTTTATCCCTTCATCTTCTTGATGATCAGATTCCTATGGTCTGCTTGTGAACTTCACCATTTGCTTGATGAAGTTGGTGCCTTTTTAAAACATCTTTTATGAAGTCTTTTGATCTCTTTAAATGCAATTTGTGCTGTGTTAATGTATTTTACTTTGCCCAATTGTTAGGGCCTACGCAGTGACTGTTATTTGAGATTATCTTAGCACAAATATGAGATACTATCCTTTCAATCTACTTTTCTAGTGAAAGAAGTTCAACATCTTTATTGAAATAATTGCCTGGGTGTAAACAAACAAACAAACAAAAAAACAGTGTTATAAATGTACAATCACTTGATTTTAGTAAATTGTGCACCACTGTAATAATTTTTTAACTAATGTTAATAGTTGGAATGGGAAAAAATCACAAATTATAAAACTTAAAATTTGTCAAATACCAAAAAGGACACTGATCAGGAATGAAGTACAAATGTAAATGTTTAATAAATAAATGAAATATTTGAAATTCTTATCCACATATCAAAAAATTACTGAGCTCCAATCTTACACATCAGAATATTTATAACCACTCAAACAAATAAACACAAATCCTGGAGAGGTTGAAATAAATCAGGAACTGTGGTTAGTTGTGTGGCAATTGTAAACTAGTGCAAGCCATATGGAGCTCAGAATGGAGATTTACAAAATACCAAAAAAAACCCCACATATTTTATTGACCTTTACAAATAACTTGGATACATATTGAAGGAATATGATTCAACATGAACATCCGTGTTTATGGCAGCAGTATTCATAACAACCAAGATCTGCAATCAGCCTAGGTGTACCAGTAAAGGGAATAAAGAAAATGTGCTGTTCATAGCTATAAACATATTCTCAGATATAAGAGAAGTGAATTCTTCTACTGTTTCATTGCAACGTATTTTTGGATATACACCTAATACTAATTTCATGGGCTTTTATGGCATTATGCTTTTGCTTTTTTGAGGAACATCCCTATTGATTTTCAGAGCAGTTACAACAGGTTAAGGATATCCTATAATAGATGAATATTAGACCAAAATTTAAATATATTAGTGAACACATACAGGATGATCATATATAGTTTATAATTTGAAGCAATGTTAAGAAGGCAACAATTGGGAAAAAGATAATGCTAGAAGCTTAATAAGAAATTATCTTGAAAAGGTAAATGAAGAAAGTATAAAATAAGATACATCAGAAACTGTTGAATGGTAGAAGATGGATGAATGTTAGAAAAACATTCATCTGCATGGTCAAGTTGAATGAAGTATATGCATATTTGGTGTACACTGATGAAACTCATTCCAAAACATAAAATACACTTAAAATGTTTATGAAAAGATAAAACAGGATCTGTATTTTGTATATGTAATAGCAGGAATTCACAGAAGGATCAGAACTGTGAAGGAGAGAGAATATGGCCAAAAATGTTGATGTGATTGAAGATATCTGTGTTTGTGTGGGAAGGGAGGAAAGAAGATGAAGAAAACATATGGGGTGCTGATCAAGATATATTTTCACATATACAGACACGGAAAAATACGAAAAATGTGCAACTGATTTGTGTTAATTTAACAAAACATTTTGCTCAAATTTTAAAAAATGAAACTATAAAAATAATACTTAATAATATCAAAAAAGTAGGTCATGGAAGAAAATTTACCATAGAAAGATTTTCCTCATAATTTGTTTAATTTCATAACAAATGGATTAAAATAAAATATAGTTATATCTGAAGATGTTAACACTGTCAGATATCATTGATAGAATCCAAAAAGAAAAGTAACAAAAAAGTAGAGAGTAAGAACAACCTGTGCTATGGATGAAGATACTCAGTAGAAGTTTGTGAGGAAAGAATGTGCTTTCTTTTCCTTATCAACTTAGATCTAGGACACCTAGCTTTTAAAAGAACACTTGTAGTCCGAACAATAGTGTGACTAATTTAGACAGTTATTTATTATGTTTACTCTCTAATCTTATGATGTGATTCCCGAATTACGTGAGTGATCCTAGGAGATTTTGTGACCTCATTTTTACCCAGAATTTCTAATTCCTCCCACTGGGCATGATTTTTCTACTACTATCATTTTTCCTTGTTTATGAACTCAACTCCTGTAAATATTTTTGTTCATAAGAGATGGAGAAATGTGAGGGTGGCCTGGAGTCTGTGCTAACTTTCACTCCAGCTTACAGGATCTAGTGAAGGACTTCCACCTAGGTCTCAGAATCAGATATTAATTGATCTCTTTTGAAATGGAGAAACTCACTCCCTCAGGCAGAATCTGTTATTCCTTGACTTTCTCTGAAGAGATTTGGAACTAGGGCACAATTCAGAGGATGAGCTTTCCCACCACCCACCACAGCCTTGACAGAAGGAACAGATCCAAAACTGATAGTGGTTTCAGTTCCCACAGGACCTCGTCAGGGACCTTCTGGTGGGAATAGAAACTGGACAAAGTCTAAGATGGAGATTAACTGAGACTGGGCCTAAGATGGACACTAAAGAATTTCCCTTTCTTCGACTATAAGTGAGTTGTTTAGTGAGACATGACACCTTCCTTCATATCAGAAAATGCAGTAGGTTAATTGTGTTACTGCCACTTTGTAGGAGGTCATTTTCCTCGAAGGAGAAGGGGTTAAATGTTGTGTCCACCAGTTTTCTCTCTAGTCTATTGTCTCTCCCACGCTTTCCTATGCCAGGAACATATTGCTTCATTCCTGCATTCAACTACTTGTCCTGACTCCTAAGCAGAAATACCATAGGCTATCCTTTTGCTAGTCTTTTACATTTGTGATAGAATACACCCAGGCTCTGCTGATGCCAAGAGGTGACAAGAAGATATGATTTGAACTGAAGATCAATCATATTGAAAGAACCATTCTATGAGGTCTTTCCTGACCACACTTTTTGAGGTTTTCACTGAAAATTGATTGAAATCACTAGAAGCTCAAAAGTTTCAGTTTGTGGGGTGGTGGATACTAGTGATTCACGTCTAAAATCCTAGTTAGTCATGAGGCTGAGATCTGAGAATTATGGTTCTAAACATGCTTGGGAAGAAAGCCTATGAGATTTGTCTGTAGCTAATCAACGAAAAACCCGAAGTGATATTCTGCCCCAAAGAGGTAAAGGGCTAGCCTTGAACCAAAGAGCTGAGAGACAGTACTCAGGCCCTGACTTCATGCCCTGTGACCAACAAAAAGTAAGTTTCATTTTCCTACCATGGTTTCCTCTTCTATCACACTATGTCCTTTATCTATAAGTCTTTCTTAAGATTCCTGTGTCTCACTCAAGCAATTTTTGTCTGTTAACAATAAGAAAGTCTACCAAGAATACAATCAGTAAGTTTACAATAAATATTTGTTAAGTGTGAGTGTGCAGACATTAGACTAATTCTTACTTTAAATAAACCATGTTGGTCTTTATTCCGTTGGAACAATTGTATGGAAAATAGATGTATCTCTGGATTCCTTTGGTTCTTTGTAGAATCTATATTCTCTAGATTGTTTTTCCATTGATATGAATATTGCTATGTCAACATCCCTATCTTGCCTCTTTCTCAACAGTATACAAACTATGCTACAAACATATATCTTCAAGAAAGCTCTCCTTTGTAATCACATATGCACCTTCAAATATTCTCCCTATCGCTATAAACAACCTCTAAGATTGGCTACACTTATCCACTAGAGTCATCCTACGACAACAACCACTGTTATACTTTCTGGATAAAGTTGCTCCTCCTCATCTTCATCAACTTCTAGTAATTTCAGTGAAGTGCATTTTCTCCTGCTTTGCCTTAGACGATATCATCCTTTGTTATTTCCCAGCAAAGAAATTTTGGCTTGCAGGCTTGAACATTTATACATTCAGAGCATCTTTGGTTGTGAATTATTCCTTTCCTTTCTTGGTAAGAGAGCTGGAATAACAAAAACATTTAAGGCAATGTGTTTTGGTGTAAATGAAAACATACTGATTTGAAAATATTAGAAATATTCATTCTTTTTTATTGTGAAAATACTGTACAGAGGGGTTACAATTAGATGGGCAAGATAATGAGTACATTTTTTATCAAGCATTGTAGCCTCCTCCTTTGTTTCCCCTTCCCATCCCTTCCCAGCCTCTCCCCACCCCTATCTAATCCTCCCCCCCTTAAAAGATGTAAAGTTCGTTTTCGACATGACAACTTGTACTTCTCATTGTTGCAACGGGTCCACCTTTATCCTTATTTAAACGACTTGTTTTTCCCTTTCCCCTCCACAAATTATACTGATATCAAATACAGTGAAAGCAGAGGTTATACTGTGGGGGAGGGACATAAAAAGCAACAAAGAAATAATCATATAAATGCGTTAGAAACAAATGCATGAAAGAAAAAAAAAACATTTGAATACATATGTTAGGGTTCATTTTCCTAACATCACCTTATCTGACCTTTTCTGCTTGACTGATAAATATACTAGATATTGCAAATAAGGGAAACCATGGGATGCCTCTCAGTAGATGAATGGATCAAGAAAATGTGGTATATATACACAATGGAATTCTATGCCTCTATCAGAAAGAATGACATTGGCTCATTTGTTAGGAAATGGAAAGACGGAAAAAATTGTATTAAGTGAAGTTAGCCAAGCCCAAAGAAACATAGGTCCCATGAAATATTCATTCTTTAAATTTATTTTTCATTCAAATATAATAGGGGTGGTTTTAGTGGTGCATGCCTTTAAATCTAGCTATTTAGAAGGCTGAAAACAGAGGATCAGAGTTTCAAGCTAGACTAGTTAAATAGACCACGACACACTTATCTTCAACTAAGAACCAAAAAGCTAAAAGTTGAGCTGTGGTTCAAATGGAAGCCTGCCAGCCTGAGCAAAAAAGAAAAGTAAAAGAACCTAGGCTCTGAATTTAATTCATAGTACTAGCACACATATTTTATGTACGTATGGTTCCTAAAATATTCTGTGAGTTAATTTGTTGAAACCTGGTCATAGATTAAATATGACGTGTGAAAAGTATGTAAGTCTGAAATGACTGCCAGGTATTTTGACAAGACAACTAGAAGAGTTATCACTTAATTAAATAGTAATGAGGAATAGGTATGTATATAAAGATCAAAGCTCACTTTGGGTTCTTTTTAGTTTGTTAAAATCAGTAGCTAGTTGTCAGTAGACAGGATGCTATTAAGGACTTGAATTAAAGAAAAAACAGAGCTGGAGAGAAAAAACAGAAATAATTACACGTATTCAGTGATAACAACCATGAGAATGAATATTACAGAACAAACACTGGGATACACAAATATGTAAAACATGACAAATGAAGAAAAACAGTAATAAGTATGTAATGCGGACTTATATGGATAGGTATTTTTAATGTTTAAGGGCTATGAAGTGAGTATGTGATGACCTAAAATTTAAGAAATTGGTAAGGTTAATTATCCCTTGGCCCAAACATAGATGGAAGCCAGTCCCAAATTGTGCCTTTTCCAAGTTATCAGATATTCAGTCTATAACATGCCCAAATAATAGAGAATGGAAACTGGTCTACATTGAGCACTCACAGTAGACAGGTCTCTGGACTTTCTCAGGAAGAGCTTTCTGCCATTGTGGGATGGATAGGGCTGGAAAATATACAAAACAGACTTCATAGATTGAAAGTATTGTGCAAAGTTGACACCTGAGATATTGGATGTTTTAACTGCATAGTATTGGTTTTCATGAATCAGTTAATCAGATTCTTTATACAATATGATGTTACTAGACTGTGGAATGCATGTTTGTTGCATTTACTTTGTATAATATATTTTGAAATTTGGTATAAATTGTTTATCTTTTTTCTTGATATGGATTACTCCTAGTTTTCAAGAGTGAGGAAATGCCCTGGAACTTTGTAATTTGAAGTCTTATGTTGCCATGTGTCATATCCTATTTTCCTTTTACAGAGTTGGTAAAAAATTATATGCAATTTATTTTTTATTTTATTTCTTATCTATTTCAGAATTTGAACTCAGAGCCTGGGCACTAATCCTGATGTCTTTTGCTCAAGGTTAGCTTTCTACAACTTCGAGCCACAGAATCAATTTTAGTTTTCAATGATTAATTGGTGATAAGTGTCCCGCGGGGACTTTTCTCAACCTGGCATTGAACTGTGATCCTCATATTCCAGCCTCCAGATTAGCAAATATTACAGGCATGAGCTACCTCCACCCAGTTATACGTAATTTAAACTGTAGTTTTCTGAAGTGTTTCATCCTACACTGAATATTTTTTCTTATGAGCTTTCTAATAAATATGTAATCTATTCAATTATGAAAAGTACTGTGTACCTCACACTTATTTGTGGCATTTCTGAAATCCATGTTTCTCTGTATGTCAGGGTGGATACTTTTGCCTGTAACAAGTATGTTGAACACATAACATCTGACTACTTACAGAACAAAGGATGTGAAGCTAGAGTAGCTAGATAAAGAACTTCCAGGACAATTCAATGGCAACTCATGTACTCTCTCTGTAGGTGAATAGGCAGCACAGAAAAGAAATTCTTATATTTGAAAGTGATTTAGTGTGTGTGCACATAGGTGTTCACTTATTTATCTGTTATTATAGTTTTAGATATATTCACTAGTATAAAACAATATTTCATATATATATATATATATGTATATATATATATATATATATATATATATATATATGCAATAACAGTTTCCAAAATCCAGGGAACCACCTCCATGGGCATCGCTTTCCTATGTTGGTCTTTGGGAAATAAGAATGAAACGTGGAATTGTCCTTTTGTAGAGAAATTACTCAGAGATTCAAGCATTTTTCTTTTAATATGTTGCTTGTTCCTAACTAAAATTAGGAAGTCTGTTAATATATATGTTATATTATAATATATGTAATATATTATATATCATGTATAATATATTGTTTATTATAAAATATATTTCATATAATACCTGAGAATATTATATATTTATGAGGAAAAATACAACAAACATATCAGTCCATACTTTCCTAGCCATGATTAGCTTCAGTACAGTTAGGCACATTACATCTCAACAGGAAAATTCTACTGAAGTTCTGATCACCTTAAGTTAGATAAGGAGAATTCCTCTAAAAGAAGCCTCTCCTCAATTATGAGAAAAGTTATGTTTGGAAATTTAGTTTAGTTTTATTGTTTTGTTTTCTTTTGTTTTTTTTGGCCAGTCATGGGGCCTGAACTCTGGGCTTGGGTGCTGTCCCTCACCTCTTCAGCTCAAGGTTCGTGCTCTACCACTTGCGCCATAGCTCCACTTCTGGTTTTTCAACTTATGTGGCGCTGAGAAATAGAACCCAAGGCCTCATGCATGCCAGGCAAGCATTCTACCACTGAGCCACCAACCCAGCCCAAGTTTGAAGTTTTTGAGAAGAGTAATTTGACATTTGCTTTGCATCCTTGATTAGTCATGAATAGATATCATTTGCCTCCAAATTTTGTCTTCTTGTAGGTTTCATAAACAGTTACACATCAGCCTTATTCCATCACATATCTTTAAGTCATTCTTTTATTGCTTTTTATCATTATTGTATTGTTGTTGTTGTATTTCTGATCCAGAAGCTTGAACTCATGGCCTAGGCAGTGTCCCTGAGCTCAATGCTAGTGCTCTACAACTTGAGCCATATACCACTTCTGGCTTTTTCTGTCTGGACATGCTTTGAATCATAATACTCAGATCTCAGCCTCCAGGTTAGCTAGGATCACAGGGGTGAGGCACCAGTGCCAAGCAAGTTCCTCTGTTTTAGATATTATTCTAAAAGCATCCTATGCAATGTCACTCCTAAGATAGTTACTGGAACTATGCCAATAGTTCCTTCACACTCTCATCTCCTGTTATGGCTATGGTGTATCTTTTTGCAAATTATATTGAAACTACTTCACTGTTCCCTTCCTAATCCATGATTCTAGATGTGTTAGTAATAATTACTTAAATTTAGCTGCTATAAACCCTAAATCTCTCAATTATTATTTTCATTTAATTCTTTCTATATGATTATTTTTTGATGCAAATATGAGCTTATACTCACCTTCTTGAATTTACTCTTTGGCATGAGCAGTGCATGGGCCTATTCTACCTCAAATGCAAGAGGTTGGCAAAAGAATGGCCTACAGTATTCCTGCTTAAGAGTCAGGACAAGTAGTTGAGTGCCTAAAAGAAGCAATGCATTCCTGGCATGGGAAGGGGTGGGAGAGACAACAGCCTAGAGAGCAAGCTGGCAGTCACAACATTTAACAACTTCTCCTTTGGGGACACTGATCTCCTGCAAAGTGGCAGTGAGATAACTCACCTAGTGAATTTCATATATGAAGGAAGTTGTCATGTCTCACTACACAACTCACTTGTGGTCAAACAGAGGGTCATTTTTTTGTGTCCTTCTTAGGCCCAGTCTCATTTTATCTCCATCTTAAACTTTGCCCAGATTCTATTCCTACCAGAAGATCCCTGATGAGGAGGAATGTATGATCTCTTGGCTTTTGATTAGCCCTATGGGAACTGAGGGCACTTTTTGATCCTGTTCATTCTAACAAGGCTGTGGTGGGTGATGGGAAAGCTCATTTTCTGAATTGTTCCCTATTACCAAATCCCTTCAGAGAAAGTCAAGGAATGACAGATTCTGCCTGAGGGAGTGAGTTTCTCCATTTCCAAAGAGGTCAATTAATATCTGATTATGAGGCCCACGTGGTGGTCCTTTCCCAGATCCTCCGAACAGGAGTGGATGTTACCTCAGACACCAGGCCATCCTCATAATTCTTCAGCTCTTTCTCATGAAACTAAAGGTCTCAGGATTTGAGTTGAGAAACAAAAAGAAATGAGAGTAGCAGAAGAATCATTGGCATGGGGAGCAATTAGAAACTCTGGGTGAAAAAGGGCTCAGAAAATCTAGGATCACTCACATAATTTGGGAATCATATCACAAGATTAGGGAATAAAAGTAGTAAATTACTACCTAAATTAGTAACTCCACTGCTCTGACTACATTACAAGTGTTCTCTCAAAAAGTAGCTGTCCTATTTTGATGAGGAAAAAGGAGAACATTCTTTCCTCACCAAGTTCTACTAAGTATCTTCTTCCATAACCGAGGTTGTTCTTACCCTGTACTTGTCGGTTACTTTCCTTTGCTGGATTCAATCAATGACACTTGAAAGTGTTATCAACTTCAGACATGTAATTACATTTTGTTTTAATCCATTTGTTAAAAAATAAAACAAATATTGGGGAAAATATGTCTATGCTATATTTGCTTCCATGCCATAGTTATTTGATGTTATTAAGTATTATTTTAATAGTTTCATTTTTAAAACTTGAGGAAAATGTTGTGTTACTGTTAACACTAATTAGTTCCACCATTTTTTTTGTATTTTTCCATATCTGTATATTTGTTATTAAGCTTCTAACATTGTCTTTTCCCCCTACTGTTGCCTTCTTAAAATTGCTTAAAATTATAAACTCTATATGATGATCTGTATGTGGTCACTGATGTATTTAAATTTTTATCTAATATGCACATTTTATATAATATTTTCATCCTATTGTAACTGCTCTGAAATCAATACGGAAGTCCTTCATTAAAGAAAAAACACAATACCACAAAACCCAGTGAAATTAGGATTAGGTATCTATCGAAAAATATTTATCAATGGTATAATAGGAACATCCACTTCTCTTATATACCAAAACATGTTTATAGCTATGAAAGGTGCATTTTCTTTATTTTTTCCTTATGGAACATCCACGTTGATTACACAGCTTAGTGGCTATGAATATTGCTGCCATGAACATGTATGTTCATATTGATTTATATTCTTTCAGTATGGATCTAATTTGCAATAATGGTCTTCAAGATATGTGTCTTTTTTGTAAATTTCCATCATGATCCTCATATGGGTTGCACTAGTTTATAATGCCACACCACCAAACACAGTTCCTGATTTATTTCAATCTCTCCAGGAGTTTGTTTATTTGCCTGGTGATAGCTATTCTGGTGTGTAAGATGGGATCCCAGTGACTTTCCTATTTACTTTCCTATGTATTTCCTATGTGCATAAGAATCTCAAACATTTTATTTATTTACTAAACAAATTTGTATTTCATTATTGATCAATGTATTTTTTTCTTTTGGTATTTGATCAATTTTTAAGTTTTATAATATTTGAATTTTCCCATTCCAAATACTCACTTTAGTAAAACGTTTTTTTTTTCATTACAGTGGTGCATTGCTTGGATATTTTGATTTTGTGAAGGCTAAGAGAATTTGATATTGTTCTCTCAGTCAAATTATAAGCATGTAAAAATGAAGTGAACCTGATTAAATGAAGTTTTTTCTTCACATCTTCTCTGGTACAGATTTCTCTGATTTAAGAAATGTATATTTTATGTCATACTGAATGCCTAACTAAGTCTCTGTGTGTGGATGATTCAGTAAGAATTGCAGAATTCGCCACATAGATTTTGGAGCAAAGGCTTACAGCTGGTAACAGGGCAATGATTCAGAAGACAGCTGAAGATGAAGCTGTGATACCTTCTACCTGTGTTCAGCTCCAATCTCTTGTAATACACCCCTCACTTCCCATGCGGTGGTTTCTTTTTCTATCCAAAATGTTTCTGGAGCTTCATGTTATTCTTGCCTCCTAGTATGCCAACATGAGGGGAGTGAAAGCAAACAAGGCAGATGTGGCAGAGGAATTTATTTTTTAAAATTGTGTAAATACCATACAGAAGGGTTACAAGTACATGGGCAAGGTAATGAGTACATACCTTATCAAGTATTGTGGCGGCCTCCTTTGATTCCCCTTCCTATCCCTTCCCAACTCCCCGACCCCACCCCATGGTTCCTCCTCAGACCCCCCTCCTACCAAAGTTGTAAAGTTCGTTTTTCAACATAACGTCTTGCACATCTCATTGTTCCAATGGATCCACCTGTATCCCAATTTAAATAATTTGTTTTTTTCACTTCCCCTGCACAAAGTATGCCAACATCAAGTGCAGTGAACACAGGGGGCATACTGTGGGGGAGGGACATGCAAAGCAACAAAGAAATCATTTATAAATATGAAAAGAAAGAAAAAAATTGAATTCTTATCTTGGGGCTCATTTCACCTAACATCAAGTTATCTGACAGTTTCTGCTTGTCTCAGACATGTACTAATTATTGATAATAAGAGAAACCATGGGACCTATGCTTCTTTGGGCCAGGCTTACTTCGTGTAAAAATTTTTTTGGTCGGTTTTGGGGCTTGAACTCTGGGCCTGGGCACTGTCCCTGAACTCTTCAGCTCAAGGCTAGCACTATCCCACTTGAGCCACAGTGTCACTTCCAGGTTTACTGCTTATGTGGGGCTGAGGAATCGAACCTAGGGCCTCATGCATGCAAAGCAAACACTCTACCACTCTGCCACCTTCTCAGGCCTGGCAGAGGGTTTTTATCTGAAGATCCATCACACTTGGGAGCTTCTGGCTGAAAACTCCAGAAATACAAAAGTGAAGAAACACTTAAGAGAAAATGTAAAACAGAAAGCCACAATGTTTTACCCTAAAACCAGTTTCTAGGATAAGGAGGCTCAAGAATTGGTGTCACCTGAGGAGAAAGAGGAAATATTCAGGAAGAATGAGAAGGAAGTGGGAGGGAATAGAGAGAAAGAGACCTAGACTACCTAGAGCTGGGACCTCAATGTGAGCTTAATTTTACTGGGGAAACCAACCCCAAGGACGCATTACCTTACAATTTTGATTACTCTCTCTCATGCTACAAAGCCTATTCAATATCCACTTCCACTCAGCATGGTGTCCATTCTGTGATCCAGACTGACTGCTGGAGGTTCCCAGGGGATGCAAAGAGTGAAAACCACAGGGTTAAAGCTCAGAAAAGACACATGCCATCACTTCTCACATGTCATTTGTCAAAGTAAGTTCTACAACCAAGCCTGGTATCAATGGGGAAGGGAATAGATATTGAGAGCATTATAATAAAACCTACTATTATTATCATATAATAATCTAACATCTATTTTTTCATCAAAGGGAGAGAGATAGCGTTTCTCCCATTTTAGGTGTATGGGACAGGAGATTCTATAGAATATTCTTCAATTGGGGGCTGTCTGAATCTTTTCTCCCAAGATTGGGGCTATGAAGTTTTGGGAAGGAGAATTACAGTGGAAAAGTGAGTTCTCAAGCTGGGTACTGACGGCTGACACCTATATACCGAGCCTGAGATCTGAGGATTATGATTTGAAGTCAGTCTGGGCAGGAAAATCCATGAGTCTCATCTCCAATTAAACAAAAGGCCTGAATTGGATCTGTGGGTCAAATGTTAGAGCATTAGCTATGAGTGGGGGGCGGGGGGACAGAATCTTGGCCCTGAATTTAAACCCAGGATTGGGGGATGGAAGGATATGTATTCTCAGTGCATGAAATCAAGGGTGTATGAACAACATCACTATTGATGTCAACGTTGGGGTAGAATTGATCAGTTGTATTCTGGAAATGATTTGTTCCACTCTTCTCTGTCTTGTATACTTTAAAAGAAACAGCTTTGAGCAATCTATACCTAAGATGTGTGGATTGCACAAAAGCACTGGTTTTATTTTTTTCTACTTACAAAATCATACATAAGTAGTGTACAAAGGAGTTTTAATTTAATATGTCGGTTTGTGAGTACATCTTGATCGATGTCATCAATTTGATCATTATTCTCTATCTCACCCAACCCCAACCCCTCCGTTTACGTGTTCACATTTTCACGCCTGTACATTGAATATTATGACTGGATTCTCCCACTGCACAAGTTTGGCAAAGAAATTTGTTCATTGTACAGGCAAGGAAGATGAAGCTGAGGACTACAAGCCCAAGACAGCATAGCTATTACTTTGCATCAAGATTATTTGAGTTACAAAATCTTCACCAAAACAAGCATTATAAACAAGAACATGGCCAGGAACTAGAAGCATCTATCTTTGTGTGTGTGCTGGTTTTGGGACCTGAGTGCTGTCCCTGAGCTGCTTTGCTAAAGGTTAGCACTCTTCCACTTGAGCCACAGTATCACTTCCAGCTTTATGGTAGTTAATTGGAGGTAAGAATCTCATGGACTTTCTATCTTGGGCTCATTTTAAACCACAGTCTTTAGACCTCAGTCTCCTGAGTAACTATGATTGCTGGTGTGAGCCACTGGCAGCTAGCAAAACATCTATTAGTTGTCCCAATTAAACATGTGGAGCAATAGGTAATTTGATACTGGTGATACTCAGATAATGATTCCTCTACTTGTTCTTTTCTGGTGTTATGACTAGTGTGATAATGCTTGCTCAGGTTTATATCACTGTGCAATCATTGCTCCATTTTGTTCAGTAAACAGCTTTTCATGACAGGAGAACTGTGAGAGGAGAATATGGGATTAAAATTTTATCTGTAGTACTTGTGGCCTGGCAAAAGCTTCTCAGAATGTTTGCAAGCAGAAATAAGAGTCCACTTCGGCCGAATAAAATGAAAGACACACACCTGACATAGAAGCAGTGCCACAGAAGGACAAATGGGAAAACTCATCCAGGCTCAGAGTGAAGCAATAGTATGAGTTGTTCAGGTGCATGAAAATTTGTGAAGATTTTCTTTCTAACCATGGAGAGATCATTCAATGCTGGCATTTACAATATGTTCCAGGCTCATATCTGTTTAGGACTGTTTCCTCTGAATCATCTTGATAAAGACAGAAATGAGAATGTAACAATGGAACCTAGTTATGTTTTCTGAATGAGATTTCATCTCTTTCACAAATCAAGTAAGGGTTGTAATGAATGACTTGGATTTCCTGAGAGAAATTCATGTTTGCTTCCTTGTTTCTATTAAGCTTCTCAAGTGAATAACTTTAAATTTGTAAGCTGTTATTATAACAAATATGAAATTTTTTTTATGTTTCTAGGAGGCACCCAGGTTCCTTTTAGATAGAAAATATTATCTGGCTTCCAACCAAAATCTTTACATCTCAGCCTCCAGAGTAACTAGGATTGCAGGCATCAGTCACCTCTCCTAGCTGAGACAAATATTTTTGGTATGGAAAATCACTATGATATAGAACATGAGGAATGAAGAATTTAGACTAACAAGGAATATTTTGAAAACATTAACAAAACTGAAGTTATCACAAACTTGCCTGATTCAGTGAGGAGAAAAATGAGAAAGAAGTTACAGAGGCAGAGAAGTGGAGACTAAAGAGAAGTGAATGAATAGTTCTTTGTTAGCAGAGCTACTGAAGATTACTTTTTAAGAAAATTCAGCTTGGTATAGAGGTACATGTCAATAATTCTAACTACTTATAAGCTAGAATCTGGAATGTATAGGAGGTTTGCAGTTGGTATGGTAAAAGTATAATACTGGGACTTCAATACTTAAAACACCATGGTGCCACATGGTTATAAGAGAGGCAGTAGTAGGAGGGTCATGATTTGAGGCTAGCCTCGGCAGTTAATAAGAAACTATCTGAAAATCAATCTAAAGCTAAACAAAGTGCTAGGTATATGATTCAATAGCAATTATCCAGCAAGTTTGAGGCCTTGAGTTCAATCCCTTCTCCTGAGAAAAAGAGACAAGAAAAAGGAAGAAAGATTTTAATACAAATTTCAAGATATTTCCTGTGGAACTTTCTGCTATAATTTCCTTCCTCAATTGCCTTAAAATGTTTACAAAGTCACTTACAGAAATGACTACCATCATTTGGGGAAATCACAGGAAAGTCTTTGCAACCAGCTTTGTAACAGGACAATTTTGTCAAGCAGATTTCAATGAGGTGAAAATGAGAGATAATGGGCTCAAGAAATTGCACTTCATAGCTATGTGTCAGAATGTGAGGAGCTCATAAAGAGAATTTATTTCTCAAGAAAAGAGGAGGATTGAGTTGATTTATCAACTTGAAAAATTACGGTAAATTCTGTTGGTATTTGGGATACACTTTCAAGCAAGGTGTTAAGCCAATAAAATTATGGTTGAGATTTTTTAAATATTTTTTATTGTGAGTGGTTGAGATTTTTATAAAAGCTGTAAGATAATTTTTTCATAGATTTTTATCGAAACTATTCAACAATTGTTAGATAAATCACAATAATGCAAATATGTGTTCTGTGTCATCTGATGGTGTTACCTATCTCATCATCTAGGGTTGGAAGAATGTTATCTTCATTTTAAAAATGCAGAAATGGAGGCACGAGGAGAATTGGTGTGTTTCTGAAGGGTGATGTGTAAATGACAATTGAGACTGAGCAGAACCAGAATCCATGGCTCAGATTCAATTCATGATTTGGAAACCCCGTGACTATACTAATATCTAAAACTCTTGTGCTAGCTGGGTGACATTGGACATGTTTCTTAGAGTTGTCATGTGTTGTTGTTTTTCCTGTAAACAGATAAAAATATTAGTGTTTTCTAGAATTAAAGAATATACCTTGGGAAGGTGGCTCAGTGTTAGAGCACTTGCCTTGCATGCCTGAGGCCCTGGGTTCTATTCCTCAGCACCACATAAGCAAAAAGAAAAAAAAAGCTGGAAGTAGCATGTGGTTCAAGTGGTAGAGCGCTAGCCTTGAGCTAAAGAGCTGAGGGACAACATCCAATCCCAGAGTTCAGGCCCCAAGAAAGGATCCCCCCCAAAAATATACCTTTTGTGAAGTATTATGTACAGAACATGAAACAAGAATTCTATGAATTCTGAAGTTCTTTATGTATTTCCCTTTAAATTTTATTTTTAAGTCTCAAGATAGTGAAATTACTAACATTCGTTACATTGCAAAAAGCATTATCTGAACCCATTTGGAAGAATTTCTACAACAGTATTGTAATGTATGGGTTTTTGATGTGCTTATTTGCCTTTTCTATGTATCTGCTTAATTGGGTTATTTATTGTATGATTCATGTATTTAAGAGTTCTTTATATAATATGAATAAAAGCTATTTAACAAGAATTTTGTATTTTGCTTCATTATATTAGCAAAAATGCCTGCTATGTGTTTGAATAGAAATGGATCACATCTTTGCCTGATTTCGGAGCAACTGGGAATACTTTCATTCTAATGCAATACTCTTTATCAGATCAAGAAAGTTCCCATATAATAATTTTGACAAATTTTTACCATTCTGCTAGTTTGAAAAGAGCAGATTTATTTTAGGGTCACAGCAGGGAATTCCCCTGTGATCAGTGTCCTCTACAGTCATGGAACCACTCTTTGCAAACTGCTGATCATAATGGAAGCAAATTTTTGCTTGTTAGGACTATCAAATTTTTGGCCTATGTACTCAAGATGTTTTCCCAGGAAACAAATCCACACGTAGAAATTAGATCATCACAGCTGTTTGAAATGGCATTAGCAATATATATTTGCATTATTGATGTGCCATACCGCTATATAAAACAGTTTGTCACAAAACAGTTTGTGAAAGAACAACCAAATGTATAACCTAGAATCTGGGTATAGCAGTAAACTCTAGATGATTTTCTCATACTTTCAGACTTTTCGTAAACATAAATAATAAAAGCCAAATGAGGTGGTTTATACCTATAATCCTAGCTACTCTGAAAATAGAAACGTGGATAGTCGCAGTTCAAGGTCAAACTGGAAAACATACAAGACACCTCCATCTCAATCAATAAAATCTCGGTGTGCCAACGTGTGGATATCATCCTACCTATTACTGGACATGCAACTAGGAAGTTCAGTATATAGGTAGCTTAGGAATAAACAATGCAAGATTCTATATCAAAAACAAAGCAAAAATTGCTTGATATGGCATGATTCAAGTGGTAAGGTGACTGCCTGGCAAATGCAAGGCTCTGAATTTGAACCCAAGTACTTACCCAAAAATATTAAAAGTAAATAATATGAATTAATTCTCTAAATAATGTATCTGCAAATATTGTATATTCATATAGACTTGATAAAATTATATTGGGGTTAATATGTCACAAAATAAAGTAACTGAAGTCTCCATACGATACTTGTGAAATATTAATGTCATATTTGTGATGTATAATAGAAATATTTAAATAAATTGGAAAAAGGTTTCAAGGGAATTATGTGTGTTCTTACAACATCATAAAGATCCATACTAACCGCAATATAATTTAATGATATCTAGAAAACAGAAGTAAATATTGAATGTTTACATTAAAATCTAGTCTGCTCCCAAACTTAAGATGAAATATACCTTGCTAATTAGGAGGCAGAGATTTAGAAGACTGATATCATGGACAGTTTTGACAAAAAAATCGTAAAAAAACTACAAAAACAAAGAAAGCTAGATATTGTGTAATTTTCCTGTTATCTCACGATGTGGAAGCCATAGGTAAGAGATCATTGCTCAAGGGAGGCTTGGCCTGAAAAATAATCTAAAGTGGTTAGAGCCGTAGCAATTTCAAGCACCAGTAGTGCCAAAGGAAAAAGAAAAGTAGAAAACAGAAAATGAAAGGAATGGATAAAAAGAAACTATTTGCTCTTCATTTTTGGTTTCATTTCATTGGATACAAGAATTGAGAGTATTTTGTTTACTGTTTTACGATTCAGGCCTCTCTAATATAAAAGCATTTATTTCAAGTAAATATTGTATTATTACTATTTATTAACTTATTATTAGACCTTTAGGTTTGGAGATTGAAATCATGGCTTTGTATATATCAGTCTAGTTCTACAACTTAGCTGTACCCAAGCTCTTTTGTATAGTTTTGAAAATTGTTTATGAATTCTTCAATAGTTAGCTATTATACTTTTCATCTTATATTTTCTCCCACGTTTTCTCCTATGTATTTTGATTTGTGTTGAAAACTCCTCAATTTTATCTTCTGAACTTAGAATTTTGCTTTTGAGTTTACAGAGAAGTCAGTTATTTGTGACATCTTTTAAAATTATATACAGATATATGTATTTCATATATATGATTAATTCTTAGAGTTCATTGCAATAAGCAACCTTTGTCTGGTAATATGCATATAGCTATTGAGCCATTGTGATCCTCTCCTAAGAATAGTGTCCCTTGTTCTTGCCATGTGAATGCTTAGAGTGCTGTTAATCATATCCAAGTGTAATTATTTGTGTTTTACTATCTATCGGATTTACATGTAGATTTATGGGCATATCCAGTTATTAGAAAAGAGGAAAACCATATAGCATATATTTAATTGGATCTGGCTTATTTCACTTAATAGCATTTTCCCCCCAGTCTTTCCATTTCTTCAGAATGGGGTAATGCCATTCTTTCCCATGGAAGCACACAATTCCATCAATACAACAGAATTGAAGTTCCAGAAATGAATCCACTCCTATAGGCACATAGTCTTTGATTAGGAAGCCAGAAACACAGGATGGAAGAAAAACAGCCTCTTCAAAAAATTGGTTTAACTGGCTGTACACAGAAAAGTGAAATTAGATCATTTTATATCCTCCTGCACCAGAATCAATTCCAAATGGATTGAAGCGCTCAGTGTAAGTCCAGATGCCTTAGGAATCTTACAGGAAGAGTTAGGGGAAAAATGAGGGCTCCATAGCATAGGTCAAAATTTCCAAAGGAAGTCTGGATAAATGGGATTACATCAAACCAAATCAATCATTTGTCAGACTCAAAAGCCTTGAAAAAAAGAGATAGTCTAGCACAGATTTATTAGGTAACAAACCTACAGATGAGAGCCTCAGCCAATGGTAAACCCTTTCTCCCTTTTCTAACTAGGTTATTTATAGTGGGTTTACATGAATATAAGTGATTTCTGATGGGGATTAGTCAGAAAACAACTAGTGCTAAGACAGAGATAGTATGTGAAATGAGTTGTAGCTGGAGAAAGGGAGGGATTAAGGCACGGGTGTCTAGTTCAAAGACTTGGCTTGGTGCCAGCTAAGTAAGGTATAGCTGCACAAGGGAAGGGGGGTAAAACCGAAGTGGTTATAAACAAAAGCATTGATCTGAAGCCTCAAAATAAGGATCTCAGTCTGTGTGGACCAAACAGTCTCTAACAATGTTTTATTTAAATTAACAAACACGATTTTAAATTTTTGCAGAGTGGGATGGTTCATAGTCAAAGGCAATTTCTCCTGTGTCAGGTATGTCCAAGCTATTATTTCACATGTTACCCAGTAGCCAGGTTTCAATGCAAATGACTACAATGATATTGTACAAATGTGGCTGTGACTTTTCCCTCTCATGAATCAAAATTCTGTCAAATGATTTCTGTCTTCCAGAATGATCTTCTGTCTTTCTCAGGATCTTTTTTACTACTTTGTCTTCATTATTGATAATCATAGTACATTTTGTTGTTGTCTTGTGTGTATATGTCATTTGTAGGGCTTGAACTCGATGTTTAATGGTCTCCCTTGTACTTTTTGCTCATGGCTGATGATACTCTATCCTTGAGTCACATGCTCACCTTCTGTTTCTTGCTGGATAATTGGAGATAAGTTTTCACATTTTTGTCTATTTGGACTGACATTGAACTAAAATATTCAGGTCTCAGCCCTCTGAGTTCTAGGATTGTACACATGAATGGCTAACACCAATCTTTGCTTTACTGTTATTTTAATTATGTGGTAGAGGAAAGTGGAAGTATATTTGTGTTAAGTGTGCAATTTTCAAATACAAGTTTGAATCAACTTGATATAACTGTTATTAATTTTAACAGTTAAATCAATGAGTATCAAACATTCCCACAGAAATATAATTGAAAACAAAAGGCATAATTGTTTTCTTAAACAATCAATGAAGCCAAAAATTACTTTCACTTTACAAATCATGTTTTATTTAACTTAAATTAGCAGACTTCTTTGAATAAAAGTAAATATATTAATTATATACCACAAGAAACAAAGTTATTATAGTTAAGAATAGATATTTCATCATACCCAGAAGATACGTTTTAGTGCATTCTCACTAAAAAGAAATGTTACATGCAGAAATTAATGGATATGATGGAGCTTATCATTACACAATATAAATAAATGGGATTACCACTCAATTATTTATAAATATGTAAAAAATGATTATATATCTAGGAGCCAGTAGCTCATGCTTGTAACCCTACCTAGTAAGGAGGCTGAGGGCTTAGAATCATGGTTCAAAGCCAGCCTAAGCAGTCAAGTCGACGACTCTCTTATCTCCAATGAGCCACCAAAAAAACTGACAGTTGTTCAAGGGGTACAGCACTAGTCTTGAGCTAAAGAGCTGAGGGACAGTGTCCAGGCCCAGATTTCAAGCACCACAACCGACTAAAAATAAACAGTTAAAATAAATATTTTGACATAAATGTTAAACTATGTATTGTAAAAATTTTAAATCCTCACTAGATATACTAGTTTATATAAATATAGAGAAGGTTTTTCTGGACTTAGTTGTCATTGAATTTTGTAAATCACATATTTGTCACTCAATTCATATTTGTATGTTTATATACTTATATACCATAAGAATAATTAAATGATATGTTTTAGGCAGTGCTGTTTTAGGAATTTCCCTTGGCTTTTTAACATTAACCCTTCTACCATAAAATCGATATACCCTCCAACCTTATCAGAGTTTTCATCTCGTTGGAGCAGAGAAGTATAAGCTATAATCATTGTTTGGAACAACTGTAACATTTTACATGAATTTCACTTAGTTTAAGATCCAAAACATTCAAGTCATCTTAACCATGCCAGTAATAGCAAAATATCTTCTGGGCTTTGCAGTCTCTTCAGAGATGAAAATCTTTAATTATACATCTACTTTTTTCTGCCTAACATCTTATATCTTAGGAAGTTCTTTTTGGGTAACCCTCAGTTCCTGACTAGAAGACTGCAACAAAGGCAATAAGGAAAATACTTGAAAACAATTAAAAAAGCCATCACAGACACTCCTGTAATCACCAGTTTCAATGAGAATATACATTAAAGTAACACGTTTTTGTTGCATTTAAAGAGCAATAAACTTTAATTAGCAGTGAAGGAGGTAACAGAAAACTGTGAAGACATCTTGACTTTGAACAATTCAATATAAGCGTAATGGATTTATCTTGTTTTTCTATGGAGTTGCCAAAATAATAGAGAGCAATACCCTAAGGCAGGAAAACACCTAAGCCAAAGCAGTAATCTTTTGTCTATAAAATAATCGTGAGGGTTTGACTCTTCCAAAGTCTGGCTTGAAAAGAGGAAAATGTATTTGCTTTGGAGTGAATAATAAAAAATATAAAAATCCTTTATTAATATTTTACATATCTTGACTAGGACCTCTCATGTTGGAGAAGAGGAAAGGTATGAAAAATTTCAAGATTGTTTGATTATTCCTGAAGATCATTCTTATTTATCAGCTATAGCCTGGGTTACACTTAGTATCATGCTTGTTTAAATTTAGAAGCATTATTTGTTTCTGGGTTATAAGCTGCAAAGCCTTGACTGTTAATAAAGGGTCATTTCCTAAGAGGTGAAAGTTGCTGTGAAAACAAACCTAAAATATCAAAGACAGCATCGTGGGAACTATTTTCTAGCTATATGACAATATGTGGTGTAAATTTGTTTCGCATTGTTCCAGGGGACTCATTTTTGTTATCTTCTTTTTCACCATCTAGTGTTGCAATAATATTCTATACCATCCTGGGATGACTATGACTTTACTGGATTCTCTAATTTCTCTGTTTCTGTTTTACCTTTTTTAATTACTTTAGAAACTCTAACTCAACCTGACATAAATTATCTTTATAATATTAGCAAACAGATTTAATTTCCATAATCTTACCCTAGCCTTCTACATAACTTTGGTACTTAGTGATCCCCAAATGTGAAAATTAAGATAGGGAGCTTCTTATTTAGATATTATTTAGTATTTCAAGACTTCATTAATGCAAGGCCCTTAGTAGTATGTACATCATACAGGTGTACAAAGCTGGTGGCAATTTTTTCTTATTCTCAGAAATTAGGAAATGTGGTGTCCCTGTAGTTACATTACGAAAAGGCTGTAGTTGAATTAATTTACTAAACCAAATCTGCTGTAAAGTATTTCTACAAGTTATTTGGCTTAAATAATCCGTATTTACCATTTTACAGTTCTAAAGGACAGAAATCTAAAAGAAGTCTCATTAGATTAAAATAGAGACACCCACCGAGCTAAAATATTTTTCAAATGATTCTAGTGGAAAAGGCATTTATCTCCTGTTCTGCTTCCCAGAAATTCAGAATCTGGGTTGTTATTTTTTCATTTATATTCTAATGTAGCATCTTTACATCTTTCTGGTAGTTCTTACCTAATCATGTCCCTTTTGAACTATACCTGGGACTTTTTCTTTTTTTCTTTTTTTCTTTTTTTTTGGGGTCCAGTCGTGGGGCCTGAACTCTGGGCCTGGGCGCTGTCCCTCAGCTCTTCAGCTCAAGGCTAGTGCTCTACCACTTGAGTCATAGCGCCCCCTCCGGCTACTTTCTTTTTGCTTATGTGGTGCTGGGGAATCGAACCCAGGGCCTCACGCATGCAAGGCAAGCGCTCCACCACTGAGCCACCTTCCCAGCCCCTATACCTGGGACTTTTAACTACCCATTTGAGTATACTTCCCTGGTTAGCTTTGAACCATGATCCTCAGATCTCAGCCTCCTGAATAGCTAGGATTACAGGCATGAGCCACCAGTGCCAAGCTGATGAAAACTTTCAAAACCTGAAAAACAAAATCAAAACAGTTCTTAAGAAGTGGAAAAACCTCCCATGCTCCTGAATTGGAAGGATCCACATCGTGAAAATGGCAGTAGTTGCCAAGGCTATCTACAAATTCAAAGCGATACCTATCAATATTCCAACCTCATTCTTCAAGGAAGTAGAAGAAGCAATCCAAAAAATCATAGGGAGCAATAAAAGACCCCAAATAGCAAAAATGATCAAAAACAGAAAGAAAAGTGCTGGAAAAATATCAATACCAAATTACAAACACTACTACAACATCATTTTAATCAAAACAGCATGATACTGACACAAGAACAGACTTCAGGAACAATGGAATATAATTGAAAATCCAGAAATGAACCTAGAGACCTATAGCCATCTAATCTTCGATAAGTGAGCTAAAAATTAGAATGGAAGAAAGACAGCCTCTTCAGTAAATGGTGCTGGCAAAATTGGTTAACTACTTGTAGAAAACTAAAGCTAGATCCTTATATATCACCCTGCAAAAGAATAAACTCCAAATGGATCAAAGACCTGGAGTCAAAGCAGACACTGAAAACATTACAGGATGGAATTGGAGAAACTCTAAGTCTCCTTGGTACAGGCCGAAATTTTCTTAAAAGACACCCAGAAACACAGCAAATCAAAGAAAGGTCGGACAAATGGGATTGCATGAAATTTCAGAGTTTCTGCATGGCAAAGGATGAAGCTAGCAAGATCAATAGAAAGCCCAAAGATTGGGAGAAGATCTTCAGTAGCCATACAATGGACCAGGGTCTCATATCTAAAATATACCTGGAACTCAAAAAATAAATGTCCCAACAACAAATCCTCACAATAAATAATTGGGCTAAAGACTTAAAGAGAAACTTCTCTGAAGAGGAAAGAAGGATGGCCAGTAGACACATGAAGGAATGCTCAACCTCCCTAGCTATAAAATAAAGGCAAATCAAAACATTCAGATTCCACCTCACCCCAGTTAGTATGGCTCTAATTAAGAATTCTAACAGCAGGTTGGTCTGTGGACAGAAAGGAGCCCTACTGCATTGTTGGTAGGCGTGTAAACTTGTTCAACCTCTTTGGAAAGTAGTATGGATATTCCTCAAAAGACTCCACATAGAGCTCCCCTATTTCCCTGCAATCCCACTTTTGAGCATTTACCCAAATGATACAAACATGATTATTTTAAAGCTACCAGCACGAGTGTGTTTATTGCAGCATTATTTACCATAGGTAAGATATGGAACCAACCCAGATGCCCCTTAGTAGATGAATGGATTAAGAAAATATGGTATATATACACAATGGAATTCTATTACTCTATCAGAAAGAAAGAATGCCATATTTCATAGGAAATGGAAAGACTTGGAAAAAATTAAGTGAAGTAAGCCAGGCCCAATGAAACATAGGTCCCATGGTTTCCCGTATTTGCAATAACGTATATTTTTGAGACAAGCAGAAACGGTCAGATAAGTTGATGTTAGGTGAAATGAACCCCAATATAAGTATTCAAATGTTTTTTTTTCTTTCTTGTGGTTGTGTCTAACATTCATAAGATGATTTCTTTGTTGCTTTGTATGTCCCTCCCCAACAGTATAACCCCTGTTTTCACTGTATTTGATGTTGGTATAATTTGTGGAGGGGAAGGGAAAAAACAAACAGTTTAAATAGGGATACAGATGGACCCATTGCAACAATGAGGTATAAAAGTCGTTATGTTGAAAAATGAACTTTACCACTTTGGCCTGGGGGGAGGTAGGGGGACACGTGGTGGGGGGATGAGAATGGATGTGAATGGGAAACAGAGGAGGAGGCAACAATGCTTAATAAGAAATGTACTCATTACTTTGTTCATGTAATTGTAACCCCACTGTACAGTATTTTCACAAATAAGAAAAAGAAATATACTATTCAGAAAATCATATATAGAATTAGGGGCTGGGAACGTGTTTCAGTTGTAGAGCGCTTGCCTTGCATGCTTGAGGCCCTGGGTTTCATTTCTCAGCACCACATAAGCCAAAATAAAAAATCAGCAAGTGGCGCTGTGGCTCAAGAGGTAGAGCACTAGCTTTGAGCTGAAGAGCTGAGGGACAGCGCCCAGGCCCAGGGTTCAAGCCCCATGACCGTACCCCAAAGAAATATATATAGAGAGAATTATAAGATATAAACATACTTAAGATTCAGGATCATTGTAGCATTAACATTGTAGCATTAAAAAAATATGTACCCTGTATCTGTTGGATATATTTTCACTTCTGTTACAATGTCTTTGAATTATGAAAGGTGATCATTTGATGTTATCTGGTTTATTCTTGCTTTTTTTAGCCACTAATGAGCATCCTGAGCATCGAGGATTACAGGCATGACATATTGGTGCATGTTTGTGTTTCAATTTTTAAGGGTTTTCCTCTTTCCTTTGAATTCAAACATTGTCCTGTCAGTAATTCTGCACATTCTCAGACTGTTGTTCTCAAAGAAGATAAGTATCTGTTTGATGGGTGATTGTCCTGTTCATTGTATTTGACATAGTTTTCATTGTTTCTATTGATTTGCCCTTCCTAATTATTTCATTTGATGATTAGAATATTTAATATATAGACTTCAGTTTTGCCTCTATGGAGATTGTAGAAGTCATGTCAAAATAATGGTTTAAAAGATTCTTATAGAGACAGAATTGTGAACTTTATACATAAAAATGAAAAAAAAATTGGTCTTTGTTTCTATGAAGAAATTTTAAAAATAGGATTTAAATTATATGGTAATATATTTTAAATGCCATATGAACAAAAAATATGATAATCAGCAAAATTTTCTCTAGGTGACTGTCCCATTTATTCCCCCACCCCACCTTTCCCTGTTCTGGAGCCTAGAAAGGAAAAGGAAAATTTGTGTTGATTATTAAAGATTGTGAATTTCTCAAACTAGCTTTTTAGAAGCTCTAGAGGGTTGGGATGTAGAACTGTGTTGGCCAAGAAGAAGAAGGAGGAGGAAGAGGAGGAGGAGGAGCGGGAGGAGGAGGAGGAAAAAGAGGAGGATGAGGAGGAAGAAGAAGAGGAGGACGAGGAGGAGGAGGAGGAGGAGGAGGAGGAGGAGGAGGAGGAGGAGGAGGAGGAGGAGGAGGAGGAGGAGAAGAAGAAGAAGAAGAAGAAGAAGAAGAAGAAGAAGAAGAAGAAGAAGAAGAAGAAGAAGAAGAAGAAGAAGAAGAGGGAGAAGAGGAAGACGAAGAAGACGAAGAAGATGAAGAAGATGAAGAGGAGAAGGAAGAGAGGAAAAAGAGGAGCAAGGAGATGGAAGAAAAAGAAAAGGAGGAGGAGGAGGAAGAAGTACAGAATCAAATTTATCCACATTTTATTTGATGAATATTTATGGCAAAATAAGAGGTTCAAGTTTCATTTTGATCTTTACAGTAGTTCCTGTTTAGCCTCTGGATATACATTTCAAGTGGATACCTGAAATCAATGAAGTACTTTAGAGAGTTAACCCTCATTATCCAGAATTTCCAGATCTAGGTGATCAATCAACCAGAAATTTAAAATATTCAGGAAAAAATGTTCCCCAAACATTCAATATAGCAACTATTTATATACTGTTACATGTATGTTGGTAATAGATATAACCTTGACGTGATTTAAAGTGTAACTTACTTTGTATGACATACTATGCTATTTTCTATATGGGACTGGAGCCTATGCTGATTTTAGTATACTCAATCAGTTCTGGAAGCAACACTGTAAATACCTAGATGACCATTTTATGATTTTACCCAAACAAATATAGCTACAATGAAGCTTCAGGTATAAATTAGGTACAGTAAGACAATTATAACAGTAGCTAATAAAAATAGAAAAATTGTAACAGTATACTGTAAAAAAAAAAAGTAATGTGAAATGGATATGTAAATGCATACCTGTAATTCCAGGAAACAAGACTAGGCAGGAAAATAATCAAAGAAATATACAGTGAAACTTTAGCTCCAAAAGAACCCAAAAAACAAAATGAAGGTATTAAGTGAATGTGGTCTCTTTTAAATTATGAGATGTTTTTCCATTAATCTTTTCAGAGCACAGTTGAGAACAGGTAACTTGTTGGGTCTTTGTCCGTCCCACGAAAGACAGACTGGGTCTGAGGAAAGGTAAGTGCGTTGCTTGCCCATTCTCCACACTCCCTCAGCCTGGGGGACAACCAGACACAGCGGGGAGCCAAGTCAAGAAGGAAGAGAACTCGTTTATTAACAGAGAGCAGCCCTTTTTAAAGCCAAAAATGCTGGTGGTATGGCAGGGGAGGAAGAGGAAACAATCACTGTCAAAGTCACACCCTATCATGCACCTAAGCTTTCACGGGCTGATTACACACTGAATGTAAGGTAAATTGGGCTCTACCCACTCACCTCCCTCTCAGCACCATCTTTGTGCTCTGCAGTAACTAACTACAGAAGGGGGAATTACAGTGAAGGTGACTACTGTATAATTGTTTTGTGAAGAGAAAAACGTACCTTATTTAAAGGTTCTTTTCTGACAAGAAAAACCATGCACAATTCTTTTGCCTTTTTCTGAAACTCTAAGATATTTTTCCCCTCCCAACTAACCATCTTCCCACCTGGGTGCTGGAAAGGACAAGCACTCCCAAACTAGCTTAGCTGTGCCATCGAGTCTTTCCAGGGCAACAATGCTTGATAAGAAATGTACTCATTACTTTGCTCAGGTAATTGTAACCTCTCTGTATGGTACTTTCACAATTAAAAAGAAAAAGCAGAAGTACAAACATGATTTATTCCTGAACAACCAAGCTTTCTGTAGCCTATTTCACTCTTCCTATTTTGCTCCCAGACGCCCAGAAGACCCTGGTTTGAAGACATATTCTGTATTGTCAGGTGTATGAGATAAATGACTTCTTTAGAAGAAAATGTCAATTTGGAGATTGAAATTGTGAAGGGAAATCAAACTATCCCATCTTTTTTACTAAGGACTAGAAAAAAATGATATGTGCTTACATGCTGAGAGTAAGCAACTTTTGCCACCTGTGGTAATGAATTTAATTTTGATGCTGTTGTGAAATGTGTCCTGAATCCTAATTCCTTATTTTCTGAGAGCACCACCTCTTCAGAAATTCTGATTTGTACTGTGAATATTTACTTCCTGTAAAATGTAGTTGCTTGGATATTTTGATTTTGTGAAAGCTTGGTTAGTTTGATATTGTTCTCTCAGTTGAATTATAAGCAAGTAAAAATGAATTGAAACTGATTAAATGAAGTTCTTTCTGCCCATTTACTCTGGTACAGATTTCTTTGATTTAGGAAATCTACATTTTAAGTCATTCTGGATGACTAACTAGGTCTGTGTATGTGGATGAGTCAATAAGAATTGTAGACTTTGCCACATTGATTTTGGAGCAAAAAATTACAGCTGGTAACTGGGCAATGATTCAGAAGACAGCTGAGGCTGAAGCCATGAGCCCTCCTGATTGTGTTAAGCTCGCAATCTCTTCTAAAACACCCTTCACTCCCCATTCAGTGGTTTCATTGTCTATCCAAAAAGGTTTCTGGAGCTTCATCTTATGCTGACCTCCTAGTATGCCAACATAAGGGGAGTCAAAGCAAGCAAGCCAGATGTGGCAGAGGGATTTTTTTGGTCGGTTGTGGGGCCTGAACTCTGGGACTGGGCATTGTCCCTCAGCTCTTCAGCTCAAGTCTAAAACAACTGCATAGATCAAGTAGATTTAACTGACATCTACCGAATAATTCACCCAGCAGCAACAGAACACACGTTTTTCTCTGCAGCACATACAACATTTTCCAAAATAGACCACATTTTAGGTCACAAAGCAATCTTGTCCAAATTCAGAAACATTGAAGTTATACCTTGCATTCGCTCACACAACAAGGAAATAAAATTAGAACTCAACACCAAAAACAACCAAAGAAAGTCCTCTAACACATGGATGCTGAACAACACACTGTTGAATCACCAGTGGGTCAGGGAAGAGATTAAAAAGGAAATTCAAATGTTCATGCTATTCAACAAAAATGAGCACACAAATGAACAGCTCTTCTGGGACAGAGCAAAGGCAGTACAGAGAGGCGAGTTTATAGCTTTGAGTTCCTATATCAACTAATTGGAGAGATCTAAAACCAATAATTTAATGAGACATCTGAACCTCCATGAAAAAGAGCAGCAAGATAAACCCTAATCCAGGAGATGGAAAGAAATAATTAAAATTAAATCAGAATTAAATGAATTAGGATCCAAGAAGGCCATAGAAAGTATTAACAAAAGAATGAGTTGGTTCTTCGAAAAAATTAACAAAATTGACAGGCCCTTAGCAAATCTTATCAGAAAAAGAAGAAAACTCACCCAAATATATAAACTCAGAGATCAGAATGGAAACATCACCACAGAAACAACCAAGATTCAGAACATTATAAGGGAATACTTCTCAAAACTATGCTAATAAGTTTGAGAACTTGGCAGAAATGGACCTTTTCATTGCAAATATTGACATGCCGAAACTAAACCAAGATGAGTTAAAACATTTTAACATGCCCATATGAAACATTGAGATAGAAACTTCAATAAGAGCAGTCCCATTTAAAGAGAGCCCAGGACCAAAAAGATGTGCAGCAGAATTTTATAAGGCTTTCAAAGAAGAGCTCACACCAATAGCCCCTCAATGAAATTGAAAGAGAAAGTGCACTACCGAACTCACTCTGTGAAGACATCATAACCCTCATCCCAAAACCAGTCAGGGACTCATAAAAAAAGAGAACTTATAGACACATTTCTTTGATGAACATTGATGCAAAATTCTGAACAAAATTTTGGCCAATCGACTTCAGCAATTCATCCAAAAAATCATAAACCATGATCAAACAGGATTCATTTCAGGAATGCAAAGCTGGGCCAATATACGCACATCAATTAATATAATTCCTCACATCGGCAAGAGCAAGGATAAAAACCACATAGTGATCTCAATAGATGCAGAAAAGGCATTTGAAAAGATTCATACCCATTGATAATGAAGACTAGAAAAACTAGGAATCCGGTGAACATTCCTCAATACAATGAAGGCTGTATATGACAAACCTACAGCCAGCATTATACTTAATAGTGAAAAACTAAAGCCATTTCCTCTTAAATCAGGAACGAGGCAAGGATGTCCATTCTTGCCACTCCTCTTCAATCTAGTATTAGAATGCGTAGCTACAGCAATAAGACAAGATGCAAACATAAAATGGATCTAAATAGGGAAAGATGATGTAAAACACTCCCTCTTTTCAGATGTCATGATCTTGTATTTAAAGAATTCCACTGACTCCACTCCCAAATTATTCAAACTTATTCAAAACTTGGGCAAAGTAACAGGGTATAAATTTAACCCTCAAAAATCAATGGCTTTTCTGTATGCCAAGAATGAGAAAAGTGTGGCTCAAATCAGGAAAGCAACTCCATTCATAATAGAGCCACAAAAAAAGAAAATACCTAGGAATTAACTTAACCAAAGAAGTGAAGGACGTCTATGATGAAAATTTTAAAAGCCTGAAAAAAGTAATCAAAACAGAACATAGAAAGTGGCAAAAACTCCCATGCTCCTGGATTGGAAGGATCAACATCATGAAAATGGCAATATTTCCCAAGGCTATCTACGAATTCAATGCAATATCTATCAATATCCCAGATTCATTCTTCAAGGAATACAAGAGACAATCCAAAAATTCATATAGAACAATAAAAAACCCTGGATAGCATCAAAGATCATTAACAGAGAGAAAAGGGCTGGAGGAATATCAAGACTAAATTTCAAACTCTAATACAACACAATAGTAATCAAAAAAACTTGGTAATGGCACAAGAACAGATCTCAGGACCAATGGAATAGAATTGAACCTAAAGATATATAGCCATCTAATCTTCGATAAGGAAGCTAAATAATTAGAATGGAAGAAAGACAGCCTCTTCAGTAAATGGTGCTGGCAAAATTGGTTAATCACTTGTAGAAAATTGAAGCTAGATCCTTATATATCACCCTGAACAAGAATCAACTCCAAATGGATCAAAGACTTCAGAGTAAAAGCAGACACTCTGAAAACATTACAGGATGCAACAGGAAAAACCCTAGGTCTCCTTGGCACAAGAGAAACACAACAAATCAAACAAAAGTTGGACAAATGGGATTGCATGAAATTGCAGAGCTTCTGCAAGGTAAAGGACATAGCAAGCAAGATCAATAGAAAGCCCACGGATTGGGAGATGATCTTCCATAGCCATAAAATGGACCAGGGTCTCATATCTAAAATATACCTGGAACTCAAAAAAAAAAAATCCCCCAACAACAAAACCTCAGAGAAACAACTGCCCAATAAATAAGTGGGCTAAATGCTTAAAGGGAAACTTCTTTGAAGAAGAAAGTAGGATGGCCGATAGACATATGAAGAAATGCTCAACCTCTCTAGCTATAAAAGAAATGCAAATCAACCCAACATTGAGATACCACCTCAGCCCAGTTAGAATTATATATCTTGATTCTAGCCATAATCAAGAATTCTAATAACAACCGATGCTGGAGGGGATGTGGACAGAAGGGAACCTTACTTCATTGTTGGTGGGAGTGTAAACTTGTTCAACCACTTTGGAAAGCAGTATGGAGGTTCCTCAAAAGACTTCACATAAAGCTCCCCTATGACCCAGCAATCCCACTTTTGGGCATTTACCCAAATGCTTACAAACAAGACCACACTAAAGCTACCAGCATGACTATGTTTATTCCAGCATTATTTACCATAGCTAAGATCTGGAACCAACCCAGATGCCCCTCAGTAGATGAATGGATCTTGAAAATGTGGTATATATACACAATGGAATTCTATGCCTCCATCAGAAAGAATGACATTGCCCCATTTGTTAGGAAATGGAAAGGCTTGGAAAAATTATATTAAGTGAAGTAAGCCAAGATCAAAGAAGCATAGGTCCCATGGTTTCCCTTATTTGTAATATCTAGTATATGTATGAGTCAAGCAGAAAAGGTCAGATAATGTGATGCTAGGAAAATGAACCCTTAGATATGTAAGTAAATGTTTTTTCTTTCATGCATTTGTTTCTAATACATTTATTAGATTATTTCTTATTTGCTTTGTATGTCCCTCCCCCACAGTATAACCCCTGCTTTCACTATATTTGATGTTGGTACAATTTGTGGAGGAGAAGGGGAAAAACAAGTCGTTTAAGGATAACTGTGGACCCGTTACAAGAATGAGAAGTACAAGTTGTCATGTCGAAAACGAACTTTACAACTTTGGTGGGGGGGGAGGATGGGGGAGGAGGCTGGGAAGGGATATGAAGGGTAAACAAAGGAGGAGGCTGCAATGCTTGATAAGAAATGTACTCATTATCTTGCCCATGTAATTGTAACCCCTCTGTACAGTATGTTCACAGAAAATTAAAATTAAAATTAAAAAAAGAAGCAAAAAATGAAAATACACAATATATCAATGAATAAGACACAAAATAAAGAGAATGACTACAACAAATGCAACATGCCATATTTGGAAATATAGATCTTTTGTTTTTATTATGAATTTATGACTATATTGGCCCCCACCAGGACTCCATCTCTGGTCCCAGAAATGGCCTACCTCCTTAGTGGCTCATAGGCTGGTGTGCTCACCATGACCCATTCACCAATTGGGCCTGCTAGGCCTTGAGTTCAAATTCCAGCATTGCCAAAGATTCATTCTGATGTGAAAAGCCTAGGGTTGCACATGTTTTCCTGTTCGGTGAATGTCCTGGGTCTCTTTGAGGATCGAAAATACTATATAAACAACTCAATAGCCATGGGAATAGGTTGTCATCCATGTAAGCACAGTTGTATCTGTCAACATATTCAATAAAATGCACAATACATCCATGAATAAGATAAATAAAAATTAATAAAAAGTATAAATACACTGAATGCAAGATGCATACCACACCTGTAGGTAAAGAGAGATCCTATGATTTAAAAAGGTGGGCTTGGGGAGTCCGGGAAGATGGCGGAGGAGATGCTGGAGTCTAAGTAAGTTCTCTCATAGAAAGCAGTTTTAGAGTTCCACTGAACAGTCCTAAGCCAGAGAATTACACCAAGTGTGCCATCACAGCACAGAGAATTAGGCCAGAGAAAGAAACCCGGGCAAGAAGACACTTCTGAGCTCTTGCCAGCAGCAGCCATGGCGGCGGCAGCTGTGGCAGTGGGCGAGCCCAGGAGCCATACCTGAGCAACAGAGAGTCTGGGACGTAGGAGCCAGACGCACAGAGGAGCGTATTATACTCAACATCAGCAAGAACCGACAAGGACCAGACATCTTCATCCTGCAGTTCGCAGACCAGAGACGACCCAGGAACTAAGACTTGGAATGAGTAGAAGCCTGACATCCTCACTCCTTCTCAGGGAGTAGAGGAGGGAAGGCCACCCCTCCCCCCCCCCAGCACAGGTGTTCTCCATCTTGGATAGCGAAAAAGCTCGAAGGAGCTGCTAGCTCCAACTCAGGCCTTGGAATAAAATGAGTCATTTAGCAGGTCACAAGAACTTAACGGCGGCGTGACCTGCCAGACTCAGCTCCACCCAGGGAAAAGTCACCCAGCTCGGCACCAGCCCTAGGAGTGGGTTTCTTCACTGGGTAATCAGAGCCAGAGGCTGCTCCTCCCTCTAGCAGCCTCGACACTCAATTGAAAATCAGTAAACAGAAACCCTGAGAATGGCTCCAGGCTGGGCTCCTTGAGGTTTTCACAAAGTAGCCCCAGAAAAGCTACTGTCTGTTGAAAGGCCTCAACTCTACCCAGAACCTAGCCTCATCACTGCATCCCCCTCTTTTGTGATACTCAAAGCAGATCTGCCTCCCAATGAACTAGCCTGGGAGGAGGATCGCCAAGTCCTGGGTAAAGCAGAGCATTTTTCTGCCTGTTGGAACAAACTGACTTAAGAAACCAACCAACCGATAATCTTATAAATGTGTTAGAAAAACATGCATGAAAGAAAAAAACATTAAAGTACACATCTAAGGGTTCATTTTCCTGACATCACATTATCTGACCTTTTCCGCTTGACTCATACATATACTAGATATTACAAATAAGGGAAACCATGGGACCTATGTTTCTTTGGGCCTGGCTTACTTCACTTAATATAATTTTTTCCAAGTTTTTCCATTTCCTAACAAATGGGGCAATGTCATTCTTTCTGATGGAGGCATAGAATTCCATTGTGTATATATACCACATTTTCTTGATCCATTCATCTACTGAGGGGCATCTGGGTTGGTTCCATACCTTAGCTATGGTAAATAAGGCTGCACTAAACATAGTTGTGCTGGTAGCTTTAGTGTGGAGGAGATGGGGAAAAACCAGTTGTTTAAGGATACAGGTAGACCTGTTGCAACAATGAGAAGTACAAGTTGTCATGTCCAAAACTAGCTTTACAACGTCGGTGGGGGGGGGGGGAAGGAGAAGGATTGGGATTGGGGGGAGGGGGGAGGCTGGGAAGGGATGTGAAGGGTAAACAAAGGAGGAGGCTGCAATGCTTGGTAAGAAATGTACGCGTTATCCTTCCCACGTCATTGTAACAACTCTGTGCAGAATGTTCAAAAATAAAATAAAATTTAAAAAAAAAAAATAAAAGTAACCAACCAAGCCACAGGACCACAATCAGACCAGAGACTCCAACAAGAAGCTGGTTAAGGACACAAGGGAGATACAGGATTTTTCCCACTTCTCCCAAAAAAAATCAAGGACTTTTTTTTTTCTCTTCTTCTTCTTCGTCTTCTTTTTTTTATTTTTTATTTTTGGTATCTTATATTAATTTTTTTTCTTTTCTAAAACTTTTTTTAATCTTTAATCTTAGTCTTTTTTGAAAAGAAAATTGTTTTCCAGAAATATTTTTTTTCCTCTTATACTTTTATTTTAGGGATACGTGAGTGTGCGTTTCTCTTTCTTTTTTGGTCTTCTTTCTCTTTTTTTTTCTTTTGTAATTATCTTTTTGTTCTTTGTTTAGCTCTACTTAACTTCTCATCTTTTTCTTCTTCCTTTCTTATCCTTTTCACCTTCTCCTCTCTTTCATTCTGCTTTATGTGACTTAATTCTTTTTTTTTTTTTAATTTTATTTTTTTTTATTTGAGAACATACTTTACAGAGGGGCTACAATTACATGGGCAGGAAAATGCATACATTTCTTACCAAGCATTGCAGCTTCCTCCTTTGTTTACCCTTCACCTCCCTTCCCAGCCTCCCCCCTCTCCCCACCCAATTATACTCCCCTCCCCCCCACACCGACATTGTAAAGTTGGTTTTGACATGACATTTTGTACTTCTCATTGTTGCAACAGGTCCACCTGAATCCTTAAACGACTTGTTTGTCCCCATCTCCTCCACATGTTATACTGACATCAAATATAGTGAAAGCGGGGGTTACACTGTGGGGGAGGGACATACAAAGCAACAAAGAAAGAATCTTATAAATGCGTTAGAAACACATGCATGAAAGAAACGAAAACATTAAAATACATATATAAGGGTTCATTTTCCTAACATCACATTATCTGACCTTTTCCGCTTGACTCATACCTATAATAGATATTGCAAATAAGGGAAACCATGGGACCTATGCTTCTTTGGGCCTGGCTTACATCACTTAATACAATTTTTTCCAAACTTTTCCAGTTCCTAACAAATGGGGCAATGTCATTCTTTCTGATGGAGGCATAGAATTCCATTGTGTATATATACCACATTTTCAAGATCCATTCATCTACTGAGGGGCATCTGGGTTGGTTCCAGATCTTAGCTATGGTAAATAATGCTGGGATAAACATAGTTGTGCTGGTAGCTTTAGTGTGGTCTTGTTTGTAAACATTTGGGTAAATGCCCAAAAGTGGGATTGCTGGATCATAGGGGAGATCTATGTGAAGTCTTTTGAGGAACCTCCATACTGCTTTCCAAAGTGGTTGAACAAGTTTACATTCCCACCAACAATGAAGTAAGGTTCCTTTCTGTCCACATCCCCTCCAGCATCTGTTGTTGTTAGAGTTCTTGATTTTTGCTGTTCTAACTGGAGTGAGGTGATATCTCAATGTTGTTTTGATTTGCATTTCTTTTATGGCTGGGGATGTTGAACATTTCTTCATGTGTCTATTGGCCATCCTTCTTTCTTCTTCAGAGAAGCTTCTCTTTAAGTCTTTCGCCCACTTATTTATTGTGCTGTTGTTTCTTTGAGGATTTGTTGTTGGGTGGTTTAATTTTTTGAGTTCCAAGTATATTTTAGATATGAGACCCTTGTCCATTGTATGGCTATGGAAGATCATCTCCCAATCCGTGGGCTTTCTATTGATCTTGCTAGCTATGTCATTTGCCCTGCAGAAGCTCTGCAACCTTATGCAATCCCATTTGTCCAACCATTCTTTGATTTGTTGTGCTTCCGGGTCTCTATTCAGAAAATTTCGGCCTGAGCCGAGGAGACCTAGGGTTTCTCCTATTCCATCCTGTAATGTTTTCAGAGTGTCTGCATTGAGTTCAAGGTCTTTGATTCATTTGGAGATGATTCTGGTGCAGGGTGATATATAAGGTTCTAGCTTTAGTTTTCTACATGTAGTTAACCAATTTTGCCAGCACCATTTATTGAAGAGGCTGTCTTTCTTCCATTCTATTGTTTTAGCTTCCTTATCAAAGATTAGATGGCTATAGGTCTGTAGGTTCATTTCTGGGTTTTCAATTCTATTCCATTGGTCCTGAGGTCTGTTCTTATGCCAATACCAAGCTGTTTTGATTACTATGGCTTTATAGTAGAGTTTTAAATTTGGTATTGATATTCCTCCAGCAGTGTTCTTTCCGTTGAGGAGCGTTTTTGCTATTCGGGGTCTTTTTTTGTTCTATATGAATTTTTGGATTGCCTCTTCTATATCCTTGAAGAATGAGGGTGGAATTTTGATAGGTATCGCGTTGAATTTGTAGATAGCCTTGGGAAGTATTGCCATTTTCATGATGTTAATCTTGCCAATCCAGCAGCATGGGAGGTTTTGCCATTTTTTAAGTTCTGTGTTGATTTCCTTTTTTCAGGATTTTAAAGTTTTCATCATAGAGGTCCTTCACTTCTTTGGTTAAGTTAATATCTAGGTATTTTATTTTTTGTGGGGCTATTACAAATGGAGTTGCTTTCCTAATTTCAGCCACACTTTTCTCATTGTTAGCATATAGAAAAGCCATTGATTTTTGGGGGTTAATTTTATAACCTGCTACTTTGCCAAAGTTTTGAATCAGCTTGAGTAATTTGGGAGTGGAGTCTATGGGATTCTTTAAATACAAGATCATGTCATCTGCAAAGAGGGAGAGTTTTATTTCTTCTTTCCCTATTTGCATCCCCTTTATGTCTGCATCTTGTCTTATTGCTGTAGCTAGGCATTCTAATACTAGATTGAAGAGAAGTGGAGAGAGTGGGCATCCTTGTCTTTTTCCTGAGTTAAGAGGAAATGGCTTTAGTTTTTCACCATTGAGTATAATGCTGGCTGTAGGTTTGTCATATACATCCTTTATTGTATTGAGGAATGATCCATGGATTCCTAATTTTTCCAGAACCTTCATCATAAAGGGGTGTTGGATCTTGTCAAATACTTTTTCTGCATCTATTGAGATAACCATGTGGTTCTTATTCTTGCTCCTGTTGATGTGATGAATAATATTAATTGATTTGCGTATATTGAACCAGCTTTGCATCCCTGAAATGAATCCTGTTTGATCATGGTGTATAATTTTTTGGATGAATTGTTGAAGTCGATTGGCCAAAATTTTGTTGAGAAGTTTTGCATCAATGTTCATCAAAGAAATGGGCCTATAATTCTCTTTCTTTGATGAGTCCTTGCCTGGTTTTGGGATGAGGGTTATGATGGCTTCATAGAATGTGTTCGGTAGTGAGCTTTCTCTTTCAATTGCACTGAAGTGTTGGAGGAATATTGGTGTGAACTCTGCTTTGAAGGCCTTGTAAAATTCCGCTCTAAAACCATCTGGTCCTGGACTTTTCTTACCTGGGAGGTAGGTCTCTTATTGCTGTTTCTATTTCAATGCTTGATATGGGCCTGTTAAGCTGGTTTAACTCATCTTGGTTTAGTTTTGGCATGTCAATATTTGCTAGGAAAAGGTCCATTTCTGTCAAGTTCTCAAACTTATTAGCATAAAGTTTTGTGAAATATTCCCTTATAATGTTCTGAATCTTGGTTGTTTCGGTGGTGATGTTTCAATTCTCATCTCTGAGTTTATTAATTTGGGTGTGTTCTCTCCTTTTTCTGATAAGGTTTGCTAAGGGTCTCACAATTTTGTTAAGTTTTTCGAGGAACCAATTCTTTGTTTTGTTGATTCTTTCTATAGTTTTTTTGGATTCTAATTCATTTAATTCTGATTTAATTTTGATTATTTCTTTCCGTCTACTGGATTGGGGTTTATCTTGCTGCTCTTTTTCAAGGAGGTTTAGATGTGTCATTAAATTGTTAGTTTCAGATCTCTCCAATTTGTTGATGAAGGATCTCAGAGCTATAAACTTGCCTCTGAGTACTGCCTTTGCTGTGTCCCAGAGGAGCTGGTAATTTGTGTGTTCATTTTTGTTGAATAGCATGAACATTTGAATTTCCTTTCTAATCTCTTCCATGACCCACTCATGATTCAGCAGTGTGTTGTTCAGTCTCCATGTGATACCGGACTTTCTTTGGTGGCTTTTTTTGTTGAGTTCTAATTTTATTCCCTTGTGGTCAGAGAGAATGTAAGGTATAACTTCAATGTTTCTGAATTTAGACAAGTTTGCTTTGTGGCCTAAAATGTGGTCTATTTTAGAAAACGTTCCATGTGCTGCTGAGAAGAACGTGTATTCTGATGCTGCTGGGTGAAATGTTCGGTAAATGTCTGTTAAGTCTAGTTGATCTATGCAGCTGTTTAGATCTGCGGTTTCTCTGTTGATTTTTTGCTGAGTTGATCTATCTAGTGGGGAGAGTGGTGTGTTAAAATCCCCAACAATTAATGTCTTTGGATCTATGTGGGATTTGAGGGAAAGTAGTGTTTCTTTGATAAATATGGGTGCTCCATTGTTTGGCGAATAGATATTTAGAATTGTAATATCCGCCTGAAGGAGAGATCCTTTAATTAGTATGTAGCGACCTTCTTTATCTCTTCTCACGAATTTTAATTTGAAGTCTATTTTATCTGATATTAGGATTGCAACTCCCGCCTGTTTATGAGGGCCGTTTGCTTGGTAGATTTTGTTCCAGCCTTTAACATTGAAAATGTGTTTGTTTTTATGGGCAAGATGTGACTCCTGCAGGCAGCAGATAGAAGGGTCTTGTTTTTTAATCCAACTAGACAGTCTATGTCGCTTAATTGGAGAGTTCAGTCCGTTAACGCTAAGAGGTAGGACTGAGAGGTATTTGGGAGTTCCTGCCATGTTATCCACCTTCTTGGGGGCTGTGAAAACTGGGTTCTTCCTAAGGTTCTTGGATTCTCAGTTTGGGTGCAGTTTCTTGGCCTTTGTTGCAGTCTTGTTGGTTTTCTATGTGTAGGACATCTTTAAGAATCTTTTGTAGGGCTGATTTGGTGGAGATGTATTGTTTCAATTTTTCTTTGCTATGGAAGGTTTTTATTTGGCCTTCAATTATGAAGGAGAGTTTAGCTGAGTACACTATTCTTGGTTGATAGTTGTTTGTTTTTAGGTCATGGCATACCTCATTCCAGGCTCTTCTTGCTTTGATTGTCTCTGCTGAGAAATCTGAGGTGATTCTAATTGGTTTCCCTTTATAGGTGATTACCTTTTTCTCCTTATCAGCTTTAAGGATCTTTTCCTTGGTCTGGGTTGATCCTGTGTGGATTATAATGTGAAGGTGGGATGTCCTATTCTGGTCTGGTCTATTTGGGGTTCTAAAAGCTTCTTGTATCTGAATAGGCCTATCTTTTTGTATGTTTGGGAAGTTCTCTGCTAGGATCCTGTTAAACAAATTTCCTAGACCATTAACTTCTGTTTCTAGGTGCTCCTCTACACCCATTATCCTTAGATTGGGCCTTCTGATGGTGTCTTCCAGGTTTTGGATAGACCTATCATATTTCTTGGACTTGTCTTGGATGGTTGTACGTTCTTTCTCTATAATATCTAGGCTGTCTTCAATCCCTGAGATTCGATCTTCTGCATGGTCTAACCTGCTGTCAAGACTCTCTACTTTGTTTTTTACCTCTTTTCCTTCTAATTGGTCAGCTTTGATGGCTTCAAGTTGTTTGTTGAAGCTCTGTTTTAGGTCTTGTGTGAATTTCTTTACTTCCTTAATTTGGTGTTCAGTGTTTGTTCTCAAATCACTTAGTTGATTGGTTATGGTTTCTTTGGACTCCCATTCCTTCTGTTGGGTTCCATTCAGCATTCCCTTTGTGGTCTCCCTGACTTCCTTCAGCTCTTTGTTAATGGATTCCATGAATGCCTTTAGTGATCTTTGTGTATTCTCTACCTGGTCTCTCAATTCCTGAATTACTCTTTGATTAGCTTCCTCCCGTCTGTGGGATTCCTGCAGTTCTCTTTCTTCCCGTTCGTGGGATTCCTGCAGTTCTCTTTGAGTGTTCTCTGCCTGCTCACGCCATTCCTCTCTTTTTCTTTGAGTATTCTAAATTTGTTCACGCAAATCCTGTATCAGTTTTTGAGTAGCTTCCTCACGCTTATGATATTCCTGTATAACCTTCTGGGATGCCTCCACTCTCCCTATCACGCTCATACAGAGTCCTTTGTACATTGTCAAACTTCTCATTTATCATGTTTGCTATTAGTGTTTGTAGAGCTATTTGGGAACTCTCCTCTGGATTATTCTTTATCTGTTCTAATCCCTGATTATCAAGATTGGGAATTGAGATACCCGAATTTGCCATTTTCCTTGTGTTTTTCCGGCTTACTCGGCCCATTTGAGATGAAGATTGCACCAGTTTTGTGCTAGAACACTATCTTAAGGCAACCATCAACCTAAATTTGCGTTTCTACAGTCAATAGTCTACAGATACAATCTAGTTCAACAGATACATCTATTCAACATCAAACAACTATATGTTAAAGGACTTCGAACCGCAGAAAAGAATTTGGAAAACCAGAAATTATTAGGATTAGGGAGAGATGTGGGTAAAAAATAGGAATAGATTGGTGTGGGGAGGCACAGGGAGAGTTAACTATGTCCTAATCACAATGCAGGAAATGGGTTGGGTAGGATGCAAGTAGAGAGAGAGAAAAAAAGAAGAGACGGAAAGGGGAATGAAGAGAGACCAGAAAAAAAATAGAAACGTAAAAATTAATGTTATTATACAGGTTAAAAGACCGTCTATTTAGAGAGGAATGTGAATATGTTCAGAAAAGGGGAGGGACTTAGAGGAGATGTGAAAAGCTTTAAGGATAGGAAAGGGAGAAGAAAAGTTCAGAAGTTCAGTAGAGCTAGACAAAAAACAAAAAGATAATTAAGAAAGAAAGAAAAAGAGAAAGAAGACAAGAAAAGAAAGGAAAACGCTCATTCACATATTCCTAAAATAAAAATTACAAGATAAGAAAAAAAAAGTTACTGGAAAACAATTATTTTTTCAGAAGAGGCAAAAATTAAAGATTAATAAAACTTTTAGAAGGGAAAAAAATATATATATCGTAACAAAAAACAAAAAACAAGCAAAAAAAAGAAAAGAAGAAGAAAAAAAGAAAAAAAAGTCTTTTGATTTTTTTTTTTGGGGGGTGGGGAGGAGTGGGAAGAATCCTGTATCTCCCTTTTGTCTGTAACCAGTCTCTTGTTGGAGTCTCTGGTCAGCTTGAGGTCCTGTGGCTTGATTGGTTTCTTAAGTCGGTTGGTTGGAAGAGGCAGAAAAATGCTCTGCTTTACCCAAGATTTTGAGATCCCCCTCCCAGTTTATTTTTCTGGCAGCGTGATCTGCTTTGAGAATCACAAAAGAGGGGGATGTGTTGATGAGGCTAGGTTCTGGGTAGAGTTGAGGCCTTTCAGCAAACAGTAGCTTTGCCCTGGGGCTATTTTGTGATAAAGCTCACAGCGCCCAGCCTGGAGCCATTCTCAGGGTTTCTGTTTTTCAATTGATTGTGGTGGCTACTAGAGGGAGGGGCAGCCTCTGGCTCTGGTTTCCCAGTGAGGCAAGGCACTCCAATGGCTGGCGCCTGAGCTGGGTGACTTTTCCCTGGATGGAGCTGAGTCTGGCAGGTCACTTCGCCGTTAAGTTCTTGTGACCTGCTAAATGACTCGTTTTATTCCAAGGCCTGAGCTGGAACTAGCAGCTCCTCCGAGCATTGTTGGTATCCAAGATGGAGATCACCGGTGCTGGGTGGGGAGGGGTGGCCTTCCCTCCTCTGCTCCCTGAGAAGGAGTGAGGACGTCGGGCTTGTACTCACACCGAGTCTTGGATCCTGGGTCGTCTCTGGTCTGCAAAGAGCAGGATGAAGATGTCCGCTCCTCTTCGGTTCTTGTTGGTGTTGAGTAGAATCCGCTCGTCCGCTGCGTCTGGCTCCTTCGTCCCGCACTCTCTGTGTCTCAGGTATGACTCCGCGGCGGTGGTCGCCGCTGCGACCCTGCCGCCGCAGCGGCAGCTGATGTGTTTCCTTGGCTTCCCCTCTCTTGTCTAACTCTCTGTCCTGTGATGGCACACTTGGTGTGATTCTCTGGCTTAGGTCTGTTCACTGGAACTCTACAACTGCTTTCTATGCAAGAGCTTGTTCAGATTCCAGCTTCTCCTCCGCCATCTTCCCGGAACTCCCTATGTGACTTAATTGTTGTACTGCACATCCTCAGATAAACCCGTAGTTGACTATTATACCCTATCCCCCATTGTGAACACACTTAATCCACAAATTTATTACTCAAGTCACAACCTCTAACACTTAAACTCCTTAATAGCAGTACTACCTCTTTATACCTATATAATATTTTAAATATTTTTATTTTTAATTTTTTCACATCTTCATTAAATCCCTCCCCTTCTCTCAATAAATACACGTTCTTATTTAAATAGATTGTTATCGAATCTACATATTTTGATTAATTTCTACCTTTCTATTTTTTCTGGTCTCTTTTCTTTTCCCGTTCCCTTTCTTCTTTTTTTTTTTTCTCTCTCTCTACTGTCATCCTACCTAACCTATTTCCTGCTTTGAGATTAGGACTTAGTTACCTTGCCCTGAGCCTCCCCACAACAATCTATTCCTATTTTTTATGCACATCTCCCCCTAACTCTAATAATTTCTGGTCTTCCAAATTCTTTCTTGCGGTTCATAGCCCATTAACGTATAGTTGTTTGATGTTGAATAGATGTATCTGTTGAACTAGATTGTATCTGTAGACTATTGAGAGTACAAATTCAGACTTGGGCTGATGCTTGCCTTAAGATAGTGTTCTAGCACAAAACTGGTGCTATTTTCATTTGAAAAGGGCAGAGCAAGCAGGAAAAACACAAGAAAAAATGGCAAATCTGGGTATCTCAATTCCCAATCTTGATAATCAGGGAACAGAACAGATAATGAATAATCCAGAGGAGAATTCCCAAATAGCTCTACAAACACTGCTGACAAACATGATAAATCAATAGATTGAAAGCATACAAAGGTCTCTGTATGAGCGTGATGGGGAGAGAGAAGTTTATACAAGAACATCATAAGCCTGAGTTAGCTACTCAAAAACTGACAAAGGATTTGCATGAACAGCTTGAGAATACTCAAAGAGAAAAGCAGGAATGGCGTGAACAGGCTGAGAACACTCAAAGAGAACTACAGGAATTCCACGAATGGGAGGAAGCTAATCAAAGAGTAATACAGGAATTGAGAGAACAGGAAGAGAATACACAAAGATCACTAAAGGCATTCATGGAATCCATTAACAAAGAGCTGAAGAAAGTCAGGGAGACCACAAATGGAATGCTGAATGGAACCCAACAGAAGGAATGGGAGTCCAAGGAAACCATAAGCATTCAACTAAGTGATCTGAGAATAAACACGGAATATCAAATTAAGGAAGTAAAGAAGGTCATACAAGATCTAAAACAAAGCTTCAACAAAGAATTTGAAGCCATCAAAGCTGACTAATTAGAAGGAAAAGAGATAAACAACAAAGTAGAATGACTTGAAAGCAGGTTAGACCATGCAGAAGATCGAATCAAAGGGACTGAAGACAGCCTAGATATTATAGAAAAGAATATACAACCATCCAAGACAAGTCCAAGAAACATGATAAATGTATCCAACACTTGGAAGATACCATCAGAAGGCCTAATCTAAGGATAATGGGTGTAGAGGAGCACCTAGAAACAGAAGTTAATGGCCTAGGAAATTTGTTTAACCGGATTCTAGCAGAGAACTTCCGACACATGCAAAATGATAGGCCTATTCAGATACAAGAAGCTTTTAGAACTCCAAATAAAACAGAGAAGAATAGCACATTCCACCATCACATTATAATCCACACAGGATCAACTCAGACCAAGGAAAAGATCCTTAAAACTGCAAGGAGAAAAAATTAATCACCTATAAAGGCAAACCAATTAGAATCACCTCAGATTTCTCAGCAGAGGCAATCAAAGAAAGAAGAGCCTGGAAGGATGCATGCCATGTCCTAAAAACAAGCAACTATCAACCAAGAATACTGTACCCAGCTAAACTCTCCTTCACAATTGAAGGCCAAATAAAAACATTCCATAGCAAAGAAAAATTGAAACAATACATCTCCACCAAACCAGCCCTACAAAAGATTCTTAAAGATGTCCTACACATAGAAAACCAACAAAAACACAATAATGGCCAAGAAACTGCACCCAAACTGAGAATCCAAGAACCATAGGAAGAACCCAGTTTTCGCAAACCCCAAGAAGGTGGATAACATGGCAGGAATTCCCAAATACCTCTCAGTACTTTCTCTTAACGTTAACGGACTGAACTCTCCAATTAAGCGACATAGACTGTCTTTTTGGATTGAAAACCAAGACCCTTCTATCTGCTGTCTTCAGGAGTCACATCTTGCCCGTAAAAACAAACACATTTTCAATGTTAAAGGTTGGAACAAAATCTACCAAGCAAACGGCCCCCATAAACAGGCGGGAGTTGCAATCCTAACATCAAATAAAATGGAATTCAAATTAAAATTCGTGAGAAGAGATAAAGAAGGTCGCTACATACTAATTAAGGGATCTCTCTTTCAGAAGGAGAATACAATTCTAAATATCTATTCGCCAAACAATGGAGCACCCAAATTTATCCAAGGAACACTATTTTGCCTCAAATCCCATATAAATCCAAAGACATTAATTGTTGGGGATTTTAACATACCACTCTCCCCACTAGATAGATCAACTTGGCAAAAACTCAACAGAGAAACCGCAGATCAAAACAGCTGCATAGATCAACTAGATTTAACAGATATCTACTGAACATTTCACCCAGCAGCATAAGAATACACGTTTTTCTCAGCAGCACATGGAACATTTTCTAAAATAGATCACATTTTAGGCCACAAAGCAAACTTGCCTAAATTCAGAAACATTGAAGTTATACCTTGCATTTACTCTGACCACAAGGGAACAAAATTAGAACTCAACACCAAAAGCCACCAAAGAAAGTCCGGTATCACATGGAGACTGAACAACACACTGCTGAATCACGAGTGGGTCATGGACGAGATTAGAAAGGAATTTCAAATGTTCATGCTATTCAACAAAAATGAATACACAAATTACCAGCTCCTTGGGACACAGAAAACCAGTATTCAGAGGCAAGTTTATACCTCTGAGCTCCGACATCAACAAATTGGAGAGATTTGGAACCAACAATTTAATGAGACATCTCAACCTCCATGAAAAAGAGCAGCAAGTTAAACCCCAATACCGTAGACAGAAAGAAATAATTAAAATTAAATCAGAATTAAATGATTTAGATTCCAAAAAACTATAGAAAGAATCAACAAAACAAAGAGTTGGTTCTTCGAAAAAATTAACAGAATTGACAGACCCTTAGCAAATCTTATCAGAAAAAGATGAGAACACACCCAAATAAATAAACTCAGATTTGAGAATGGAAACCTCACCACGGAAACAACCAAGATTCAAAATATTATAAGGGAATACTTGTCAAAACTTTATGCTAATAAGTTTGAGAACTTGACAGAAATGGACCTTTTCCTAGCAAATATTGACATGGCAAAACTAAACCAAGGTGAGTTAAACAGGCTTAACAGGCCCATATCAAGCATTGAAATAGAAACAGCAATAAGAGACCTTCCAACTATGTAAAGTCAAGGACCAGATGGTTTTACAGCGGAAATCTTCAAGGACTTCGAAGCAGAGCTCACACCAATACTCCTCCAACTCTTCAATGAAATTGAAATAGAAAGTTCACAACGGAACACATTCTATGAAGCCATCATCACCCTGATCCCAAAACCAGGCAGGCACTCATCAAAGAAAGGGAACTATAGACCCATTTCTTTGATGAACATTGATGCAAAACTTCTCAACAAAATTTTGGCCAACCGACTCCAACAATTCATCCAAAAAGTCAAACACCATGATCAAACAGGATTCATTTCGGGAATGCAAAGCTGGTTCAATATACCCAAATCAATTAATATTATTCATCACATCACCAGGAGCAAGAATAAGAACCACATTGTTATCTCAATAGATGCAGAAAAAGCATTCGACAAGATCCAACACCCATTAGGATGAAGGTTTTGGAAAAATTAGGAATCCATAGAACATTCCTCAATAGAATGAAGGCTGTATATGACAAACCTACAGCCAGCATTATACTTAATGGTGAAAAATTAAAGCCATTTCCTCTCAACTCAGGAACAAGACAAGGATGTCCACTCTCTCCACTTCTCTTCAATCTAGTATTAGAATGGCTAGCTAAAGCAATGACAAGATCCAGACATAAAGGGGATCCAAATAGGGAAAGAAGAAATAAAACTATCCCTCTTTGCAGATGACATGATCTTGTATCTAAAGAATCCCATAGACTCCAGTCCCAAATGACTCAAGCTGATTCAAAACTTTGGCAAAGTAGCAGGTTATAAAATTAACCTCCAATATCAATGGCTTTTCTGTATGCCAACAATGAGAAACGTGTGGCTGAAATTAGGAAAGCAATTCCATTTGTAATAGCCCCACAAAAAATAAAATACCTCGATATTAACTTAACCAAAGAAGTGAAGGACCTCTATGATGAAAAATTTAAAATCCTGAAAAAGAAAATCAACACAGAACTTAAAAAATGGCAAAACCTCCCATGCTTCTAGATTGGAAGATTAACATAGTGAAAATGGCCATATTTCCCAAAGCTATCTACAAATTCAACGTGACACCTATCAAAATCCCACCCTCATTCTTCAAGGAAATAGAAGAGGCAATCCAAAAATTCATAAGGAACAATAAAAGACCCCAAATAGCAAAAACGCTCCTCAACGCTAAGAACACTACTGGAGGAATATCAATACCAAATTTCAAACTCTACTATAAAGCCCTAGTAATCAAAACAGCTTGGTATTGGCACAAGAACAGACCTCAGGACCAATGGAATAGAATTGAAAACCCAGAAATGAACCTACAGACCTATAGCCATCTAATCTTAGATAAGGGTGCTAAAAAAATAGAAAGGAACAAAGACAACCTCTTCAGTAAATGGTGATGGCAAAATTGGTTATCTACTTGTAGAAAACTAAAGCTAGATCCTTATATATAGCCCTGCACCAGAAACAACTCCAAATGGATCAAAAACCTCGAAGTCAAAGCAGACACTCTGAAAACATTATGGGATGGATTAGCAGAAACCCTAGGTCTCCTTGTCTCACGCCAAAATTTTCTGAATAGAGACCCGGAAACACAACAAATCAAAGAAAGGTTTGAAAAATGGGATTGCATAAAGTTGCAGAGCTTCTGCATGGCATAGGACATAGCTAGCAAGATTAATAGAAAGCCACGGATTGGGAGAAAATCTTTAATAGCCATACAAAGGACAAGAGTCTCATATCTAAAATATACTTGGAACTCAAAAAATTAAACCCCCAACAACAAATCCTCAAAGAAAAAACTGCCCAATAAATAAGTCGGAGAAAGACTTAATGAGAAACTTCTCTGAAGAAGAAAGAAGGATGGCCAATATACCCATGAAGAAATGCTCAACATCCTTAGCCATAAAAGAAATGCAAATCAAAACAACATTGAGATACCACCTCATTCCAGTTAGGATGGCAAAAATCAAGAACTCTATCAACAACAGATGCTGGAGGGGATGTGGACAGAAGGGAACCTTACTTCATTGTTGGTGGGAATGTAAACTTGTTCAACCACTTTGGAAAGCATTATGGAGGTTCCTCAAAATACTTCACATAAAGCTCCCCTATGACCCAGCAATCCCAATTTTCAGCATTTACCCAAATGCTTACAAAGAAGACCACACTAAAGCTTCCAGCTCAACTATGCTTATTGCAGCATTATTTACCATAGCTAAGATATGGAACCAACCCAGATGCCCCTCAATTAATGAATGGATCTTGAAAATGTGGTATATATACACAATGGAATTCTATGCCTCCATCAGAAAGAATGACATTGCCCCATTTGTTAGGAAATGGATAAACTTGGAAAAAATTATATCAAGTGAAGTAAGCCAGGCCCAAAGAAACACAGGCTCCATGGTTTCCCTTATTTGCAATATTTAGTATTTGTATGAGTCAAGCGGAAAAGGTCAGATAATGTAATGTTAGGAAAATGAACCCTTAGATATGTATTTTAATGTTTTTTTTTCTCTCATGCATGTGTTTCTAACGCATTTATAAGATTATTTCTTTGTTGGTTTGTATGCCCTTCCCCACAGTATAACCCCTGCTTTCACTATATTTTATGTCCGTATAATTTGTGGAGGAGATGGGGAAAAACAAGTCGTTTAAGGATACAGGTGGACCTGTTGTAACAATGAGAAGTACAAGTTATCATGTCCAAAACGAGCTTTACAATGTCGGTTTTGGGGGAGAAGAAGGATTGGGATTGGGGAGGGAGGGGGGAGGCTGGGAAAGGATGTCTAGGGTAAACAAAGGAGGAGGCTGCAATATTTGGTATGAAATGTACGCATTATCCTGCCCATGTAATTGTAACCCCTCCATACAATATGTTCACAAATAAAATAAATAAAATTTAAATAAAAATAAAAAAATAAAAAGGTGCGTTTGCTATTTTGTTCAGTCCTGGGGCTTTAAATCAGGCCCTGTACCAGGCCTGACATTATAGTCTTCAAGGATGGTGAGCTTCCCCTTCCCCCTCAGTGCAACAGAGCTATCGAAACCTGAGTTCAAATCCCGTCACTCACAAAAATATTCATCCTGATGTCAGAAGCCAGTTGTTTTAAATGTTTTCATCTCCTGTGTAAGTCCTGAGTCTCAACTAGGAAGGGGAATTCATAGGCAACCCTATAACCATGGGAACAGGTTGTCCTCCATGTCAGCACAGTTAAACCTGTCACCTTACTTAGTAAAATACACAATACCTCCATAAAGTAGAAACAAAATAAGGAGAAATTCACCGAACACAAGATGTTGTACACACACTATGTCAATATAGATCGTATGTTTAAATTATGAATTCATGACTGTAGTGGACCACCCTGGTGATCACTGTCAGATCCTGGGAATGGCCTAGCTCATTAGTAGCTCACAGGTTAGTGTGTTCACCTTGACCTATTGGCCAATTGGTTCTACTAGGCCCTGAGTTAAGATCCCAGCACTACCAACAAGTGAATCGTGGAGTAAGAAGCGAAGTGTAAAACTTGTTTTCCTTTTCTCTGAATATCCTTGGTGATCCTGAGAATCCTGGTATGATGGAGAACATTTCTATAAATCTATATGCTCTGTGAAAGGATGTCATCAATGTAATACATGGAAGGGGTTTCATCATAGTACAATCAATGGTAAATAAATGAATATAACAAAAGATACAAGAACAACCACACCAAACATGTATGGTTGAACATCTATAGGTAAGTAAATATCCTATCTTTACAATGTATATAAATAGTATGTTTCCAGGGCTGGGGCTTGAATTCAGTACTAGTGAACAGGCCTGACTTTTTTATCTTCATCCCCATTGCTGCAGGTTTACCCAGATCCTGAGTTCGAATCCAAAGCCTGGAAGAATAAACAGCATGAATTGCAAGCCAGGGAGCTAATTTTTTTATTTTACTTTTCTCAATACGGCGCTTGGACTCAGGTTATGGCAACTCTGCCTCAGCTTTGATAACCCTAGGCTGGGGTACAGCCACTAGATCTATAGCTCCTCCTGGGATCCTAGACCCCCAGGCCTTGCAGGGAAATCAATGCACAAAAATGGCCATTTTACGTTTTCTTCCTTTGCATGGTGACCATCATGGGTCTGAATGACACTGTTGCAAAGGGTACTTCACCTTGCATTGCTGAAGGCTGCCAGACTATCAGGATTAACAATGGAATGTTGTCAATGTCAGGGTTGAATGAATTGATCATGGATGATGCTTTATAAAATTAGACAGCATCATTTCAGGAGGCTGATTGATTTGATTTAATATTTATGAAGCATTGAAAGAATATTATTACTTAAAGGAATGCAATAAATTCAGGACATTGATTTCATTAATAGTTTAAGAATGGAAACAATTTATTAATTACATTACATTAATTACATTAACTACATTGAGGCACAATTAATACCCAGGAATTGGTAAGAATGTAGTTTATATAACATCTTTGACACTCTATAAAGATATATATTTATTAGCGTACTGCCATCTGCATGTCAATCTTTTCTTATTTTGGTAACCCCTGGGGCTTGATCTGAGGTCCTGGGAACACCCTATCAGCTCAATTTGCCCCAGGATGGCATGCTAACACTCACCCATTCATGAATTGGGCCTTGTAGGCTTGTAGGCCTTGAGTTAAGATGCCAGCACTACCAAAAATGAATCGTGGAGGAAGAAGATGATGGTGACACATGTTTTCCTTTTCTCTGAAAGTTCTGGGTGTAAGGTATGAAGTGGAATACATATGCAGACCTATATCCTGTGTAATCAATGTAATCAATGTTTTATGTTCCATAATAGTCAATAAAATAAATGGTCAATACATGAATAAAACAAAAAATAAAATAACTATACTGAATGCAATATGGAGTCAACCAATGTATATAAATATAAATCATATATGTAAATTCTACATGAATAGGATATTTTCTAGTGGTGAGGATCTATTTTAGGCATAAGGAACAGACCGGAATTTCTTGATTTCAAGGAGGCCAGCTTCCCATTCCCACACAGTGCAACAGAGTTACTAAGACCATGAATTTCAAACCCAGACCTGGCAGAAAAATGGCACCTTTGTAGTATGTGAGGCCCAATTCTTATGTATTTTATTATGTCTAAATTTTATGAATGTGATTGTTTAAATGCTTAATAAAGAATTAACTAAAATCGATCAGTGTCCTATAATATATTGTATATAATTTTATCCTAGAATCATTCAAGAACTGCCCATTCAATCAGGACATACATCACATTCCATTGGTATTCATATGGAAAGGAATGAGTTCCTTAGAATCTCCTGCCATTTGGAGGTGGCAGGACCAGGATTCCAACTGTGGGCTCCAGCTCCCAACACTTCAACCTGGGGATAGGGTACGCACCGGTCTGTCCAAGAATATCAGCAAGACCAATGATTAGGCAGGCACCAGTGGCTCTCAACAGTCCTCCTTGATACTTACAAGGCTATAATGGGAGGATCATGGTCAAAGTCATCCTAGGAAGGAAAGTCCTTGAGACCTCTGTCCAACTTCAGTTCCAACAAAGCCAGAAGCCCAGGGCTCCAGTGTGGAAGGCGAGCCTTGAGCAAAAGCAGCTCACAGACTGTTCCCAGATCCTGAGTTCAAGGTCCGGGTCTGGTAACAAACAGACATACACAACAATCTGTGCAGCCATCCAGCTAAAGCAGGTCACCCTCTTGTCTCCAACTGAATTGGTCCCTGGGAAAAGGGCTGCGGGAGCTGCTGTCTTTTTGACTCCACCCATGCTGCTTGCATCACAGAAATCCAGCCACACCCCCATTATTTCATGGTTCTTTCTGACCAATGGGATACAAGAATGGTGACCACGCCCACATTCTGTGATGCCCAGTAGCACCTGGATTCCCTCTGTTAGTTTACAACATTACCAGCAGTTGAGGAAGGTAGAGGTGGCTGAGTGGTGAGGAAGAGACTCAAGCGACTTTGGATTATAGTAGGAAATTGAGAAGCCTGCCCACACCCTGGCTCCCTCCCCCCTTCCCAAGGTGCAGGATTTCAAACCTCAGGTAAAGGTGCCTACCAGCCCTCCTAAAGCACTGACCTGGTCCCTGGCCCTGGTTCTTTGCTCATGGCCCATCTGTTTGCTATGCCACTGCCATTGATGCTTGCCCCACCTGGAGCAGCCTCCAGCAGCTTTTCCCAGCAGCACAGGTGAGTGGCTGCCCCCAAATCACCACTACCCGAGGTCAGACACCCCTCTGGGGGCACCATGACCCCCTGCTTGTTTCCTCATGCTGGCTCTGAGGAGCCACCTTTCTGTCTTGTGCATTTCTGAAACAGAGACTCAATATATGATTCTGGTTGGACTGGATTGAGGTCCTCCTATCTGGGACAGGTATGCTCTACCGCTCCACCAGACCTGGTCCTCTGTAGTTGGGATGGTAGACATGTAGCACCATGCTCAGTCATCGATTTAGATGGATTATCCCAAACATTTAGTCCACAGCAGCCGATTCTTGACCACAGGTGAAGCTCTGGGTAGGGCCACAACCATCAGACCTCATTCTCTTCACAGGACAGTTTTGAGGAAACAAGGGATTTATACAGAGAGAATCTCTGGAGCATGACTTGGCATGGAGGGAGTGGCCTTTTGAGAAGGTTCTCGGCTATTCTGTTAGCAAATGACAGGAAGATACCTGAAAAGGGCTCAGGTGGGGTCAGTTATTAATCATGCAACAGGTGGGGATTTTGAAACAAAACATGGCTCTCTTTCATCATTACCCTATCCCCATGAGTAAGGGGATGCTTCACTGTGTTGAGTTTTGCATCTGGGGAAACCGAGGCACAGAGAAGTCAGGTGATCTCCTTATCATTTTAACTTCACAGGAAACTCGTCCTGACTTCATTACCATCCTCCCAAGGACAATGGGTGCTATTCAATCCACTTCTTGTGGTAGGAAGTCCACTTCTTGTCAGTTGTGGGGCTTGAACCCTAGGCATGGGCGCTGTTCCTGAGCTCCTCAGCAAAAGGCTAGTGCTCTACCACTTAAGCCCACAGCACCACTTCTGGTTTTCTGGTGGTTCTTTGGAAATAAGAGTCTCAGAGAGGTTCCGGCCGGGGCTGGCTATGAACCATGATCCTCATATATCAGCCTTCTGTGTAGTTAGGATTAGAGTTCTGAGCCACCGCCACCCGACTTAATTGTAATTCTGACTTTTCTCTCTCTTTTCACAAAAACTGGTTGAATGGGTTCTGGAGGAGGGGCCCAGCATTCCCATATGGCTGGAATCCAAGGTGACCCTCTCATTCTGGAGGTGGGCTCTGGGTCACGAGCTGTCTCGCTTAGCCTGTTGAAACAGCTCCCTGAGCTAAGACCCACTGGGCCCTGGCTAGACTGTGAAATTCATTGTCCATCCAGCCTTACTGGACTTATTATATTGTATTGCTTTCTGCATCATTTTCTAGCACCTGGACAAACTTATGATACATACTTACGGAATGAAAATGTAATGCCTTCTTAAGAAATTCTCTTAGGGCTTGGGAATGTGGCTTCATGGTATGGTGATTGCCTAGCATGAATGAAACCCTGGGTTCAATTCCTCTGTAACACATAAAAAAGAAAAACACTGAAAGGAATGCTGTGCCTCAAGTGGTAGAGTGCTAGCCTTGAGAAAAAAAAAAGCTCAGGAATAATTCCCTACCACAGAGTTTAAGCCCCTGAACTGGCAAAAAAATAGTAATTGGAAAATAAAGAAACCATACTTGAAATATATAATTGCTCCTTTCATACTGACACCTGACAATAGCCCCTAATTCATGTATTTTACTTATGTTAGGATACTGTGTTGAAAAAAGGTTTGTTCATTAAGTCACAGCAATTAATGCCAGGAATGTGCTTAGATGTTAGGTGAAGATTAATTCTGGAAATTCAACGATTCCAGGATTTTGTGTCATCACTGCTAATCACAAAGTGAAAATAGTCTAAGTGTGATTTTGAAAACTTTCTGGTCAGTTTTGGCACCAAAAAGGCAGAAGTTAATTAATAGTTGTGACAGAAAATAAGGAATAACTCCAGTTGGAAGGAAAAAATGATAGTAACTAAGTTTACCAGAAACTGGTCTAGAGAACCATTTTTGGTTACTGAAGATCTAGTTGTCAAGTAGGCTTTTCCTCATTGCCTTTAGCATTCTAAATCTCTTAGGCTAGTTCTTAATCTCTGCATGATAAATGTATCTCCTTCTATGCTGTTCTTTCATACCTTATCTCCTTTGTTTTCTAAAAATCTCATTCTTTCTACATTTCTCTATGAACATTTCCTGATACTAAATACACCTATACAGATGTCACAGGATGCTAATGTAAGGGTCCCATAGCTCATGAGTCATTAATGTAACAAAATGGAAAAGGAGGACATATTTACTGCTACCTCAATTTTTCTGAAAATCTACTATGTTATCATTTGGTTAAAAATTCCATTCTTTGTCTACACAGTGTCATTCAGTGCACATATATGCAAATATGAGCTGGGTGTTGGTGGTTTACACCTGTAATCCTAGCTACTCAGGAGGTTAAGACCAGAGGATTGTGGTTCAAAGCAAGCCTTGTCAGGAAAGTCCACGAGACCCTTATCTTCAATTAACCACCAGAAACCCGGAAGTGGTGCTGTAGCTAAAGTGGTAGTGTGCTCAACTTGAACTGAAGAGCTGAGGGACATTGCCCAGGATCAGAATTCAAGCCACACAACCAACAAAAAGTGAAATATGACTTTAAGTTTTCCCAAAAGGAACGACAAGATCAATAATCTTCCCAAGCAAAAAAATTAATTCCAAAATGATTCAGTGCACCTACTTTTGCTGAGTTATGTTATAGAATCTTTGCTGGACATATTCTCTAAAAACAAATCGTTTAGGGATACAGGTGGACCCATTGCAACAATGAGATGTATAAGTCATTATGTTGAAAAACGAACTTTACAACTTTGGTGGGGGGGGGAAGATAGGGTGAGGGGAGAGGGGGTATGGGAATGGAAGGGAAGGGGAAACAAAGAAGAGGCAACAATGCTTGATAAGAAATGTGCTCGTTATCTTGCCTGTGTAATTGTAACTCCTGTGTACGGTATTCTCACAATAAAAAAAAGTCAAATACTAGCTTTCCAATAAACATCTAATATTTCTTCTTTGAAGAGACGTCTATACAGTTGATGTCACTTAGCATTACTCCTACGTGGAACACGAAGTATGAGGCCACTCCCTTTCTAAATCATGCTTGCTAATCACGCAACTTTGTAGACAGTAGAATGGAAGCATAATTCTGTTTCCAATGCAAATCAGATATAAGAGCATGGACTTAATTGGAAAAAAAGTCCATCCTGAGAGAGCAGGGATTATACTAGCCATCAACTGGTGGATAAGATCACATTTATTTTCTTTCCTTTACTTATATATTTTTTGTTGGTGGTGGTCTTGGCACTTGAACACAGGGCTGGGATCTGTCCCTCTGCTATTCAGCTCAAACCTAATGCTCTATACTTGAGCCACAGTGCCACTTTTAATTTTCTTGTAGTTAATTGGAAAAAGAGTCTCTGGGACTTTCCTGTCCAGGCTGGCTTTTAACCCTATCCGAAGATCTCACCACCACCAAGCTTAGGATCACATTTCTAACAGTGTACACTCAGCATATGTAATGTGCATGTTCATCTATCTTTATATAAATTTTTTTTAATTTAATTTTATTTTATTTGAGAACATACTGTACAGAGGGGCTACAATTACATGGGCAGGATAATGCATACATTTCTTACCAAGCATTGCAGCCTCCTCCTTTTTTTACCCTTCACCTCCCTTCCCCGCCTCCCCCCTCCCCCCACCCAATTATACCTCCCTCCCCCCCCACACCGACATTGTAAAGCTGGTTTTGACATGACATTTTGTACTTCTCATTGTTGCAACAGGTCCACCTGAATCCTTAAACGACTTGTTTGTCCCCATCTCCTCCACATGTTATACTGACATCAAATACAGTGAAAGCGGGGGTTACACTGTGGGGGAGGGACATACAAAGCAACAAAGAAAGAATCTTATAAATGCGTTAGAAACACATGCATGAAAGAAACGAAAACATTAAAATACATATTTAAGGGTTCATTTTCCTAACATCACATTATCTGACCTTTTCCGCTTGACTCATACCTATACTATATATTGCAAATAAGGGAAACCATGGGACCTATGCTTCTTTGGGCCTGGCTTACTTCACTTAATATAATTTTTTCCAAACCTTTCCATTTGTTAAAAATCTATGTTACACCTTAGCCTTTACACTCACAAAATATTTGTAATTTAAAATTTGATACTACTGGAGCAATACAACCTAAGAATGTAAAGTAGTCTGGGAAGTTCAGTTTGCATCCAGCCTGGGCAGAACAGTCTTTGAGAAACTATATATAATTAACCAGCCAAAAGTTGGATTGGAAGAATGGCTCAACTATTGGAATACCAGTCATGAGCAAGGTTGCTGAATAAGATGTTGAGGCTTTACATACATACATGCAATCATACACATATATACAGAGGCACTTATATGTGCACAAATACACATATGAAGCAACTCTCAGAATATGTGGAAAAGTTAGAAAACAATAGAAAATATGTCCTGAGTAAGACTAGAATCAATTGATAATTTTTAATGTTAGAAAATCCTCAAGTGAACTTTCTTCAAAAAAGTTTAAGAATACTACATAGATAGGGACCAGAGATAGTAAGAGAGTCAAGTATTCATTATTAAAGGGATCAGATCCATGGAGGAATGAATCAGAGACTCCTGCAGGTTCATCTGAAAATATTCATATCCTGTGTCAAATGTTAGAACATCTTTGAAGAGTACATGAACACTCTCAGCAGTGCAGTGGATAATATTACTGGAGAAGTTCAGAATTGCTAGTCTGTATCTAGATTAAATAAACCAAGAATCTATGGAGGGGCAATGTGATACAAGGCTAGAATTCTAGCACTGAGATTAAGATAGGAGATTAGATAGTGGAATTACACAGTGATACCTTCCCTGGACCAGGTAGTATACTTTTGTCTTAATAAAATAAACCAAACAAGAAAGGAATACAAAGTTGGACGTTTGGGCTAATTTTGTCATTATGTTTTGAGAAGTCAAGTTTCCTATTGAAGTGCAACTCATATATAATCCTCAGTTGTGTTTTAAATGCACTCTTCATTACAGAACCTTAGATGCAAAATGGATCATGATTCCCATCCAAAATTTGAAAAAGTAAGTAATCATCACTCTGTTTGATTCCAAGGAAAGGATGAAGGATTACAAAAACTTAAGCCTGGGGAAATAGCAAAGTTAATCTAATGAAGGACTATGTAGATCTTGCTAAATTGGAGTTTAGATTTAAAATAAATACTTCGGTTTTGTTTGTAATTTCATATTCTATAAGATACTTACAAAATTCTTTTTAAGTACAGTGTTTAATTGACAAATTTACAAATGTTTCTTGCATTCTATTTGCCTAGAATATTCTTTCATAAGAGTTATAATTAGAACTCAGCTAATAGATAATTACAACACTTCATGTATAAAATGATAATGTGAATAATGTAGAGAGAGTTGCCAACAAATGGATGATATTAATTTATAAATTTAGAAAAAGGGCAATGTTTTTTTTGGTCCGGTAGTGGGGCCTGATCTCTGGGCCTGGGTGCTATCCCTCAGCTCTTCAGCTCAAGGCTAGCCCTCTACCACTTGAGCCACAGCACCACTTCCGGTATTTTTCATTTCCCTTATGTGGTGCTGAGGAATTGAACCCAGGGCCTCAGGCATGCAAGGCAAGCGCTCTGCCACTGAGCCACCTTCCCAGCCCGAAAAAGGGCAATTTTTTGAGGCTTTGGTATAACATGGTATGAAGAGAATAATTGTGTGACATCTTCTTTCTTCTAACTGTATGTAACACAGGAAGAAATTTCCCTTAATTACTTCCTCTGTATACAGTGAGAAAAATGCTAGGTTTGGGATTTGTTTTTATTTTTGTTTTTGTTTTATTGGTTTGTCCTAGGGCTTGAACTCTGGGACTGGACACTCTCTCTGAGCCTGTTTATTCTCAAGGCGTGTGCCCTACTATTTCAACCTCAGCTCACTTGTGTCTGTCTTTTGCTGAGAAGTTTATTGGAGATAAGAATCTAGGGAACCTTCCTGCCCGAGTGGGTTTTTGTCAACATCTATTGCGTTGGGGTCCCTGGGTAAGGGTAACGAAATCACCAAGACATAAGGGATGCAGAGTGCAAACAGCAATTGCCACTGAATGCTGTGCTTTATTGTCAGTGGTATTTAAAGACAAGCAAGCATGATCTTTGCCAAGATTTGGTCAGAAGACATTCACACAAAAATTTCAACAGATACATTTTTACTTGACCTATGAGACAATGTCTTGGTATTTTATTATCTAACCTATTTTAGAGCAAGCTCAAACCACTTCTTCAATATCAGGAAAATGCTTGACCAGCTGATTATCTATGCTTAAGCAAGCAGAAGAGCTACTTCCTCAGCTCCCAGGAGTCTGTGACATGTGTTTTGAGACAGGGAGAGAGAAAATTTTCCCTCTCTAGCCCGGCATCCAAGAGGTTTCTTAATACTCAAACACAGCCCTCGGATAATCCTGAGGCCAGAGCCTGCATCATTCTGCCCCTTTAACATAGACCCTGAGTCTTCACAACTTTATTCTTTTTTCTTTTTTTTTTTAAAGAATAGCTTTCCACAGCGTTATCATAGACGCTTGCATTGGTTTCATAAAAATCAAATATAACAGTACAAGTGCAAACAAAATAAAAACAATCATGATTCCCATACTACTAGTAGTATTTAAAATGCTATGTTGTATTTCTTTCGGATCCAACCCTTCCGATTGTTTAATAAATGCATCAGCAATATTAGAAGCATCATCATTTGTAAATTGTTTACCAAAAATATCATGTACATTAAATTATAACTGAGCAATCAATTGAGCAGCTGTAGAATTTCCAGATAAATACTACTGTATTACATTCTAATCATGTATAGATTTATTATATTTTATATTAGTAATGCAAAAGGTAGTAAAATTCCAATCACATTTTAATAATAACTGTTTTTCCACAACCAATAACATTTTTCCTAACCATCCCACTGTCTGTTTAAGAATATTAATCTGGGGCTGGGAAGGTGGCTCAGTGGTAGAGCGCTTGCCTTGCATGCTCGAGGCCCTGGGTTCGATTCCTCAGCACCACATAAGCAAAATGAAAAAAGCCGGAAGTGGCACTGTGGCTCAAGTGGTAGAGCGCTAGCCTTGAGCTGAAGAGCTGAGGGACAGTGCCCAGGCCCAGAGTTCAGGCCGCACGACCGGACCCAAAAAAAAAAAAAAAGAATATTAATCTGTGTTTATATTAGAGCATCAATTTCTACCTGTGAGACCCACAATTCATGTGAATCCCAGTGCCATTCTTCCACAAAGTGCTTAGTTTGTAAGGAAGTGTATAGGGCAATTCCAGACACTGCAGCAACAGTGGTAATAGCAATTAAGTTTAAGATCACATATAATGGCTCCAATCATACGCTTTGTACGTTTTAGTAGTTTGGTAAAAAAATTCAATAACAACACTATCCAAATGATTTTGGGACCATTCTCTTCCTAATTTAACAGGTAGCCAAATATGAGTTCTTTGTTGTAATATCATAGTACTATTACTGTCATTAAAATTAAGAGAGGAATTAATGCAAGAATACAGGCGACAAGCTACAGCAATAAGACAAGATGCAGAAAGAAAGGGGATCCAAATAGGGAAAGAAGTAAAAAAACTCTCCCTCTTTGCAGATGACATGATCTTGTATTTAAAGAATCCCATAGACTCCAGTCCCAAATGACACAAGCTGATTCAAAACTTTGGCAAAGTAGCAGGTTATAAAGTTAACCCCCCAAAATCAATGGCTTTTCTGTATGCCAACAATGAGAAAAGTGTGGCTGAAATTAGGAAAGCAACTCCATTTGTAATAGCCTCATAAAAAATAAAATACCTAGGAATTAACTTAACCAAAGAAGTGAAGGACCTCTATGATGAAAACTTTAAAATCTTGAAAAAGGAAATCAACACAGAACTTAAAAAATGGCAAAACCTCCCATGCTCCTGGATTGGAAAGATTAACATCGTGATAATGGCAATACTTCCCAAGGCTATCTACATATTCAATGCACTAACTATCAAAATTCCACCCTCATTCTTCAAGGAAATAGAAGAGGCAATCCAAAAATTCATATGGAACAAAAAAAGACCCCGAATAGCAAAAACGCTCCTCAACGGAAAGAACACTTCTGGAGGAATATCAATACCAAATTTCAAACTCTACTATAAAGCCATAGTAATCAAAACAGCTTGGTATTGGCATAAGAACAGACCTCAGGACCAATGGAATAGAATTGGAATCCCAGAAATGAACCTACAGACCTATAGCCATCTAATCTTAGATAAGGGAGCTAAAACAATAGAATGGAAGAAAGACAGCCCTTCAGTAAATGGTGCTGGCAAAATTGGTTAACTACATGTAGAAAACTAAAGCTAGATCCTTATATATCACCCTGCACCAGAATCAACTCCAAATGGATCAAAGAACTTGAAGTCAAAGCAGACACTCTGAAAACATTACAGGACGGAATAGGAGAAACCCTAGGTCTCCCTGGCTCAGGCTGAAATTTTCTTAATAAAGACCTGGAAACACAACAAATCAAAGAAAGTTTGGACAAATGGAATTGCATAAAGTTGAGGAGCTTCTGCAGAGCAAATGACATAGCTAGCAAGGTCAATAGAAAGCCCACGGATTGGGAGAAGATCTTTACTAGCCATAGAACGGACAAGGGTCTCATATCTAAAATATACTTGGAACTCAAAAAATTAAACCACCCAAAAACAAATCCTCAAAGAAACAACTGCCCAATAAATAAGTGGGCGAAAGACTTAAAGAGAAACTTCTCTGAAGAAGAAAGAAGGATGGCCAATAGACACATGAAGAAATGTTCAACATCCTTAGCCATAAAAGAAATGCAAATCAAAACAACATTGAGATATCACCTCACTCCAGTTAGAACGGCAAAAAATCAAGAACTCTAACAACAACAGATGCTGGAGGGGATGTGGACAGAAAGGAACCTTACTTCATTGTTGGTGGGAATGTAAACTTGTTCAACCACTTTGGAAATCAGTATGGAGGTTCCTCAAAATACTTCACATAAAGCTCCCGTATGACCCAGCAATCCCACTTTTGGGCATTTACCCAAATGTTTACAAACAAGACCACACTAAAGCTACCAGCACAACTATGTTTGTTGCAGCATTATTTACCATAGCTAAGATATGGAACCAACCCAGATTCCCCTCAGTAGATGAATGGATCAAGAAAATGTGGTATATATACACAATGGAATTCTATGCCTCCATCAGAAAGAATGACATTGCCCCATTTGTTATGAAATGGATAAACTTGGAAAAAATTATATTAAGTGAAGTAAGCCAGGCCCAAAGAAACATAGGTCCGATGGTTTCCCTTATTTGCAATATCTAGTATATTTATGAGTCAAGCAGATAATGTGATGTCAGGAAAATGAACCCTTATATATGTATTTTAATGTTTTTTTTCTTTCATGCATGTGTTTCTAATGCATTTAGAAGATTATCTCTTTGTTGCTTTGTATGTCCCTCCCCCACAGTATAACCCCTGCTTTCACTATATTTGATGTCAGTATAACTTGTGGAGGAGATGGGGAAAACCCAGTTTTTTAAGGATACAGGTGGACCTGTTGCAACAATGAGAAGTACAAGTTGTCATGTCCAAAATGAGCTTTACAACATCGGTGCAGGGGGGGGGGGAGAGGGGAAAGAGAAGGATTAGGATGGGGGGGAGGGGAGGCTGGGAAGTGATGTGAAGGGTAAACAAAGGAGGAGGCTGCAATGCTTGGTAAGAAATATATGCATTATCCTGCTCATGCAATTGTAACCCCTCTGTACAGTATGTTCACAAATAAAATAAAATAAAATTATAAAAAAAAGAATACAGGCGACAATTAAAACAAAAAATAGTAGGAGAAAATGTAAAATTTACCACTAAAAATACATAAGGCAGAGGTACACAAGCAGTAACATCATAAGATTTGTACAAAGTAAAATTATAAGTGGATGCAGAGTTCGACGTCCCTGAAAACTATCCATTTGATAGCATCACGGGTTTCAGCACTGCTCTGACCTTCCAAATTGAGTCTGAAAACAGTGAGTACAGCCATGAAACCCAGCATGCATCTGCAATGCCTCCATCTCCCTAGGCCATCAGTCAATCTCCAGTAAGTGATCCATTAATGGCTTCCAGCATCCTAGTAACATTTGATAAATCACATCTGGTACTATTCCATTCTGAACATGTGTTAATAAACTGTCCAAAAGGTCCCTAATTAATAAAATTATTGAACACTTTTCCAAATGTCCCTCTACACTCTTGCCACACAAAAGGCTGATATCATAAATCAATATAAGTAAAATCAGGACACATAGGTAAGGATAACTTGCCATCAAAGGTGACACTTTCCCAGCTACTATTTATGGACCAAGTAGTTAATCGCTTCAGCTGTGTTCTAGAATTGGAAGTGCATTTCCCAGGTAAAACCCAATGTTGCCAATTCATAACTAAACATGGAGGAGGCCCCAGACAAACAGGCAAGGGATGAGTATAGTAAGTAAAATTTAAAAAGCTACCATCATCCTTATTGCAAAATGTCAAATTATTCCAAGGAGAGATTAAACAGCAGGAACATTATAGATGGTTATATCCATGTCTCCCCAAACAACAGGTTCCAATAAAGGAGGGTTAGGAACAAAAGCCCGAATAACTTACATTAGCATTAGCATGGACAGGGTTTACAGCAAGCAGGGCACACATGGCCAGAACAAGTTCTCAGCCACGACAGGTTTACCAGTGCATTGTAACATCTTTTGTCCTTCTCCAGTCAACTTTTTTACCTGTCCCCAGGTGGGCAGTGGGGATTTCTTCTTCCTCAACTGGTGGGGGATTCCTTGCAGGATATGGGGCTGTCCTCACTGGGCCGCGTCTGTATCCATTGTGCAGGAAGACAGTATTGTTTGCCATCCTGTGTAGACACAAAACTCTATCCTCATCCCTTATGTAATGTTCCTAGTTGCCATTCTGCTTTCAATGTAATCTTAATCTATGTGGGAGCATTTAAATAAGGTTTTTGTGATATTTGTTCAAAATGGCGCTCAGCTCTAGGTAAAATATCTCCTTGTGGTAAGTTAAAAACGTTAAGAACAAAAAGAGCTTGATGTAAAATTATTTTAGGAGTTTGCATGGAAACCCACAAAATATCCATACCTTAATCCAACCTTTTCCTCCTTTTTAATTTTTTGATTTGTTGTTTTAGTGTGCAATGAACTCATTCAATAATGGATTGTCTTGGGAGTTATATTCTATTCCGGTAATATGTACCACATCATAAAGTTCACAAAATCTTTTAAATTTGATACTTTTATAGGCTGATCCAATATCAGTCTTTATTTGGCAGGCACTCCCATAATGGCAAAAACTTCCAATAAGTGTTCTATTACATGGTTAACAGTTTCTCCCGTAAGGGCAAAAGCCCAAATTTGGAATAAGTATCTATTGTAACATGTATAAAGGAAAAATGGCCAAAGGCTTGTACATGGATTATGTCCATTTGCCAGAGCTCCTTAGGTTGTAATCCTGAGGATTTACTCCAGCAGGTACAACTCTCAAATGCAATGGTCTGCAGATGGGGCACCTTTTTATAATTTGTTTACCTTGAGAATAAGGTATTTTATAATGCATATGTAAATGGCAAGCATTTGTATGTAAATGAGCATGATCTTGTTTAGCAGAAGCAAAACTAATTTATCAACCTGATTATCGCCATATACAAGGTACCCAGGTAACGAAGAGTGAGCCCTAATGTGAGTTAGCACTTTGGCCTTATGTTGTTGCAGTAATGCTTGTAATTGTTTAAATAATTGGTTTAGCTGGGGTTTAGATGAATAAGGAACAGCAGTGACTATATTAGTCACAACCCCTACAGCATAGGCAGAATCAGTAACAATATTAACATCTCCCACAAAATCTTGTAACACCTTAATAATAGCAAAAAGTTCATTTTGTTGAACTGATGCTAAAGTAGTTGTTTGAACCCAATATGTATTTGTTGTCCAATAAACACTTTTTGTTTTGGAGCCATCTGTAAAAACAGTAAGAGCAGTGGAAATAGGGACCTTGGTAATTATATTATTAAATACAAATTGTTGTTTAAGCAAGCAATTCCACAATCTACCTTTGGGAAAATGATAGGAAAATTGCCCAGTAAATTTTACTAATGTAATTTATAGCATTTCAGACATGTTTAACAAATATTTTACTTGGTCTTTTGGCAAAGGAAGGATAATTTCAAATAAATCATACCCTGATAGGGTGAATACCCATTGCCTGGCCTGTTGAATAATAATTGCCAACTGTTGTTCATAAGGCATATTTTTTGTAAATCTATGCAGTGTATAAATCCATTCTAATGGTATCTCATTTTGTCCTATAATTCCTTTTGGGTGTTTCCATGTATCTAAAATATATAAATTTATGAGTTGATTTAGCGTTACTGGATGTAAAACCATTTATTTTATTCTCTGTTCTACAAATTGTACTTCTCTTTCAGCTTCCTTAGTTAAAGTTCTTTTGCTATGTAAATCAGGCTCCCCTTGTAACAATGAAAACAAATTATGTAATTGATAAGTAGGAATTCTTTTTTTTTAATATTATTTTATTTTATTTGAGAACATACTGTACAGAGGGGCTACAATTACATGGGCAGGATAGATAAGTAGGAATTCTTAAGGCCAGTTCCATCCAATTAATATCTCATAGGAACTTTTGAAAATCATTTAACATATGTAATTGATCACGTCATAAAGATATTTTTTGAGGTGCGACTGTTTGTCTACAGACAACATATCCTAAATATTTTACCAACATGTCTTTTTGTATTTTTTCAGGTGCTATTATTAATCCAAATTCTTTAAATATAGATGGTAAGCACTGTAACACCATTTCTAATTCTGTCATATTTGGTCCTGCAACTAAAATATCATTCATATAATGAAAAATATAAATGTGAGGCCATTTTTGTCTAACAGATTTTAAGGCCTTATCAACATATATCTTATCAACATATAACACATAGTTGGAAAATTCACCATTCCTTGGGGCAACACCTTCCATTGGAAGCACTGATAAGGGCCTTGATGATTTATTTGTGGTAAAGAAAAGGCAAGTCTGTTACAATTTTTTTTTTTTTGTCGGTCGTGGGGCTTGAACTCTGGGCCTGGGCGCTGTCCCTCAGCTCTTCAGCTCAAGGCGAGCACTCTACCACTTGAGCTACAGCGCCACTTCTGTATTTCTGGTGGTTTATTGGAGATAGGAGTCTCACGGTCTCTCCTGCCCGGGCTGGCTTTGAACCGCGATCCTCAGATCTCAGCCTCCTGAGTAGCTAGGATTACAGGCATGAGCCACCAGTGCCCGGCCTGTTACAATTTTTTACATGTACAGGAATGGTAAAAAAGCAATCTTGTAAATCTATTACTATTATTGGCCAATTTTTAGGAAGCATTGCAGGCGATGGTAAACCAGGTTGTAAAGCCCCCATAGGGTACATGGATGCCTTTACTCCTCGTAAATCAGTCCGCAATCTCCATTTCCCTGACTTCTTTTTAATAACAAATATTGGAGAATTCCATGGTGACATAGAGGGCTCAATATGTCCGTTGGTTAACTGTTCTTCAACTAATTGATAAGCTGCTTCTAATTTTTCTTTCGATAAAGGCCATTACTCAATCCAAAGAGGTTCCTCAGATTTCCATAATATCATTATGGGCTCCATCTAAAAATGTTAAAATTGAATATGAGCTCCCCATTGTTCCAGTACATCTCTACCAATTATGTTAACTGGAACTTCCATAATATAAGGTTTAAGGACAGCTGTCTGTCTATCTTCTGAGGTTATAGTAACATACAACACTGCTTGTCCTATAAAATTTACAAGAGTATTGTTAACTCCTTTAATATTACAGGAGATTATTTTATATAATAAATGATTAGGCCATTCATGAGTGTTAATAATTGTAATATCTGAGCCAGTATCTATTAGTCCTGTCAATATCTTTTCCTGAATATTAATCTTAATCTTAGGTGCATTTTAGTAATATGAGTAGTCCAAACACATTTTTGTTGGTTAATACTTCCAAATCCCCCAATGTGGGGTTTAAATGACTTTCCAATAGATATCTATGGTAATAACAAAATTTGAGCAATTCGTTCTCCCTTTTTAAAGGAATTATCTGCAGAAGCTGACATTAAAATTTTTATTTCCCCAATATAGTCAGCATCAATAATTCCTAAATGTACTAAAACTCCTTTTGTATTAAGACTGGATCTACCGGTCAATAGGCCAAATGTTGCTTCAGGTAAAGGCCCATAAATTCTGGTAGGAATTTTTTGTGGCTTATCACCACCTTTCAAAATAAAATCTTTTAAGGCTGGTATGTCCACTGCGGTGCTGTGGGCTGTGGCAGGGACGAGGGAAAAGTTGGTTGGCTGCCCTCGGTTATTAATCCTGGACTCCGGGGCTAGCCCGATGGAGAGTTTCCCTGCATAGGGTAAGCATATTTTATAGGAATTCCTTTATTGTCTCTTTTTGCTCTACACTCCCTTTCTCAGTGCTTCCCCTTTTCACACTTAGGGCAAATTCCACGTCTTCTCTTGTTAACATCAGTAGCCTTTTTAAAATTTTTCTTTATATGTCCCATTTGACCACATCCAAAACACTTTAGATTAGAGGGCTTGTTTGCATAGCATGCCAGGTAGTGGCCATAGTTTCAGCAAACACCTGCATAGGCCTGGATTCAGATGTAAAGTCTTTGCAGGCCCTTAAATATGTATTCACATCCCCAGATTCTTTAATAGGCAATAGGGCTCATCTACAGTCCTCATTAGTATTCTCATAAGCCAACACGCGCAGCAGTTGTTGCCATGCAGCCTCTCCCACAACAGTACGTTCCAAGGTCAATTTCAATCGTGATAAAAATTCAACATAGGGTTTACTAGGTTTTTGAATTACTTTAGTCCAAGAGACATAATGCTCTCCTACCGGTGGAATCCTTTCCCATGCCTCAATACCTATGTCTCTTAACTGCTCATGGATTTCTTCAGGAGAGTTTACTTTTATATGAGCATCCGCATATTGTTCTGTTCGACCTAACATGGGAAAGGTGTGGATTACTGCTCTGTGCATTTTGTCTAGCCCTTTTTGTACATAACTCAGTAAACCACATTTGCCATTGTAGGTGTTTAGGTTTCTTAAGCAAGGCTCTACAAAGCATCTTCCAATCCATGGGAGCAAAATTATTGTAATGTCGGGCAAGCCCATTAAGCAATTCCTTAACATAATGAGACTGAGGACCATACAACTGCCTTCTTAAGTTTACCAATATCATAAACAGCAACACTTTCATATCTGGCTGGTTGAGCTATACCATTCATAGGGGGTGGTTGAATTACAGGATAAGAAAAAATAGGCATTTCATCATCAAACTCACTGTCTGAGCCCTCTGTTTTGGGAGGGAGTGATGCTTTAAATATTGCATCAGCCAGTTGAGGAGCCGAAGGCTGCTTTACTTTCACTTTCTCAGGTTCTCCATTCACTCTGCTAATTTCCAACTCCATATGTTGTAATCTTGATAAAATCAATTCCATTTGCTCAGACATTTTATTTATACTTTCAGTTTATTTTTTTCAGCCTTTAGCTCTTGTTTTTTCTCTGTTAATTGCAATGCATCCTTATCTATTGCATCTTTAACCTCAGAGTCCAATTGTAAATCTACAAAAGAAGGGGGGAACTCTTTCTTTACATCTGCTATTAATCTTTCCTCATTCAAAGCTTTAAAAAGGGTATGTAAAATAGCCCAAATGGACAAAAATATAATAGCAATCTTTTCCCATTCTCGAACAGCTCTTTCTACATTATTCTTTACTCGGAGAACCAAGGATTCCATTCCCTAACTACATTAATACACATTTCTATGTCATAAGAAGACATATTTACAGCATAAGCAGCAAGTAAATGATTAAGCATATGTAAGTACAGAGTAGATTTAACTTGTCCCATCACCCTGTAATTAAAAGTACTTTCCTGAATATCCTTTCCTGAATTCAACAATGCAGGGTCCCTGTTTGGGCGCCAATTGTAACAAGCAAGCATGATCTTTGCCAAGATGTGGTCAGAAGACATTCAAACAAATATTTCAACAGATACATTTTTACTTGACTTTTGAGATAATGTCTTGGAATATTATTATCTAAACTATTTTAGAGCAAGATCAAACCACTTCTCCAATCTCAGGAAAATGCTTAACCAGGTGTTCATCTATCCTTAAGCAAGCAGAAGAGCCACTTCCTCAGCTCCCAGGAGTCTGTGACATGTGTTTTGAGGTAGGGAGAGAGAACATTTTCCCTCTCTAGCCCGCAATGCCAAGAGCTTTCCTAATACTCAAACACAGTTCTCAGATAATCCTGAGGCCAGAGCCTGCATCATTCTGCCCCTTCAACATAGACGCTGAGTCTTCACAGTCTTTGAACTGCAATCTTCCAATCTTTGCATCCTGATTATCTATGATAGTTAAAAAAGTATAAATATAAATAATATTTGTAAGAATACCAGTGAAGGAAAAATGATACAACCCTATTTATAGTGGTGTTCTTTTCAGAATATATTGGGCATCACATTAGCAGAGGTACAGTGTATTTTCACAATGGACATAAGCTATTTTTGATGTAAATTAAGGGAATTTTGAGGTGCACCCTACAAGTTGGAAACTGGTGCGCTAGGATCACTTTATGGCATAAATTTTGTGATTGATGGTCATAGAAATAATAGCTTAATCTGATAAACAACTGCTTAATCTTGAAGAATTAATTATAAGATGCTTCATAGTTTTATCCCATATCAGAATGTGGCTCTTTTCCTGTTCACATTTCAGTCTGTAACACCCCATTGGAAACTGCATCTACTGCAGAATTAAATAACATGCAAACAGGTTCAGAATTTCAAAATGAGTATTTATTAGTCATAAGAATTTTGAAGAACACATACATTCTGTCTTCTTAACAACTTATTTACTTTTAAAAGTTATGGGATTTCATAGAATTAAACTGTTTTCTGTTTTAGTATTACAAAGTACTATATTTATTTTATTTTCAAAATATTGTGAAAAAAAAAATTTTTTTAATTGTATTTTATTTTATTTGAGAACATACTGTACAGGGGGGCTACAATTACATGGGCAGGATAATGCATACATTTCTTACCAAGCATTGCAGCCTCCTCCTTTGTTTACCCTTCACTTCCCTTCCCCTCCTCCCCCCTCCCCCCACCCAATTTTACCCCCCTCCCCCCACCCAATTATACCCCCCTCCCACCCCACACCGACATTGTAAAGCTGGTTTTGACATGACATTTTGTACTTCTCATTGTTGCAACAGGTCCACCTGAATCCTTAAACGACTTTTTGTCCCGATCTCCTAGACATGTTATACTGACATCAAATATAGTGAAAGCGGGGGTTACACTGTGGGGGAGGGACATACAAAGCAACAAAGAAAGAATCTTATAAATGCGTTAGAAACACATTCATGAAAGAAACGAAAACATTAAAATACATATTTAAGGGTTCATTTTCCTAACATCACATTATCTGACCTTTTCCGCTTGACTCATACCTATACTAGATATTGCAAATAAGGGAAACCATGGGACCTATGCTTCTTTGGGCTTGGCTTACTTCATTTAATATAATTTTTTCCAAACCTTTCCATTTCCTAACAAATGGGGAAATGTCATTCTTTCTGATGGAGGCATAGAATTCCATTGTGTATATATACCACATTTTCTTGATCCATTCATCTACTGAGGGGCATCTGGGTTGGTTCCATATCTTAGCTATGGTAAATAATGCTGCAATAAACATAGTTGTGCTGGTAGCTTTAGTGTGGTCTTGTTTGTAAACATTTGGGTAAATGCCCAAAAGTGGGATTGCTGGATCATAGGGGAGATCTATGTGAAGTCTTCTGAGGAACCTCCATACTGCTTTCCAAAGTGGTTGAACAAGTTTACATTCCCACCAACAATGAAGTAAGGTTCCTTACTGTCCACATCCCCTCCAGCATCTGTTGTTGTTAGAGTTCTTGATTTTTGCTGTTCTAACTGGAGTGAGGTGATATCTCAATGTTGTTTTGATTTGCATTTCTTTTATGGCTGGGGATGTTGAACATTTCTTCATGTGTCTATTGGCCATCCTTGTTTCTTCTTCAGAGAAGCTTATTTTTAAGTCTTTCGCCCACTTATTTATTGGGCAGTTGATTCTTTGAGGATTTGTTGTTGGGTGGTTTAATTTTAGATATGAGACCCTTGTCCGTTGTATGGCTAGTAAAGATCTTCTCCCAATCGGTGGGCTTTCTATTGATCTTGCCAGCTATGTCATTTGCCCTGCAGAAGCTCTGCAATCTTATGCAATCCCATTTGTCCAACCTTTCTTTGATTTGTTGTGCTTCCGGGTCTCTATTCAGAAAATTTCGACCTGAACCAAGGAGACCTAGGGTTTCTCCTATTCCATCCTGTAATGTTTTCAGAGTGTCTGCTTTGAGTTCAAGGTCTTTGATCCATTTGGAGTTGATTCTGGTACAGTTTTCTACATGTAGTTAACCAATTTTGCCAGCACCATTTACTGAAGAGGCTGTCTTTCTTCCATTCTATTGTGTTAGCTTCCTTATCGAAGATTAGATGGCTATAGGTCTGTAGGTTCATTTCTGGGTTTTCAATTCTATTCCATTGGTCCTGAGGTCTGTTCTTATGCCAATACCAAGCTGTTTTGATTACTATGGCTTTATAGTAGAGTTTGAAATTTGGTATTGATATTCCTCCAGCAGTGTTCTTTCCGTTGAGGAGCATTTTTGTTATTCGGGGTCTTTTATTGTTCCATATGAATTTTTGGATTGCCTCCTCTATTTCCTTGAAGAATGAGGGTGGAATTTTGATAGGTATCGCGTTGAATTTGTAGATAGCCTTGGGAAGTATTGCCATTTTCACGATGTTAATCTTGCCAATCCAGGAGCATGGGAGGTTTTGCCATTTTTTAAGTTCTGTGTTGATTTCCTTTTTCAAGATTTTAAAGTTTTCATCATAGAGGTCCTTCACTTCTTTGGTTAATTTAATTCCTAGGTATTTTATTTTTTGTGGGGCTATTACAAATGGGGTTGCTTTCCTAATTTCAGCCACACTTTTCTCATTGTTGGCATATAGAAAAGCCATTGGTTTTTGGGGGTTAATTTTATAACCTGCTACTTTGCCAAAGTTTTGAATCAGCTTGAGTAATTTGGGAGTGGAGTCTATGGGATTCTTTAAATACAAGATCATGTCAATTGCAAAGAGGGAGAGTTTTATTTCTTCTTTCCCTATTTGGATCCCCTTTATGTCTGCATCTTGTCTTATTGCTGTAGCTAGGCATTCTAATACTAGATTGAAGAGAAGTGGAGAGAGTGGGCATCCTTGTCTTGTTCCTGAGTTAAGAGGAAATGGCTTTAGTTTTTAACCATTGAGTATAATGCTGGCTGTAGGTTTGTCATATACAGCCTTTATTGTATTGAGGAATGTTCCATGGATTCCTAATTTTTCCAGAACCTTCATCATAAAGGGGTGTTGGATCTTGTCAAATGCTTTTTCTGCATCTATTGAGATAACCATGTGGTTCTTATTCTTGCTCCTGTTGATGTGATGAATAATATTAATTGATTTGCATATATTGAACCAGCTTTGCATCCCTGAAATGAATCCTGTTTGATCATGGTGTATGATTTTTTGGATGAATTGTTGAAGTCGATTGGCCAAAATTTTGTTGAGAAGTTTTGCATCAATGTTCATCAAAGAAATGGGTCTATAGTTCTCTTTCTTTGATGAGTCCCTGCCTGGTTTTGGGATGAGGGTTATGATGGCTTCATAGAATGTGTTCGGTAGTGAGCTTTCTCTTTCAATTGCATTGAAGAGTTGGAGGAGTATTGGTGTGAGCTCTGCTTTGAAGGCCTTGTAAAATTCCGCTGTAAAACCATCTGGTCCTGGACTTTTCTTAGCTGGGAGGTCTCTTATTGCTGTTTCTATTTCAATGCTTGATATGGGCCTGTTAAGCTGGTTTAACTCATCTTGGTTTAGTTTTCGCATGTCAATATTTGCTAGGAAAAGGTCCATTTCTGTCAAGTTCTCAAACTTATTAGCATAAAGTTTTGAGAAGTATCCCCTAATAATGTTCTGAATCTTGGTTGTTTCTGTGGTAATGTTTCCATTCTCATCTCTGAGTTTATTAATTTGGGTGTGTTCTCTCCTTTTTCTGATAAGGTTTGCTAAGGGTTTGTCAATTTTGTTAAGTTTTTCGAAGAACCAACTCTTTGTTTTGTTGATTCTTTCTATAGTTTTTTTGGATTCTAATTCATTTAATTCTGATTTAATTTTGACTATTTCTTTCCGTCGACTGGATTGTGGTTTATCTTGCTGCTCTTTTTCAAGGAGGTATAGATGTGTCATTAAATTGTTAGTTTCAGATCTCTCCAATTTGTTGATGTAGGAGCTCAGAGCTATAAACTTGCCTCTGAGTACTGCCTTTGCTGTGTCCCAGAGGAGCTGGTAATTTGTGTGTTCATTTTTGTTGAATAGCATGAACATTTGAATTTCCTTTCTAATCTCTTCCATGACCCACTCATGATTCAGCAGTGTGTTGTTCAGCCTCCATGTGATACCGGACTTTCTTTGGTGGCTTTTGGTGTTGAGATCTAATTTTATTCCCTTGTGGTCAGAGAGAATGCAAGGTATAACTTCAATGTTTCTGAATTTAGACAAGTTTGCTTTGTGGCCTAAAATGTGGTCTATTTTAGAAAACGTTCCATGTGCTGCTGAGAAGAACGTGTATTCTGTTGCTGCTGGGTGAAATGTTCGGTAAATATCTGTTAAGTCTAGTTGATCTATGCAGCTGTTTAGATCTGCAGTTTCTCTGTTGAGTTTTGCCGAGTTGATCTATCTAGTGGGGAGAGTGGTGTGTTAAAATCCCCAAAAATTAATGTCTTTGGATCTATATGGGATTTGAGGGAAAGTAGTGTTTCTTTGATAAATTTGGGTGCTCCATTGTTTGGCGAATAGATATTTAGAATTGTAATATCCTCCTGAAGGAGAGATCCTTTAATTAGTATGTAGCGACCTTCTTTATCTCTTCTCACGAATTTTAGTTTGAAGTCTATTTTATCTGATATTAGGATTGCAACTCCCGCCTGTTTATGAGGGCCGTTTGCTTGGTAGATTTTGTTCCAGCCTTTAACTTTGAAAATATGTTTGTTTTTACAGGCAAGATGTGACTCCTGCAGGCAGCAGATAGAAGGGTCTTGTTTTTTAATCCAATTAGACAGTCTATGTCGCTTAATTGGAGAGTTCAATCCGTTAACGTTAAGAGATAGGACTGAGAGGTATTTGGGGGTTCCTGCCATGTTATCCACCTTCTTGGGGGCTGTTAAAACTGGGTTCTTCCTAAGGTTCTTGGATTCTCAGTTTGGGTGCAGTTTCTTGGCCTTTGTTGGTTTTCTATGTGTAGGACATCTTTAAGAATCTTTTGCAGGGCTGGTTTGGTGGAGATGTATTGTTTTAATTTTTCTTTGCTATGGAAGGTTTTTATTTGGCCTTCAGTTATGAAGGAGAGTTTAGCTGGGTACAGTATTTTTGTTTGATAGTTGTTTGTTTTTAGGGCATGGCATACGTCATTCCAGGCTCTTCGTGCTTTGATTGTCTCTGCTGAGAAATCTGAGGTAATTCTAATTGGTTTCCCTTTATAGGTGATTACCCTTTTCTCCTTGACAGCTTTAAGGATCTTTTCTTTGGTGTGGGTTGATCCTGTCTGGATTATAATGTGACGGTGGGATGTCCTATTCTGGTCTGTTCTATTTGGGGTTCTAAAAGCTTCTTGTATCTGAATAGGCCTATCTTTTTGTATGTTTGGGAAGTTCTCTGCTAGGATCCTGTTAAACAAATTTCCTAGACCATTAACTTCTGTTTCTAGGTGCTCCTCTACACCCATTATCCTTAGATTGGGCCTTCTGATGGTGTCTTCCAGGTGTTGGATAGACTTATCATATTTCTTGGACTTGTCTTGGATGGTTGTATGTTCTTTCTCTGTAATATCTATGCTGTCTTCAATCCCTGAGATTCGATCTTCTGCATGGTCTAACCTGCTGTCGAGACTCTCTACTTTGTTTTTTATCTCTTTTCCTTCTAATTGGTCAGCTTTGATGGTTTCAAGTTCTTTGTTGAAGCTCTGTTTTAGGTCTTGTATGATTTTCTTTACTTCCTTAATTTGGTGTTCAGTGTTTGTTCTCAAATCACTTAGGTGATTGGTTATGGTTTCTTTGGACTCCCATTCCTTCTGTTGGGTTCCATTCAGCATTCCCTTTGTGGTCTCCCTGACTTCCTTCAGCTCTTTGTTAATGGATTCCATGAATGTCTTTAGTGATCTTTGTGTATTCTCTACCTGGTCTCTTAATTCGTGAATTACTCTTTGATTAGTTTCCTCCCTTCTGTGGGATTCCTGCAGTTCTCTTTGAGTGTTCTCTGCCTGCTCACGCCATTCCTCCCTTTCTCTTTGAGTATTCTCAAGTTGTTCACGCAAATCCTGTATCAGTTTTTGAGAAGCTTCCTCACGCTTATGATATTCCTGTATAAACTTCTGGGATGCCTCCTCTCTCTCCCTATCACGCTCATACAGAGTCCTTTGTACATTGTCAAACTTCTCATTTATCATGTTTGCTATTAGTGTTTGTAGAGCTATTTGGGAAATCTCCTTTGGATTATTCTTTATCTGTTCTAATCCCTGATTATCAAGGTTGGGAATTGAGATACCCGAATTTGCCATTTTTCTTGTGTTTTTCCGGCTTACTCGGCCCATTTGAGATAAAGATTGCACCAGTTTTGTGCTAGAACACTATCTTAAGGCAACCATCAACCAAAGTTTGCATTTGTACAGTCAATAGTCTACAGATACAATCTAGTTCAACAGATACATCTATTCAACATCAAACGACTATATGTTAAAGGACTTCGAACCGCAGAAAAGAATTTGGAAAACCAGAAATTATTAGGATTAGGGAGAGATGTGGGTAAAAAATAGGAGTAGATTGGTGTGGGGAGGCACAGGGAGAGTTAACTATGTCCTAATCACAGTGCAGGAAATGAGTTGGGTAGGATGCAAGTAGAGAGAGAGAGAGAAAGAAGAGACGGAAAGGGGAATAAAGAGAGACCAGAAAAAGAATAGAAACGTAAAAATTAATGTTATTATAGAGGTTAAAAGACCGTCTATTTAGAGTGGAATGTGAATGTGTTCAGAGAAGGGGAGGGACATAGAGGAGATGTGAAAAGCTTTAAGGATGGGAACGGGAGAAGAAATGATCAGAAGTTCAGTAGAGCTAGATAAAAAACAAAAAGATAATTAAGAAAGAAAGAAAAAGAGAAAGAAGACAAGAAAAGAAAGGAAAACTCTTATTCACATATTCCTAAAATAAAAATTATAAGATGAGAAAAAAAAAAAGGTTACTGGAAAACAATTATTTTTTCAGAAGAGGCAAAAATTAAAGATTAATAAAAGTTTTAGAAGGGAAAAAATTTATATATATATATATATATAAGGTAACAAAAAACAAAAAACAAGCAAAAAAAAAGAAAAGAAGAAGAAGAAGAAAAAAAGAAAAAAAAGAAAAAGAAAAAAAAAGAAAAAAAGAAAAAAAAGTCTTTTGATTTTTTTTTTTGGGGGGGGGAGGAGTAGGAAGAATCCTGTATCTCCCTTTTGTCTGCAACCAGTCTCTTGTTGGAGTCTCTGGTCAGCTTGATGTCCTATGGCTTGATTGGTTTCTTAAGTCAGTTGGTTGGAAGAGGCAGAAAAATGCTCTGCTTTACCCAAGATTTTGAGATCCCCCTCCCAGGTTAGTTTTCTGGGAGGGTGGTCTGCTTTGAGAGTCACAAAAGAGGGGGATGTGGTGATGAGGCTAGGTTCTGGGTAGAGTTGAGGCCTTTCAGCAAACAGTAGCTTTTCCCTGGGGCTATTTTGTGATAAAGCTCACAGTGCCCAGCCTGGAGCCATTCTCAGGCTTTCTGTTTTTCAATTGATTGTCGAGGCTGCTAGAGGGAGGGGCAGCCTCTGGCTCTGCTTACCCAGTGAAGTAAGGCACTCCGATGGCTGGCGCCTGAGCTTGGGTGGCTTTTCCCTGGATGGAGCTGAGTCTGGCAGGTCACTTCGCCGTTAAGTTCTTGTGACCTGCTAAATGACTCATTTTATTCCAAGGCCTGAGCTGGAGCTAGCAGCTCCTCCGAACTTTGTCGGTATCCAAGATGGAGATCACCGGTGCTGGTGGGGGAGGGGTGGCCTTCCCTCCTCTGCTCCCTGAAAAGGAGTGAGGATGTCGGGCTTGTACTCAGGCCGAGTCTTGGATCCTGGGTCGTCTCTGGTCTGCAAACAGCAGGATGAAGATGTTCGCTCCTTGTCGGTTCTTGTTGGTGTTGAGTAGAATCCGCTCGTCCGCTGCGTCTGGCTCCTTCATCCCCGACTCTCTGTGTCTCAGGTATGTCTCCGCGGCGGTGGTCGCCGCCGCCGCGGCCCTGCCACCGGAGCAGCAGCTGCTGCGTTTCCTTGGCTTCCCCTCTCTTGTCTAACTCTCTGTCCTGTGATGACACACTTGGTGTGATTCTCTGGCTTAGGATTGTTCACTGGAACTCTAAAACTCCTTTCTATGCTAGAGCTTGTTCAGATTCCAGCTTCTCCTCCGCCATCTTCCCGGAACTCCGTGAAAAAATTTTGTAGTTGGATATCGTTCAAGTTGATGACCCTTTGATAAAGAAGAGGTAATTAATTCAAATTAGATGCCAATAAGACTGATTTTTTAAAAGTTACTACATAAAGCATAATATTTACTATACCAAAACAGTGAAATTTTATTTCATCAGCTTATTTTTTTTTATTTTAATGTGAAAATGATGTGCACTGTGGTTACAGCCATTGTAAGGTAGTGAGTACATAACTTTTCAAATTTGTTATCCCTTCACTCAATTTTCTAAGTTTTTCTTTCACCCTAATAACCCTCCCAAGTTGTAATGTACATTTGCAACTTATTGTCTTGTGAGAATTGCTATTGCATTGGTTTGCTGTTTGTCCTTTGACTCGCCATTGTTTTTGTTCCTGTTCCCTTCCTTATTAAGGTAAATGTATACACAATATACAGGGTACCAAAATCAAACACAGCAGGGGATAAACCATAGGGGAAAATCTCAAAGAAACTAGAAATCACATAGTACATAAAAAAACAACTGCAAATAAATATCTGTTTCCATATCTTGGAATTCATTTTGTTCAGCATCAGCTTATGTGGTCAAATATACGCAATACAAACCCACTGGAAAATAGTAGTTTCATGGACACTATATCATTAAAACAACATGTTAACTGTTTTTGATGGTAAAGGTGGGATTAAGATTGGTGAATTCATGATTCTGATAAAGGAATTTAAAAAGAGTTAAAAATTTTTGACAGGTAAATTTTAATTGTTCAAACATTTTAACAACTTAGCCTATTAAGAAAATTTAAAATTGTCTGAGAAAATAGGCTTTAATGCAAAGAAATCCATGGAGACTTAGCTGAGAGGGAACAATGTGGGTGAATATGGCTCATTTTCACACTAAACAAACAAACCTCACAAACCTTGCTGTAAATCCTGTAGGTTCCCTTGAGAATTGTCCTTACCCAGGAAATATACTCTCACTGTGTGAAACAAAGTTGTAGTGGCATTTAAATTCAAAGTTCTTTAAAAAAAAAGTCATCAAAATTTGTGAATTGACATTTAATTACCAAACAATAATTCTCTGAAAAAGAAGGAAATATAATTCAAAATCACTTGACTTTATTAAAAGTATGAGAAAAGATTAGTGAAGACAGATGAGAGAAACCATAGGGTACTGTTTTCTCTCCAGTGGTGTAATGGGTTCTTGATCTTGATTCTTCCATTCTATCTTCATAAGCTATAAAGCCACAGCTCAGGACTGGAGTAAACAGTTCAGACAAAGAATACTCACAGAATGGGGGTTAGATACCTCAGATCCACATAAGCAAAAAGAAAAAAGCCGGAAGTGTAGCTATTATTCTTCTGCAGTACCCACGGGTCTGAGGATACCAGATCCCAGTTATCTGCATCATCAGATAACAATGGCAAGTCTTCTCACCTTGGCCCATGCAACATGCTAACAGAAAGTAATTGAAGTCCCATCTCAATTTCTCATTTCCTATAATATTTCAGGGCTCCAATTCCTTGCAGTAATTAGCAGTAAGCAATTTTTCACATCTCCTTTATATCCCTCCCCTTCTGCATTATATGCATGTGCTTCTCTGAATATTTCGTTTTGAATCTGCATAATATTTTTAATTTTTACTTTTCTATTTTTTCTGGTCTCTTATTTTTCCCCTTGCTCTTTCTTCTTCTTCTTTTATCTCTACTTTCAACCTATCCCACCTATTTCCTGCTTTGAGATTAGGACTTAGTTAAGTTAACTCTCCCTGTGCCTTCCTATTTTTTACCCATATCTCTCCCTAACCCTAATAATTTCTGGTTTGTCAAATTCATATTTGTGGTTGTTAGCCCATTTGACGTTGAATAGATGTACCTATTGAACGAAATTGTATCTGCAGACTATTGACTGTGCAAATACAGACTTTGGTTGATGCTTGTCTTAAGTTAGTGTTCTAGCACTAAACTGGTGTTATTTTCATCCCAAATGGGCCGAGTAAGCCAGAAAAAGACAAGAAAAATGGCAAGTCCTGGGTATCTCAACTCCCACTCATGATAATCAGGGGACAGAACAGATAATGAATAATCCAGAGGAGAGTTCCCAATTAGCTCTACAAACAGTGCTGGCAAACATGATAAATGAAAAGATTGAAAATATACAAAGGAGTCTGTATGAGCATGATAGAGAGAGAGAGAGAGAGAGAGAGAGAGAGAGAGAGAGAGAGAGAGAGAGAGAGAGAGAGAGAGAGAGAGAGAGAGAGAGAGAGAGGATACAAACAAAAGTTCAATGGAGGCAAACAAAAGGTCAATACAGGAAAAGATTGAAAACCTACAAAGGACTCTGTATGAGTGTGATAGGGAGAGAGAGGAGGCAAACCAAAGGTTTATACAGGAATATTCTGAGCTTAGGAAGCTACTCAAAAACTGATACAGGATTTGGGTGTAGAGCTTGAGAATACTTAAAGAAAAAGGCAGGAATGGCATGAGCAGGCTGAGAACACTCAAAGAGAACTACAGGAATGGCGTGAACATGAGGAAGCTAAGCAAAGAGTAATACAGGAATTGAGAGTATACACAATGATCACTAAAGGTATACATGGAATCCATTAATAAACAGCTGAAGAAAGTCAGGGAGACCACAAAGGGAATACTGAATGGAACCCAACCGAAGAAAAGGGAATTTAAGCAAACCATGAACATTCAACTAAGTGATTTGAAAATGAACACTGAACACCAAATTAAGGAAGTAAAAAAGTTCATACAACATCAAAAACAAAGCTTCAACAAAGAATTTGAAGCCATCAAAGCTGACCAATTAGAAGGAAAAGAAATTTTAAAATAGAAAGTCTTGACAGCAGTTTAGACCATGCAGAAGATCGAAACTCGGGGATTGAAGACAGCCTAGATATTATAGAGAAAGAACATACAGCCATCCAAGTCAAGTCCAAGAAATATGATAGATCTATCCAACACTTGGAAGACACAATCAGAAGGCCTAATCTGAGGATTATGGGTGTAGCGGAACACCTAGAAACAGAAGTTAATGGTATAGGAAATTTGTTTAACAGGCTCCTACAAGAGAACTTCCCAACATGCAAAAGGATAGGCCTATTCAGATACAAGAAGCTTTTAGAACTACAAATAGACCAGACAAGAATAGGACATCCCACCGTCACATTATAATCCACATAGGATGAATTGAGAACAAGGGAAAGGTCCTTAAACATGTCAAGGAGAAAAGATCAATCACCTATAAAAGGAAACAAATTAGAATCACCTCAGATTTCTCAGCAGAGACAATCAAAGCAAGAAGAGACTGGAATGATGTATGCCATGCCCTAAAGACAAACAACTACCACCCAAGAATACTGTATCCACCTAAACTCTCCTTCATAACTGAAGGCCAAAAAAAATCCTTCCATAGCAAAGAAAAATTGAAACAGTACATCTCTACCAAAACAGCCCTACAAAAGATTCTTAAAGATGTCCTACACATAGAAAACCAACAAGACCACAATAAAGGCCTAGAAACTGCACCCAAACTGAGAATCCAAGAACCTTAGGAAGAACCCAGTTTTTGTAGACCCCAACAAGGTGGATAACACGGCAGGAACTCCCAAATACCTCTCAGTCCTATCTCTCAACATTAACGGTCTTAATTCTCCAATTAAGCGACATAGACTGTCTAGAAGGACTAAAAAGCAAGATCCTTCTATATGCTGCCTTCAGGAGTCACATCCTGCCAGTAAAAACAAACACATTTTCAATGTTAAAGGTTGGAAAAAAAATCTACCAAGCAAACGGCCCCCATAAACAGGCGGGAGTTGCAATCCTAATATCAGATAAAATAGACTTCCAATGAAAATTCATGAGAAGACATAAAGAAGGTTGCTACATACTAATTAAGGAATCTCTCCTTCAGGAGGATATTACAATTTTAAATATCTACTCGCCAAACAAGGGAGCATCCAAATTTATCCAAGAAACACTAGTTTCCCTCAAATCCCATAGAGTCCAAAGACATTAATTGTTGTGGATTTAACACACTATTCTCCCCACTAGATAGATCAACTCGGCAAAAACTCAACAGAGAAACCCAGATCTAAACAACTTCATAGATCAACTAGATTTAACAGATATCTACCGAATATTTCACCCATCAGCATCAGAATACACATTTTTCTCAGCAACACATGAACAGTTTCTAAAATAGACCACGTTTTAGGCCACAATGCAAACTTGTCCAAATTCAGAAACATTGAAGTGATACCGTGCATTCTCTCTGACCACAAGGGATTAAAATTAGAACTCAACACCAAAAGCCACCAAAGAAAGTCCTGTAACACATGGAGGCTGAACAACACACTGCTGAATCATGAGTGGGTCATGGAAGAGATTAGACAGGAAATTCAAATGTTCATGCTATCCAACAAAAATGAGCACACAAATTACCAGCTCCTCTGGGACAAAGCAAAGGCAGTACTTAGAGGCAAGTTTATAGCTCTGAGATCTTACATCAACAAATTGGAGAGATCTGAAAGTAACAATTTAATGAGACATCTGAACCTCCTTGAAAAAGAGCAGCAAGATATACCCCAATGTAATAGATGGAAAGAAATAATTATTTCAATTAATTCATTTTAATTAAAATTAAATCAGAAATAAATGAATTAGAATACAAAAAATCTATAGAAAACATCAACAAAAGAAAGACTTGGTTGTTCGAAAAAATTAACAAAATTGACAGGCCCTTCGCAAATCTTATCAGAAAATGAAGAGAACACACCCAAATAAAACTCAGAGATGAGAATAGAAACATCACCACAGAAACAACCAAGATTCAGAACATTATAAGGGAATATTTCGCAAAACGTTATGCTAATAAGTTTGAGAACGTGGCAGAAATGGACCTTTTCCTAGCAAATATTGACATGCCAAAACTAAACCAAGATTAGTTAAACCATCTTGAGAGGCCCATTTCAAGCATTGAAATAGAAACTGCAATAGAGACCTCTCAGCTAAGAAAAGTCCAGGTCCAGTTGGTTTAGAGCAGAGTTCTACAAGGCCTTTAAAAGAAGAACTCACACAAATACTACTCCAACTCTTCAATGAAATTGAAAGAGAAAGTTCACTACCCAACACATTCTATGAAGCCATCATAACTCTCATCCCAAAATCAGGAAAGGACTCATCAAAGAAAGAGAACTATAGGCCCATTTCTTTCATGAACATTGATGCAAAACTTCTCAAAATTTTGGCCAATCGTCTTCAGAAAATCCTACACCACAATCTAACAGGATTCATTTCAGGGATGCAAAGCTGGGTCAATATTCGCAAATCAATTAATATAATTCATCACATCAACAGGAGCATGGATAAGAACCACATGGTTATCTCAATAGATGCAGAAAGAGCATTCGACTAGATCCAAAACCCCTTTCTGATGAAGGTTCTGGAAAAATTAGGAATCCATGGAACATTCCTCAATAGAATAAAGTCTATATATGACAAAACTACAGGCACCATTATACTTAATGGTGAAAATCTAAAGTCATTCCTCTTAACTCTGGAACAAGACAAGGATGTCCACTATCACCACTTCTCTTCAATCTAGTAATAGAATTCCTATCTACAGCACTAAGACAAGATGCAAACATAAAAGTGATCCAAATAGGGAAAAAAGAAATAAAACTCTCCCTCTTTGCAGATGACATGATCTTGTATTTAAAGAATACGATAGACTCGACTCCCAAATTACTGAAGTTGATTCCAAACTTTGGCAAAGTACTGGGGTATAAAATTAAACCCCCAAATCAATGGCTTTTCTGTATGGCAATAATGAGTAAAGTGTTGCTGAAATTAGGAAAGCAACTCCATTTGTAATAGCCCCACAAAAAATAAAATACCTAGGAATTAACTTAACCAAAGAAGTGAAGGTCATTTATGATCAAAACTGTAAAAACTTGAAAAAGGATATAAAAACAGAACTAAGAAAATGGCGAAAATGCCCATGATCCTGGATTGGCAAGATTAACATCGTGAAAATGGCAATACTTCCCAAGGCTATCTACAAATTCAAAGCGATGCCAATCAAAATCCAACCTCATTCTTCAAGGAAATAGAAGAGGCAATCCAAAAATTCATATGGAACAATAAAAGACCCCAAATAGCAAAAACGCTCCTCAACGGAAAGAACACTGCTAGTGAATATCAATACCAAATTTCAAACTCTATTATAAAGCCATAGTAATCAAAACAGCATGATAGTAGCACAAGAACAGACCTCAGGACCTATAGCCATCTAATGATAAGGGAGCTAAAAAGATAGAATGCAAGATAGTCTTTTCAGTAAATGGTGCTTGCAAAATTGGTTAACTACTTGTATAAAACCAAAGCTAGATTCTTATATATCACCGTGCACCAGAAGCAACTCCAAATGGATCAAAGACCTTGGAGTCAAAGCAGACACTCTGAAAACATTACAGGATGGAATAGGAGAAACCCTAGGTCTCCTTGGCGCAGGCCAAAATTTTCTTAATAGAGATCCAGAAACACAACAAATCAAAGAAGGTTTGGACAAATGGGATTGCATGAAGCTGCAGAGCTTCTCTATGGCAAAGGACATAGCTAGCAAGATCAATAGAAATCCCACAGATTGGGGGAAGATCTTCACTAACCATACAATGGACAAGGGTCTCATATCTAAAATATACTTGGAGCTCAAAAAATCAAACCCCCCAACAACAAATCCTCAAAGAAACAACTGCCCAATAAATAAGTGGGCTAAAGACTTAAAGAGAAACTTCTCTGAAGAAGAAAGAAGGATGGCCAATAGACACATGAGGGAATGCACAACCTCCCGAGCCATAAAAGAAATGCAAATCAAAACAACATTGAGATACCACATCATCCCAGTTAGAATGGCAAAAATCAAGAACTCTAACAACAACAGATGCTGGAGGGGATGTTGATGGGAGTGTAAACTTGTTCACCCACTTTGGAAAGTAGTATGGAAGTTCCTGAAAAGACTCCACATAGAGCTCCCCTCTTACCGAGCAATCCCACTTTTGGGCATTTACCCAAATGTTTACAAACAAGACCACACTAAAGCTGCCAGCACAACTATGTTTATTGAAGCATTATTTACTATAACTACCTTATGGAACCAACCCAGATGCCCCTCACTAGAAGAATGGATCAAGAAAATGTGGTATATATACACAATAGAATTCTCTGTCTCCATCAGAAAGAATGACATTGCCCCATTTGTTAGGAAATGGAAAGACTTGGAAAAAATTATATTAAGTAAGCCAAGCCCAAAGAAACATAGGTCCCATGGTGTTCCTTACTTGCCATATCTAGTATATGTCTGAGTCAAGCAGAAAAGGTCAAATAAGGTGATGTTAGGGAAATGAACCCTAAGATATGTATTCAAATGTTCTTTTTCTTTCATGTGATTGTTTCTAATGCATTTATAAGATTATTTCTTTGTTGCTTTGTATGTCCCTCCCCCACAGTATAACCCCTGCTTTCACTGTATTTGATGTCGGTATAATTTGTAGAGGGGAAGGGGAAAAACAAGTCCTTTAAATAAGAATACAGGTGGACCCGTTGCAACAATGACAAGTACAAGTTGTTATGTCGAAAATGAACTTTACAACTTTGGTAGGGGGGCAGGGAGGGCTGGATGGGAAGGAGGGGGAAGGATGGGAAGGGATGGGAAGGTGGAATAAAAGTGTTTTTTTTCATGTTGTTGTTTCTAACACATTTATATCATGATTTGTTTGTTGCTTTCTATGTCCCTTCCCCAGAGTATAACCCCTGGTTTCACTGTATTTGATGTTGGGATAAGTTGTGGAGGGGAAGGGAAAAAAACAAATAATTTAAATAGGGATACAGGTGGACCCTTGCAACAACGATATGTACAAGTCATTATGTTGAAACATGAACTTTACAACTTTGGCCTGGTGGAGGGGAGGCCGGGGTAAGGAGTAGGGGGAGAGTAGGCGGAGGTGAGGGGTTGGCGGTGCGAGATGGGAAGAGATGGGAAGGAAACAAAGAGGAGGCAACAATTCTTGCTAAAAAATGTACTCATTATCTTGCCCAAGTAACTGTAACTCCTTTGTATGGTATTTTCACAATAAAAAAATCGTAATTGTTAAAAAATAAATAAAATAAAAAAATAAAAAACAAATAATATAAGGACCTAGGAAAAAGGAATCTTAAAGTTTTACTTTATGGAATGTAATCTGAAAGGACACATTTATGAATGAACCTATATATTGTAAATCAATGTAGACTTCAACGTATTATATATAGAAGACAATGAAATATATTATGGACTTTATACAAACATAGATACTTTTTTTAGACAAGCACCAGGAATATCTTTAGTTTCTATACTATTCATTTCAACCATAAGTTAAAATTTAAAAAAATCTCAACCTCTGCAGCAATCATTATAGATGCATACAAACAACTCTTGAATACATTTTGATATCAAATCTGGCAATTCACGTGGAAGAATACAATGGAATCCATGAATTTTTAAATTAAGATATTGCTGTTGCTTTGTATATGAAAATATGTTGTAGGGACACAAAGGATGGACTGGCACTTTTGAAATTTAAGAAACTTAACCAAACTCCTACGTAGGAGAACAATTTGTAGAGCCATCCACAATTTCAAAGAGGTAGTGATACATACTTATCCTTTTGGCAATATCAAATGAAGTTTCTTCCAAGTTGTTCTTCAGACCCGGTTTGATATAATGTTTCAACAGAAGGAGATACAGCATATCTTTGCTATTTCTATTCCCAGCAGCAAAATGCAAGGGTGTCAAGAGACCTTTAGTTTGGGGATTGGTATCTTCATCATAATGAAGTAAGAAAGAATCCATTCTGGTGTTATTCCACGTATAAGCACTGTGCAGGGGTGCCAAGCCATTCAGAGTTATTGCATGAATATCTGCCTTGAGGTACCAACTCATGGACAATGTCTAAATGTCCACTCTAGGCTTCCCGATGAAAAGGGGTATACTTACCTCATCCCTAGTATACATATGAGTGGCCTTTTGGGAAAGTAGTCTCGGAACTCTAGTAAGTCGATTAATTTCGGCATCCCAAAGAAGAAATTTGCATGGATTCTTCTCCATTATTTTCTTGCAATTGATACCATTCTTCACGTTTTCATCTTGTTCCTTGTCTTCATCAGAATTGCCTAACCAGAGACTTTGAGTAATAGTGGGAATGAGGTGTCCATGTATTTCCCCAGTAGCTCACGTTGGTTGACATGGTCAGAAAATCCGGTGAATTTTCTGCATATGTTTTTTCACCATGATTTATTTTCTCTTTTTCCATTTTTACTATTCTAAATTATTCTAACTGGATAGTAGTGAATTGATAAAGAGCAGAGGAAAGATTTCCTCCGTATTCAAATGCACAGACTGAAAATGAGGACCAGTGGTGTCTACATGTGCAGCTTATTCTAGGAAGGAGAAAATAGGAAACAATGCCTTCTATGTATATGACTTGGGAAATACTATGATATAGTGTAAGAGAACTTACTTTTCAATATATGAGCTTTAAGAGCTTTCTAATAGATCCATTATTTATTGGTACCCAACATTAGAAAAAAAATGTATAATACAGTAGTAAAATAGAAGTCCTTTGCATGACTATTTAAATTCCTTGTTTTTTTAAAGACACTTGTTTTCATCTAAAAAAGTTGGCCTATCTACTGTTTTCAAGTGATTTTGATGATTGAAGATGCTTAATGAGAAGTCAAAATGTATTAGTATTCCTTTGATATCAATTAAATTTCATTTTTTCTTCTTGGAGAATATAATGATCGAAGCAATATTTCAGAATCAGCAAGTAATAGTTCAGCATCATGTTTCCAATGCAAGTGGATCACCAGTAAGTAATCCTCGATACCATTTTCCTGAAAGTTTTTTTTCACAGATACAATCTGCCTGCCTTCTCTAGCAGCTTTCCTAGCCTGGACCTTTTCTTTCATTGTGCAGGAAAAGTGTGATTCAACTGATTTCAGTCATATTTGTTCCTAGAGTTATCAAGGATTTAGATTCTTTTTTAAAAAAAAAACATTACTTGTGGGGCCTGAACTCTGGGCTTTGGCACTGTCCTTGAGCTCTTCAAATCAAAGCAAGCACTCTACTAGTTGAACCACAGAATCACTTCTGTGGTTCTGTTTATGTGGTGCTGATATGGGAAATGATAGAGCAGAAAGTGAAATGATGCAACCAAAAATATAAAAGCAAAATAAATTAGGACAATTATGGAGCAACCATATTGTCTATGAAAATCATGAGAGAGAGGAAGAGAGATACAGATGTGCAATGACCTAACTATCCACAAAATCAATGCTTCTGATCTATTTATAAAGCAGTTTTATTGTTTTATTTGTTAAAAGAGATGGAAATAGAATTTATGTATTTACTTGAAATTAGCACATACATTTTTAGTCACCTACATAAAGAGACATAGCTTTGACTAAATTACAGACAAGAATCTTAATCCTTGGGCTGGGAAGGTGATAAGTGGTAGAGTGTTTTTCTTGTAGCTTACTACAGTGCGGACACTACTTTCCAAAAAGGCCACTCATGAATACTAGGGATGAGGATGAGTATACCCCTCTTCATCAGGAAGCCTAGAGCGGACACTTAGACATTGTCCATGAGTTAGTAGCTCAAGGCAGATATTTATGCGATAAATCTGAATGGCTGGACACCCCTGCACAGTGCTTATATGTGAAACATATTGCAGCACACACACACACACACACACACACACACACACACACACACATCATCATCATCATCATCATCATCATCAGATTTCTTCTTAAGTATTTTTGTGTATGATCTTAAGAAGAAATTTACATTACTAACTTGATTTTCTGAGAGAAGAGTATACTCAGTGTACATCTTGCTTCTATACTCTCAATATTTAATTGCTATCGAAGTATATGCAATAGATAAGTATAGGAAAAAGTAGGAGCCACACTGGTGGTTCATGTCATTATTCCTAGCTAATCAGAAAGATGAAATCTGATGATTGTGGTTTGAAACCAGACCAAGAAAAATAGTCCATTAGATTCTGGTTTGAAAGTAACCAGCAAAAGCTAGAAATGGAGCTGTCTTACAAGCAGTAAAATGCTAGCCTTGAGAAAACTAAAACAAAAAAATAACAAATTCTGGGACAGAGCTAGGCCTTGAGTTCAAGCTCTAGTATTAGTATTTAACTAATGAAGGAATGAATTAGTTAATTAATTACCTAAAATAAAATAAGTGGTCACATGTGGAGGGGCAAGTAAAATGTAACAACCCTGGTGACTGGAATATGTATTATTTTGTAATAAGACAAATTATAATTTGTCCTAATCACTAATATTTTATTTGAACTTTTTTGTACAATAAACTCTGAATTTGGCATGCGTGTATATGTGTACATGTGCACAAATATGTGTTTAAGTGTGTGTGTGTGTGTGTGTGTGTGTGTGTGTGTGTGTGTGTGTGTGTGCTGTTGCAATGTTGCTTGCAAATATGAACAGGGTGAGGCTGAAAAGAGCTGTGTTAAAATGTTTTTTAAAATGTTTTTTTATTTATCAGTGTTCTGTCCTGTCATTTCAGTGGAAACACCCTTCTGTACATTTTATTTGTTAATAACATCATCATAATCAAAGCAATTACAACATTAAGTTAGATAAAAGAGATCATTTTCAGCGTTTAGTATGTGTTAGGTAAAAAGATACACATATAATTGGGTAGTAAGTTATGACTGTCAGTTCAAGATATGTATTTGACCTCTTAAATTGATTATATTTTTAAGAAATACTCATGGAGTGATTTTGACCGACTTGAACAAATAAGTATTACTCTCTGGTTATTTCTGTGAAACTCAAGGTAGGTAAACTCCGGATTTCTGTTAAAAATAACTTTCTTTGTAAGATCGTATCTATTCACACTAAGATAATAAAATCCGTATTTTTAAGGTTTGAATATCCCATCATATTGACTGAAAATCAGTATTGTGGCTATGCGTGTTAGATATATATTTCAAAAACAAAAACAAAAACATGTGTCACCTCCAGATTGTGGATGCATTTGAAGTTTGTACATACAAAGGTTTCTTCATTAATAGTTCTTTTGTGGGAGTAACTATCACAACTTTAACAAATAAGGCTTTTCGAATATCTTTTCCAATATAAATAACATCCCAGAGCGAGTTTTGCAATTTCTGAAAAACATTTAAATATTTTACTATTATTTTAGTTCATTGACTATACAGCTAAAGACATTTCTGAAATAAATATTGTTAAGATCTGAAAATGTAAGTGGGTATATAGGCTTTTCATGCATCATTTCATGAAAAGCCAGTTTTTATGAAACTAAAAGAAATAGAATAAAAGAATGTAAGTGAATTGGGTAACCTAATTATTAGTATAATTTTGTTTTCTATTAGCACAGTCCTTTGAATGTAGATGATGCAGTTAAATTATTTTTTGTCTCACTGTGCTTGTTATTTTTAGATTATTTGTAGTTATAAGAATGAATTTGTAGTATAAATAAAGGTCTTTTAAAATGATTAGGATTAATCTTGTGTTTTGTATTCTACTCCCATGAAAATGAGTTATGATCAAGTGTTAATAGTTTATAATTGAATCTTCAGCATCATAAGAAATTTTGAAAAATTTGGTAGTATTGATGTCTTTTTTGCGGGGGCGTTCGGTAGTGGGGCCTGAACTCTGGGCATTATCCCTCAGCTCTTCAGGTCAATTCTAGCGCTCTACCACTTGAGCCACAGCGTCATTTCCAGCTTTTTTCTTTTTGCTTTTGTGGTGCTGAGGAATCGAACCCAGGGCCTCATTCATGAAAGGCAAGCGCTCTACCACTAAGCCACCTTCCCAGCCCTTCATGTCTTTTTAAACCAATAGTATTCACAAAATGGAGAGTCTTTAATTCATACTTAGGCCTTGATGTCTATGATTTTAAACCTCTCATTCCTAACATTAATGATAGGTCAGAGTGCATTTTTGGTTATAGGAAAGATAAAATATTTATCTAGGGTCAAAGGTGATTTTTATATCAGTCTTGCTTTAATAGCATTTTAAAGTAGTACCTTTCTCTCAAAATGTTAGGTATAAAAAGCAATCAAAATACTTCTAATGGTAAACAACTTAGTTGAGATACAATGTGGAAATGATTGGTCCATAAGACCTGCAGTCTGTTTCCATCAGGAATTATGGAGGTCATTCTTTCAGTAAGACAGTGTTAAATAGAGATAGGGTCCCCAGGCAGTTCAGTGTTTAGTGAAGGGTTAAAATATGATTTCTACTATTTTGAGCTAGAAATCAAGAATGTTATACTTTAGCAGTTCTTTTCACCAGGGAGGTATGCATTGATTATGAACTTTGAGTATTCATATTACAGTTCCCTATTTTCTAAGATAAAGTAAAATATTATGAGTGTACACAATAATTCTGGGAAATTTTTCCTAGAATTTGTAGACTAAGTGCTGGTATTTTAGTCATAAAATAGAATGAGGATAATTGATACAGTGGGAGATGAACCTCAGGCTAACACCATGTCTGCAATGTTGTACTAGTAATTCCAACTCTGAAGATTTCAATATAATCATCTGAGAATTAAAAATGTAAGGAGCTCCACTTCATGCAATTATTGTGAGGATTAAATTATATACCATAGGTAAAGTACTTGGAAAAACAATCAATTAGCATTTGGCACATTCTACCTGTTATTTTATCATGTGATGAAATCAAGCATTTTTACTGTGATTTTATATGTGCAATGTGATGTATTGATATGCATTGCATTGATCACTTTTCTGTCACTATGAGGAAAATACCTGCAAAGAAAATTTCTGAGGAGGAAACTATTATAATGACTCATGGCTTAAGAGAATTCAGTTTAAGATCAAATGTATCCATTGTTTTTAATCATGTTTTTATTATCTTAACTAGTTGTACACGGGAATTTCCATTCAATAAATGAGTTTTTTAAGTATAATGGATCTTTATATAACTTTTCCTACCCTTCCAAACCTCACCCCACTTTAATTTTTTCTAGTTTCATATTATTTCCATTGAATATAATGTCTTCACTGTTACTCCATAACTCTTTTTATTCCTTCCATTTGACTTCCCCTCACATCTTCCAAGTGATTGTTTCTTGGTATTCAATTTTTTGGATTAAAATTCAATTTTATAAGAAATTACACCTTTTAAATATTGCTCTGAAAAATGAAAGCTTTGGTTAATATTGTTGTTTAATTTGCATATAATTCTGGCTTCCAAATACGAGACAGAACATGGGTCCTTTGTGTGTCTGGATCTGACTTCATTTACTTAACATATTTTTAGATCTATCCATTTCTTTGCAAATAATGTAACAGTCCTCATAATGGATAGGTGCAATACAATTGTGTATATATGACACACTTTCTCCAATCATCCTTCTGCCAAAGGGCATCTTGGCTATGGTGAATAGTGCAGTAATGAAGATGATTGTGAAAGTGATTTTACTGTAACCTTTTAGAAGAATTCATCATTATCTTTCTGGGAGCAATCCTATAGCCAGTTTTCTAGAATAAGCACATCCTTCCCTTCATCTCCATCACAACGTATTGCAAATCCTCAAAAACAAACTACCCCATACAGGTCTCAATAAGCTAAAACCACACTGTGCCCATATTATTTCAATACATTTTTAATAATTACATAAATTTAGTGAGAACGTTCTATGTACTTTCCTAATGTGGGAATGAGAGACATAAAAACAGTGTAAAAGTAAGAAATATGCATTTTAATTAGCTATTATCATATTTAAAATCTTTTTCAGCTCTAACTCATAGCCTCACTTAATATTCTTTTAATCTTTATTTGATTACTTCATCTAGCCCCTAAATTATAACAGGTGAGTTAAATAAAAACAAAAAGTGTGGTTTGATTTTGACACGCATGTACGCGGATGTACAATATGGGTAAATAGATGGATTGGAATTAATAGCAATTATCCATTTTGTTAAAGTAGAGATGGTTTTCCCAAACTGATTCATATTTCATTCAACAAAAAGAAACATGTAACAATTCCCTTTGTTTTCCTCCTCATTAACTTTTGTTTCCATTTTATTTTATAATGAAGGATGATTTCATATATGTACTGTAGATACAAAAATATGTTAAACTATTTCTATCCTTATGTATTGATAAATACACACATACATATATTACACAGGTTACAATGATAATTATAACTTCTGTAACTATACAATTTACTAAATTATTAAAAACATCGATGGCTCATGCCTGGAATCCTGGTTACTCGGGAGGCTGAGATCTGATGAACATGGTTTAAAACCATCCTGGGCAGGAAAGTACATGAGCCTCTTATCTCCAAACAACCAACAGAAAATCAGAATTGGAACTGTGGCTCAAAGTAATAAAGTGGTAGCCTTGAGAGAAAAAGCTCAGGGACATCACCCAAGCTCTTAGTTCAAGAACTACAATCTACCCAAAAAAATTATTTAATTTACACCTGTGTAAGTAGAGTATTTCCATCACCCAAATGTACATCCATGCTCATTTGCAAGGTAACTCTGTTTTGTCTGAAGTACCAATAATTATTATCACTTAAGTAGAAAGCATTGGAACATAGGTTCATTCTGTCTCTCTCATGGATTTTTCTCGACTCAAATACTCAAGTGTTACAATTATTCCAATTATTTAAAATCATGGCTTTTATCTTTAATACCCCTAATATTACAGTTTGAATTCAGTGTCTTGTGCTCCCTAAATAGGTGTTCTTACCACTTTGTCATGTGCCCAGCCCTAAATTATCAAGATTATTTTTCAGATAGAAACTGGCTTCCTACTTGTGTATGATCTTGGCCACAGTCCACTTTATGTTATTCTTCCTGCAATTTAGAATAATAAGTGCATGGTATTATGTACAGATCTTTCTGTCTAGTCTGGGCTTTAGCCACTGTTCTCACAACAGTGCACTCCCATGTAGTCAGGATTTTCAAAAGTTTGTCATAGCTGATTTTTTTTAAATCTTTTCATTTCCTGCAGGTTCTTGAGTACTGAATTAATTTGTGTTTTCTTGTGTTGTTTTGTTTCATTTGAATGTATGTATTGATTTGTTCCTTACTTTTCCTTTTGTTTATTTCCCTCAAGTTCTTACCTAAAGTGCTGTGAAACCAATTCTTCTTTCTCAAAATAGGGTGAACATTATTTATTCCAAAGCAATTTCAGTAACATTTAAACACCTTCATATCTATGAATGGTATACAAATGCTAAATGCTGAGAAGGGTGTTTTTACTTTCACGGTAGTCTTTGTCATACACAGATCATGAAATATATGAAGATAATATAACTACAGATGCATGCCAAGAGGAGAAAACCCTATTATTAATTGTTTGACAGAAGCTTCCCTTCTAGTGAAAGAAATATATTACTTGATGCAGGAGTTCACAAAATCATATTGCTAGGAGGAACCTAAACAATCATCTAATACTGTAGACTTGAGAGTGATGACTTGACTACCTGAATAATTTACTTTTGGGTCAAATAAAAGCAGGCTTCCAAAATGAGAGTAGATTTTAGAGAAACATGATGAATTTTATGTAAATAGGTCCTTAGCTGATTTTGTTAATTTGTGACCTAATACAGGGAAATAAAGTACAGCAAGGTAAAAATTAAAGAACTTCACATTGAAATACTCATTTGTGTGTGTGTGTTCATGCGATTGTGAGTATGCAAACTCATATGTGCATGTGCTCATGCATGCATTCATCATTCTTGAGGCTTGATAGTGGCTGGGATATATTCCTCAGCTTCTGTGCCCAAGGATAGTGGTCTACCACTTCAGCCACTTCTGTTTTTATTTTTAGATAATCGCTTGTATTTTCATGATTGGACTGGCTTTGAACAGTGGTCATCAGATCTCAGACTCCCTAGTTGCTAGCTAAGCTTATTCAGCCTCTGAGTACCTAGTTAAAATTCTGGGTGTCCTCTATGCTTCACTGCTCTTTTATTCATTTCCTGAGGTAATCACAAGCCTAAGTTATATATATATATGTCTAATTGCTTTAAAAATAGTTACTGCTTGGTACCAGGGGTTCCCATCTATACTCTTACCTACTTAGGAGGCTTGAGAATAGAACCCAGGCCAAAAGTTTAGTGGAATTCCTTCTCAATCTACAGCTGGGTGCATTGGATCATTTCCAACATCCTTAACTATCTAGTTACTAACATTGGAAGGACTGCGGATCCAGGCCAGTCAAGGTAGCAGGCTAGACAAGTTGGTGTTCATGTCAGATTCCATTGATGATGGGAAGGCTAAAAGGACAGATCAGGTGCATGTTCTTGTGGAAAGAAAATCCCTATCCTAAAATTAACCACTGATATGACGCTGGCCTAGAAAGAAAAATATACTCCAGCTTGAAATACCCACAATTTCCCACAACCAAATTAAGTATATACATGAACAATCAAAAACTTAGTACAATCTGTTCTTTAATATCAGCTTTATCTGATTATCATATGATGTGACAGAATAGTTTCTTCATTAAACTTATGATAATTTAAAAATCCTAGAAAATTCTTTCACACTTATTAAGTGCAAATGAATGGCAAATTGCCTCATTTCTTACATATTTGACTACCACTATAAATTCGTCTTATGATTATTATTAATAGTAATATATTCTGATTTATTACTTTACTTTGTAATAGTTTTTAAACTTTTTGCTTTTCTGCTAAAGTTGAAGTATTTAAATAGTATCATCAAAGTATATTCCTTGCATATTTAGGGAAGATTTTTAGAAAGTTTTTAACCAATGGCTTCTAAGAATTCTTAATTGGTATATATATATATATATATATATATATATATATATATATATATATATACCTATATATAGGTTTATTTTAAATTTCAATTAATTTTATTGTAATGGTAATGTACAAAGGAGTTAAAGTTACATAAATGAGGTAATGAATACATTTCTTAGGGAAGGAACATTGTTATATCTTCCATCGATATTTTTGTACACTCAAAACAAGAACCACTGATACTTTTGCTGTTGCTATTGATCAATGGGTTGATATACAGAGGGTTTACACTTAATTAAGTCAACTAAAGAGTACACTTCATTTTATTTTCTAAATTTCATATTTTGTGCTTAAATGTTTTCATTTGTTTCTTTAGGATAATTCATTTTTTTCAGAGTTGTAGAATTAGTTTATTTATTTTTGCATGATTTTTACACATGTAAATTATTCAGACATGTATTTTGCTTTTATAATATTTAACATGTGACTATTTAAAAATTGTTTTCTTAATTTTTATAATGTTAATGATGTTAAATAAATTTATTTTCTTATACTTATGAACATATTTGTCCAGGTAACAAATACTTACTGTATTTTCAAGAAGCACATACTTTATTAAGAAAGGCTTCATTACTTGGTCACTTTTTGGAAATATTTTTACTTGAATTAAAAAAAATGTTTGAGCTCGGCATGTTGATTTGTGGAATCCATTTTCTAGCTATGGTGGGAAGTGTAAATAGAGTTTGTAATTCGGGAGATACTGAGAAACTCTGTGACCTTATTATAAAACTATTCATAGTGAACTGATTAGAGATATAGCCATCGCTAGTGTTATATACAGCACCTCGCTATCATATTCTAAATCTTGAGTTAAAATACAAGTAACATCAATCTTTTTTCAAAATAAAAGGACACGTTTCAAAATGTTTATTATTTAAAACTTATTTGCAAAGGTTCTCATTTCTTGTATTAATTTTCAATTTACTTAAGCTATTAAAATCCAAGCATACTGTGATTATTTTATTTCTACTAAACTTTTAAATAGTACAAGCAATATTATGATATCATATAACATACTTTTACTATTTATTATAATTTCCTCTGTTTAATATGATAAAATCTATATTCCAAATATGTGTATGTGGTGTGTATGTGTGTGTTTATATGGTTTTTGTGTGTGTGCACTTTCTGTGTACTTTGTAATGTTTGGGAGGTCACACCATTGCTTTACACATGCTAGGCCAATGTTTTACCACTGAGCTATACTGCCTAGTTATAATCAAAATAGTGTTTTAAATCATGACTTTGAAACTTTCATTCCTAGTATGTTTTTTCAAAATAATATATGATAAAACGTGATCCATATTCTATCCACGCTAGCAATATTTAGTTACTTAGAATATTCCCACTGCCTTTCCACTTCCAAACTCTTGTGTTTGTTATTGATAAAGGTTTTACTTTGCTTCTTTTCTCTCTTCATTTTTTTTCCTTTAGAGTTTAGCTACTCTTTCTCTTATTTCTTTGAGAATTAATTATCATATTCTTATTACAATATCCTTACATTGTTACAGGTATATACAATCCTCTATTTTTTATTTTATTTTTCCATTTTCACTGACTTTTGGTCCAAACTATTAGATGGATTAAAAAGAAACTTGACTTAGGACAATTACTCTTCTCCTTCTCTTCTCTGAAATCTTTCTGTTTTTTGAAACACAATAGCAATGTCATATAGCTCCTACATGGTCCATCATTCTTTCCCCTCTCACTCTCCTCTGTTGTATAGCTCAAGTTGTTATCATTCAGATTTATTATGCTACAGCATTATCTAAATCTTAACTCATTCCTAAATTAATTTTAGTTATTTCAAGTATTCTCTAAAGACATTTCTCTATATATAATATCTGGGGTCTTGTGTTTTTACAAGGTACAAAATATGAGTGACTATCAAACATCTAGATATCTCTGTAGAATATTGGTCCACCTGCTCAATAAACTTGTATGTAAATTCAAGGAATACAGGTCAGTCAGAACAATCATGTAAAATGATGTAGCTTCAGCCTTCATTCTAGCTTTGAAACTTATTACCATGTTTACTAGTGAAGACAAAATAGTTCTACTATAAGAGCAGATACATAGAAGATTGTAACAGATTTGTCAAAAATAAATTCTTAGTTTTATGGTCAATAAATTTTGAAAACTATCCTATAACTTTATGAAATAAAAATAAAATCTTAAATGGTGTATTGGCACTATTGTCTCTTGAGATTTAAAGAATGATCTTAGACTACTACCTCAATACTTTTTTGTTTTGTTTTGTTTTTTGTCATTCATGAGGCTTCAACTCTGGGCTTAGGCGCTGTCTGTGTGCTCTTCTGCTCAACGCGCGTGCCCTACCGCTTGAGTCACAGCACCAGATCTGGTTTTCTAGTGGTTTATTGGATATAAGAGTCTCATGGACGTTCCTGCCACGGCTGGCTTTAAACTGTGATCCTCAGATCTCAGACTCCTCAGTAGTTAGGGTAACAGATATGAGCCTCAGGCACACGTCCTACCTCCATCCTTACACAAAAATTTAAAATAAAAAATGATTATCAAACTAAATGTGAGATGTGAAAACCTATAAAATATAAATATAAAAATTCATGACATTACATCAGTAAACGTTTCTAAAACTTGGACATGGAAAGCATTAGTGGCTAAAGATAAGCAAGAATAAACTGGATTATATCAATTGATAGCATTTCATAATTCAAAGGACCCTATAACCGAAGTGAAAACATATCCAACAGATACAGGGAACATATGTGTTAATGCTCCAATGTTAATGCTACAATGATTCTGAATCTTAAGTATTTTTATATCTTCTAATTCTATATAAATTTTTTCCTGAATAAGATATTTCTTTGAAGAACATATGCAAATTAATAGTCAATAGAAGGAGCATATAAAATAAGTTCCTCTTTAGTATCTAAGAAAAAAGACAAAGAAAACTCACTAGTCTGAACCTAATATAAAAAGATGACACAAAATATAGTAATGCATTTGTGGAGAAAATGATAAGCTCTACATAGGAGAATGATTTGTATAATAGTTCGATCATTTTAGCAAGCAAGATTTCAATTCTTCAAAAGGTCAAAGAGAATTGTATATGATCCAGCCATTACACTTCTATGTATGTATTAAAGAGAAGTAAAAATCTTGTTTGGACAGGGAATGTAGTTCATTGACAGTGTACTTGAGTAATATGTGTGAGACCCTGGAAATAATCCCCAAAAACAAATTTGAAAAGACACACTATAGAGGATGTATGCTGGATAAATTCCTGTAAGTGAATTTTATATCTATTTTAATGTCTGTTCTAAAATTTACAGCATTTCTATTTGAAGAAATGCAAGTTTGTGAAAATTAGGCTTGGAAAACCTATTATTGTATAATTTACTTCCAAAGCACTAAATCTATACAATAAAAGGAGATTAAATATTGCATGTAAATTTCATGGCAACAAAAACAAAACAATTGTTAAAATACTTCACATAAATTGCAGAATACCTAAAAGATGTTTTCAATATTGACTAAAAATTCTTTGTAAACTACAGCATTTAAAACAAATATGTGATTTTGTGTATTTTGAGTGTTTTTGGTCCGTTTTTTTTTTTGAGTTCATACAGAGATAACTCAATCAAAAAGTGTATGTGATAACTGTAATATCTAGGAGTTATGCATCACATATAAGTAATTGATAACCTTTTCCGCAAGAAACTTTTAGCAAATGACAGAAGACCCAAATCTATGCATCTGCATTCTATGAAAGTCATATGTTACTTACTCAATTCAATTGCTTTTCTCTACTTTGCTAGGAAAAAAATTATTCTCAAGGTAAGAGCCAATAGCAATGAAAAGAAACAAAATACATAATCATCTTTATTTATTTGTGAAAATAACAAATGAAATAAAACAATTCCACTTAAGCGACTCCAATATTAGTACCTATGAAGATGTTCCTGAATATCAATATCCAATGAATTTTTGGAATTTTAATTTCTACCAACATATTAAAACTAGAACAAGAAAACAAATATAGCCTTGGAGCCAACCAGCACTGGACTAATTTTTTTAATTGTTTTGAAATTACAAAAGGATTGATACCATTAAGAAAATGATTTTTTTGGAAATCAATTAAAAGTGTTTATTACTTATTATAACTCAAATACCAAACAAGAGTATTTTTATACAATCATTACAAATATCATTTTATTACTATAGTAAAATAGAATAAAAGACCAGTCCCAATAAATTATCATTATTCTTAATTCTTAATTATTACCTTAATATCTTAAACAAACTAAATAGTCATGTCTTTAACATAAACATAAATATTCTATACTTTTTACCTAACATTTTCCAGGGGCATGTATTCATGTTTCTAAGAAATGTTCACAGCAGTTAAATGGTGCTTTTGTGAAATTAATGTGATATATTTTGTTGTTGTTGTTTGCAAGGCCTGGGCATTATTCCTAAGCCTTTTTATGCTCAAAGCCAGCATTCTACAACTTGAGGCACAGAGGTAATTCCGGTTTTTAGTGGTTAATTGGAGATCAGAATCTAACAAGTACTTCTTTAGTGGGGGGATCCAGTAGTGGGGCCTGGGGGCTGTCCCTCAGCTCTTCAGTTCAAGGCTAGTGCTCGACCACTTGAGATACAGAGCCACTTCCAGCTTTTTTTCTTTTTGCTTATGTGGTGCTGAGGAATCTTACCCAGGGCTTCATGCATGCAAGGCAAGGGCTCTACCACTAAGCCACCTTCCCAGCCCCCTAACAAGTACTTTCCTGTCTGAACTAGTTTCGAACACAATTCTAAGATCTCATTACCCAGAACAGCTTAAATTATAGGCACGAGTCCCTGGCGCTTGGTTGGATGTATTTTTTAAATTTTAATTATGTTTTAAGATTTTTGTTTCACTATAATATACATCGTTCTACACATAAATTCATATATATGTATATATTTCTGATGACAAATAATCTCTAAAAATGTATGTCTTTCTACATAATATATATATATATATATATATATGTTGCTGAATACAGACTTACTCTAAAACTTTTATGCTATTTTTTTACCGTTTTCATTTCAAAGACATACAGTCTATTGTTCCAAAAGTTTCCTAGAATAGAATAATTAATATTTCAATAGAATGTAGAATCTATTACTTTCAAGGTAATTTTAGATATACACATGATATTGCAGTAACATTTATACTATATTACTTGAAATAATTCTGTTCACACTCTTAAATCTTTGTGTGTAGTGATGGGGAGAGAGGAAGTTATTTCATACTGGTTAGGAATTTGCAATGCTTCCAAAATCTATTCCATAATTTGATATAAGCATGTAGTCAATCTACCTGTTATGGTTTAGTATTTTTGTTTCTTTATTTGTGCAAATTTTTAATATGCATGCGTGCACAGTGGTAACATTAAAAATATCAATCCAGATTTTGTGGGTATTTATATTTCTCTTGGGAAAACTAATGAGCTCCAAGAAAATGTCCATAAGGAGCCTTCTAATTCCAATATCACGGTTTGTCTTACAATGCTTTAAATTCTACACACTCTAATGTGGACATAGGGTCATATTGTGGAACTTTTCTCCTCAGAGAGTTAGTACTACACTATTGCTTAACATGTACATTGTACCTTCATACATAGACAGGGCATGTGCAAAGAAGAAGTGGTAGTTGAACAATTTTCTTATCAGTTTTTACAGATGAAATGGAAATAGAGCAAATATGAGCTCAAAAGGAATGTGCAAAGAAGACAAGGGCACAAAATAGAATGTGCCAAGAAATGCTGAAGTATAATTTCAAATAATGTGCTCAGGTGTGAGGGTGTGTTCAAAGTACAAATTCAGACAATGTACTTGGATATCTTGGGGAAAAACCTGCTTTAACCTATTCTGGGATAATTGTACAAGTACAAGCCCTTAACTCTGACTTTAATCAGCCACAACATCATCAACCAGGGACTATTTTCCAACTGCAAAGTGAGAAAAAAAGGGCTCATCACAGTTAGTGTTCAGGTTAAAGCAATGGCAATCACATAACTTTTCTATAATTCTTCAATTGTTTTGGAGCATTAAAATAGGAAAAAGCCAAGTAATTATTTTGCATGAACCTAAATTAAGTAGGATGTATTCTATTGGTCTCTAACTTGAAAGTTATACATTATGTCTTTTTATACTCTATCATGGGACAATGATATGCGGTCAGTCATTTTCTTCTCTTCCCCTTCTTTTGCCCTTCCACTTACATAATTGTTATTTAAAGAGACATACTTAAGCTTGCATTTCTAAATTCTTCAAAATTATCTGAACTACTTTATACTTCTGGAAGCCTTCTATATCTTTCTCAAGGGAAATATTTTTGTCACTACCATTTTTATTCTCTATGATATTGGATATCTTCCTGCCTAATTCAGTGCAAGATATACACGAGACTCATCCAGATATCTCAAAACTCGTACCACCATGAAAATCCTATCTTAATTAGAAATCATGCTTTTAGAATGTCTGGGGAAGTGGCTTCTCTCATTTTTGAATGACACTAAGTGATAGTTATATGCAGTCATGTTTTAAACCAATATGCCACTCAGTAGATGAACGAATTGACAAAATGTGGTTTATGTATGCACTGGAAAGACTTGGAAAAATCCTATGAAGTAAAATAAACAAGACACAAAGAAACAGATTCCGTGGTTTCCTCATTTGTAATAAGTTAGAAATGTCTAGGATAGTCTTAGCAGTTGAGCAAAATTGCTCAATAACTATGTTTTTATGACCATATAAGATGATGATGAGCAAAATGACCTCCTGGATATGGGAACAGAATTTTCTGTTTGTGGTTGTTGTTTTTAATGTACTATGTGATTTCTTTTTTCTTTTGTGTTTTCTCTTTGGTTTATCCCCTGTTATATTTGATTTCAGTATCCTGTGTATTGTAGATACATTTATCTTAATTTGGCAAGGGAGGACGCACAATGAAATGGCGAGACAAAGAACAAAGGCCAAACCAATGCAATAGCAATACTCAAAAACAACATGTTGGAAATTTACATTACAACTTATGAGCTGTATAGGGGTGAAGGAAAACTGTGAGAAAAATGAGGGAGCAGGTAAAAAGTTCAACATGTTATGTATTCAAACCTTACAATTACTGCAACCCCTTCTATATAACACCTTGATAATAAAATTATATTAAAAATGAGCTGCATAAAATATAATTTCACTGTATTGGTATAGTAAATATTATTCCATGTGTATTACCTTTTTAAGAAATGAACAATTTGAATTAATTACCCCTTTATCAGAGGGTCATCATCTTAAATATTATGAAACTATACAATATTTTCAGAATTTACTTGCCATTATTTTGAAAAAAACATTATTTTAGTATTGTCTCATACTAAAACAGAAATAGTTCCATTCTATGGAAACTCTTAACTTTTCAAACTGAATAATTGTTAAGAGGGCAGAGTATATGTGTTCTTCAAGATTCCTATTATTACTAACTACTCATTTTCAAATTCTGAACATGCCATACTAGAGACATTCAAAAGAGTACCTGTTTGCATTTTATTTAATTCTGCAATAGGTGCAGTTTTCAATGTGGCATTACATATTTAAATTCAACAGAAAAAATAGCCACAGTCTGGTAGAAGGTAAAACTAAGAAGTATCTATATTAATTCCTCTAGAGTAAACATTTGTTCATCAAAGTAAGCCATTATTTCTATGACCATCAATCCCAAGTTTTCTGCCATAAAGTCATCCTAGCTCAACAATTTCCAACTTGTAATGTGCACCTTAAAATTCCTTAATTTCACAACAGGACAAGCATATAATTATTGTGAAAAAATACTACACTTCTGCTAATATGATGCCCTTCGTATTGTAGAAAGAACACTACACTAAACTTTGCTGCATCATTTTCCACCAGTGTTATTCTTTTTTTTTTTTTCGGTCTTGGGGCTTGAACTCTGGGCCTGGGCACTGTCCCTCAGCTCTTCAGCTCAAGGCGAGCGCTCTATCACTTGAGCCACAGCGCCACTTCCGGTTTTCTGGTGGTTTACTGGAGATAGGAGTCTTATGGTCACTCCTGCTCAGGCTGGCTTTGAACCACGATCCTCAGATCTTAGCCTCCTGATCAGCTAGGATTACAGGCATGAGCCACAAGCGCCCGGCTCCAGTGTTATTCTTGAGATCAGAACACTTGCAAATATTATTTACAGTTATATATTTTATCTATCATAGACATTCAGGAGATCTGAATGTCTGAATATTAAGATATGAAGACCCTGGTTCAAATTCCACCCAGGAAGGAAGGTTCCTTAGATTCTTACCTCCAATAAACTGCTCACGAAAAGTGGCACTGAGGTTCAAGTGGTAGAGCAGTAGCCTTGAGCAAAAGCAGGCTCAGAGACAGTGCCCAGGCCTAGAAGTTAAGCCCTAGGACAAAGCAAACAACAAAACAAAAACAAACCCTAACCCTAACATTTTTCTCATTGTATACAGAGGTACATAATTAAGGAAATTTCTTCCTGTGTTATGTATAGAAAAAAAAGATGTAGAAAAAAAAGATGTCACACAATTACTCTCTTCATATCATGTTACAGCAAAGTCTCAAAAAATTGCTCTTTTGCTAAATTCATAAATTAATAGCATCAAATTGTTGGCAACTTTATCTAGATTATTCACATTATCATGTTACTTATGAACTGTTGAAATTAACTATTAACTAAATTCTAATTATACCTCACTTGACGAATATTTTAGGCAAATAGAATGCCAGAATCATTTGTGAATTTGTAAATTAAACCTTCTACTTAAAAACAATTTTATAGTATCTAATAGAATATTAAATTACAAACAAAAATATTTATTTCAAATCTCAATTCTTATTTAGTCAGGTCTACAAAGTCCTACATTAAATGAACTTTCCTGTTTCTCTAGGCTTAAACTTCTGTAATCCTTCATCATTTCTTTGGAATCTAACAGAATGATTATTGCTCTTTCAAATTCTTGGTTGGGAATCATGTGCTCTTTTGCATCTAGTAATGTTCTGTAATGAAAACGATATTTAAACACAACTGAGTTTAAATATATGAGTTGCAGTTCAATAGGAAACTTGACTTCTCAAAACGTAATGACAAAATTAGCCCAAACTTCCAACTGTGTGTTTCTTTCTGACTTAATTTTTATTCCTTTCTTGGTTTGTTTTATTGAGATAAAATTATACTACCTAGTCCAGTGAAAGTATCACTATGTCATTCCATTCTCTAATTACCTGTTTAAGTCTGAGTGATAGAATTCCTGGCTTGTATCACATTGTCTTACCATAGTTTGTTGGTTTATTTAATCTAGATACAGACTAGAAATTCTGAACTGCTCCAATAATATTTTCCGCTAGACTGATGGCTCAGACTGTTCATGTACTATTTTCAAAGATGTTCTAACATTTGACACAGGATATGAACATTTTCAGATACACCTGAAGGGGTCTGTGATTCATTTCTTCCTGGATCCGATCCCTTTATTAATGATGACTTGATTTTCTTACTATTTTTGTTCCCACCTACGTAATATTCTCAAGCTTTTTGGGGAAATTTCACTTGAAGACTGTCTAGTATTAAAAATTATCACTTGATTTTAGTCTTACTTAGGACATATTTTCTAACTTTTCTACAGAATCTGAGAGTTGTTCCAAATGTGTGTTTTATCATATAAGTGCCTCTGTGTATATGTGCGTATTTGTATGTATGTATGTATGCAAAAACCTCATGCTCTTCTTCAGCAATCTTGCTCATAACTAGTACTCCATCACTTGAGCCATTCTTCTAATGCATCTTTTGGCTGGTTAATTATAGTGTCTCAAAGACTGTTTTGCCCAAGCTGGATGCAAAATGAACTTCCCAGACTCCTTTGCATTCTTAAGTTTTATTTCTCCAGGGGTATCAACTTTTGAACTACAACCATTTTTGTGAGTGTAAAATCTCAGCTGTAGCCCAGATTTTTAACTCAAGTTCATATAAAGATAAATGAACATACACATTACGTATGCTGAGTGTACACTGTTTTCACATTTCTATGTGATCCTAAGAAGGGTTCAAGTGGCTCACACCTGTAATCCTAGCTAATTAGCAGGCTGAGATCTGAGGATTGCAGTTCAAATCCAGCATGAGTAGGAAAGTTTCTGAGGCATTTATCTCTAATTAACCACAAGAAAACTGGAAGTGGTGTGAGTCTCAAAGGTATAGAAAAAGTTTTGAGCTGAAGAATAGAGGGATAGTGCCCAGGCCCGGAGTTCAGGCCCCACTACCATCAAAAAAAAAGAAAGAAAGAGAAGAAAAAAAGAAATGTGATCTTAGCCACTAGTTTATTGCTAGTATAATTCCTGCTTTCTCGACATGGACTTTTTTCCAGTTAAGTCCATGGTCTTATCTCTGACTTGATTGGAACCAGAATTATTCTTCCATTCTACTTTTTACAAATCTGCATGATTAGCTATCATGATTTAGAGCTAGTAGAAGAAAGAGAGTGGTCTCACCCTTCATGTTCCACTTAGTAGTAATGCTTTCTCTATGTCACTCCCATAGATCTACATACTGGCCTTGGCTTTATTATTTCAACGTTGTCTTATTTTCAGAGTCTTCTATCGAGTATTGAACCATTATACTTAAATACAGAACTTCTCTTCCTCCTATACCTATTGTTTCTCCTTCTGTTAACTTATGTACACTTGGGTAATAATGCACAACACAAACACTGACCAAAAAAAACGTTTCCGAGAACCTTCTTCCCACTTAAAATTTGTCTTAATTTACAGAGCACTTAGGAAATTTGAACTTAATGTGCTCCAGGATAATGTTTTTTTTCATGTTTTTTTATTGTGAAAAGGGTGGACAAAGGGGTTAGAGTTACATAAGTTAATGACTACATTATCTAAGGAGCATTGTAACCGCCTCTTTTGTCTTTCCCCTGCCATCCCTTTTCTCCCCACCACACCAACTCTCCCCTCCTATCCCCAAGTTGTAAAGTTCCTTTCAACATAGTGTCTTGTTCATCTCATTGTTACAACAGGTCATACTGTATCCTTGATTTACCATTTTATTTCCCTTCCCCTCCCCACATTAGAAAAATGCGTATGCACGATGCAGTTAACCGATATCAAACAGTGGAAACGGGTTATACCATGGAGGAAGAAAATAGAAGAGAAACAAAAAAATCACATAATACATGTTAGATACATTAAAAACAAAAGTAAAAGGGCTGGGATGTAGCTCAGTGGCAAAGCGCTTGCCTAGCAAGTGCAACGTCCTGGGTTCGATCCCCAGTACCAAAAAAGAAAAGACAAAAAAAAAATACAGTTAACCATGGGACCTATGTTTCTTTGGGCCTGGCGTACTTCACTTAATATAATTTTTTCCAAACCTTTCCATTTCCTAACAAACGGGGAAATGTCATTCTTTCTGATGGAGGCATAGAATTCCATTGTGTATATATACCACATTTTCTTGATCCATTCATCTACTGAGGGGAATCTGGGTTGGTTCCATATTTTAGCTATGGTAAATAATGCTGCAATAAACATAGTTGTGCTGGTAGCTTTAGTGTGGTCTTGTTTGTAAACATTTGGGTAAATGCCCAAAAGTGGGATTGCTGGATCATAGGGGAGATCTATGTGAAGTCTTTTGAGGAACCTCCATACTGCTTTCCAAAGTGGTTGAACAAGTTTACATTCCCACCAACAATGAAGTAAGGTTCCTTTCTGTCCACATCCCCTCCAGCATCTGTTGTTGTTAGAGTTCTTGATTTTTGCTGTTCTAACTGGAGTGAGGTGATATCTCAATGTTGTTTTGATTTGCATTTCTTTTATGGCTAGGGATGTTGAACATTTCTTCATGTGTCTATTGGCCATCCTTCTTTCTTCTTCAAAGAAGCTTCTCTTTACGTCTTTCACCCACTTATTTATTGGGCAGTTGTTTCTTTGCCGATTTGTTGTTGGGTGGTTTAATTTTTTGAGTTCCAAGTATATTTTAGATATGAGACCCTTGTCCGTTGTATGGCTAGTAAAGATCTTCTCCCAATCCTTGGGCTTTCTATTGATCTTGCTAGCTATGTCATTTGCCCTGCAGAAGCTCTGCAACCTTATGCAATCCCATTTGTCCAACCTTTCTTTGATTTGTTGTGTTTCCGGGTCTCTATTCAGAAAATTTCAGCCTGAAACAAGGAGACCTAGGGTTTCTCCTATTCCATCCTGTAATGTTTTTAGAGTGTCTGCTTTGAGTTCAAGGTCTTTGATCCATTTGGAGTTGATTCTGGTGTAGGGTGATATATAAGGATCTAGCTTTAGTTTTCTATATGTAGTTAACCAATTTTGCCAGCACCATTTACTGAAGAGGCTGTCTTTCTTCCATTCTATTGTTTTAGCTTCCTTATCGAAGATTAGATGGCTATAGGTCTGTAGGTTCATTTCTGGGTTTTCAATTCTATTCCATTTGTCCTGAGGTCTGTTCTCATGCCAATACCAAGCTGTTTTGATTACTATGGCTTTATAATAGAGTTTGAAATTTGGTATTGATATTCCTCCAGCAGTGTTCTTTCCGTTGAGGAGCGTTTTTGCTATTCGGGGTCTTTTATTGTTCCATATGAATTTTTGGATTGCCTCTGCTATTTCCTTGAAGAATGAGGGTGGAATTTTGATAGGTATCGCGTTGAATTTGTAGATAGCCTTGGGAAGTATTGCCATAAAGGTCAGATAATGTAATGTTAGGAAAATGAACCCTTAAATATGTATTTTAATGTTTTCGTTTCTTTCATGCATGTGTTTCTAACGCATTTATAAGATTATTTCTTTGTTGCTTTGTATGTCCCTCCCCCACAGTGTAACCCCCGCTTTCAGTATATTTGATGTCAGTATAACATGTGGAGGAGATGGGGACAAACAAGTCGTTTAAGGATTCAGGTGGACCTGTTGCAACAATGAGAAGTACAAAATGTCATGTCAAAACCAGCTTTACAATGTCGGTGTGTGGGGGGAGGGTGGTATGATTGGGTGGGGGGGAAGGGGGAGGCTGGGAAGGGAGGTGAAGGTTAAGCAAAGGAGGAGGCTGCAATGCTTGGTAAGAAATGTATGCATTATCCTGCCCATGTAATTTAACCCCTCTGTACAGTATGTTCTCAAATAAAATAAAATAAATACAGTTAAAAACAATAGTAAAAAAGAAAAAAAAAACAAGTTGTGTCCCTATTTTGGGGCTCATTTCACTTAACATAGTCTTATATGGCCATATGAACATGGATAATGTTTTTTTTTTTTTTTTTTTTTTTTTTTTTTTTTGTCGGTCGTGGGGCTTGAACTCTGGGCCTGGGCGCTGTCCCTCAGCTCGTCAGCTCAAGGCGAGCACTCTACCACTTGAGCTACAGCGCCACTTCCGGTTTTCTGGTGGTTTATTGGAGATAGGAGTCTCACGGTCTCTCCTGCCCGGGCTGGCTTTGAACCGCGATCCTCAGATCTCAGCCTCCTGAGTAGCTAGGATTACAGGCGTGAGCCACCAGCGCCCGGCTGGATAATGTTTTATAAATCATTTAAATTCCATATTTTCTCGTTACTAAGTTGTCTCTGACACACGTGTTACCTCATGCCCAAAGATGTCTTTGTGCTATTTCAATTAAGCCAGAAAACATTCATTTTTCCTGGAGCAGCACCGTAGATTGTTACTGGAACTAATTGGAAGGAACTGTTACAGGAAGTAGAAACTGAATCCAGGAAAGAAATTGAACATAGAGAATTGACAAAGTTCAACTTAATTTGTGTGATCCTTTTACTGTACAAGAAAATAATCCAAGGCTTGAAGGAATCACTGTCCCTGACTTTTTCGAGTGTGTTCTTTACTCATAAAACTTTCTGTAAACTTCTAGTTGAGAGTATTACAAAAGGAAACAATATGCCATTTGAAGGCAAGCATAGAAAAAATGGAAATAACATTGTTGTACAATCTTCTGCAAAGAAATAAAGACACGGAGGTTTTAAAAATGTCTTATGCATGGATATTTAACTCTTGAGATGATTCTCTTTTAAAAGTCAGATATCTATTCCATTATTCTGGTCCTCAGTTCACCATATCAATAAGGATTCCAATAAGGATCCAGTGAGTATGATCAGCAAAAGGAGCCTCTTTTCAAACCAGTGCTTTAAGGATGGTCCAAAAAAATATTTGGCTTTTTTTGTTTCATGTTTGTTTGTTTCGTTTGAGCTGCTTCTGGGGCTTGAACTCAGAGGCTAGACCCTGTCCCTGAACATTTGTCTTTCCTGCCCACCTGCCCCCAAAGCTAGTACACAACTGCTTGAGACAAAAGTCCACTTCCAGATTTTGGGGGTTTAATTAGAGATAAGAATTTGACAGATTCTCCTGCCTGGGTTGGCTTTGAACTGAGATAGTAAGAAAGCTAAGTGACACCAACTGTATGGACTTCTCTTTTGAACAAAGAAATATTAGATGAAGTTTATTATAAAGGTAATATTTGACAATTTTTAAAAGAAGAGAATACATCCAGCAAAGAAGCCATAACTTAAATAATTCAGCAAAAGTAGGTGAATCATATTGGAAACTTTTCTTCAGCTTGGGAAGATTACTATTGACTTCGTAGTTCCTTTTGGGGAAACTAAAATTATATTTGACTTTTTTTGTTGGTCGTGGGGCTTGAACTCTGATCCTGGGCACTGTTCCTCAGCTCTTGAGCTTAAATTGTGTGCTCTACCACTTTAGATATAGCACCACTTCCTGGTTTCTGGTGGCTAATTGGAGATAAGTGTCTCATGTACTTTCCTGACCAGGTTAGCTTTGAACCACAATCCTCTGGTCTCAACCTCTTGAGTAGCTAGGATGACAGGCGTAAGCTACCAGCACCCGGCTCATATTTGCATTTATGTGCACTTAATGACACTGTGGACAAAAAATGAAAATTTGAATCAAATGATGACATTTCAGCTTTTCAGAAAATTTGAGGTAGCAATTAATATGTCTTCCTTTCCCATGCTGTTAAATTAATGAGTCATGAGCTATTGGACTCTTACTTTAGCATCCTCTGATGTCTGCGATGGTGGACTTAGTATAAATAATTGTTAGTAAAGAAATATAGAAAGCCTGATATTTTTAGAAAGCAATGGAGATCAGATAGGAAAGAACAACATAGAATGACATATAATTTATCACACAGAGATTAAGAATTAGCCTAAGTGATATAGAATGCTAAAGGTAATGAAGAATAAGCTTGGTTGATAACTAGTTCTTCAATAACAAATTATGGTTCCCTAGAACAGTTTCTGGTATAATTTAGTTATTATTATTGTAAGGTCCACTCCTGGATGGCTAACAGACTCCACCCTTCTCTCAGCAAAATCTCCACCCAGTACCTGCGTTACCTAGGCAACTGGGACACCTGGAAGTGGTCACATCTGCATCCGCTGAGGTCATACCTGAATTTGATGTGGCCACACCTTTCTGCGCCCATATGCTAGATAAGGCCTACCACAGGCCCAGACGTCCTCTCTCTGCTCTTTTGTAGCTCTTTCTCAGCTCTTTCCTTCTCTTCTCTTTCCTAGCTCTCTCTTTCCCATCTCTTTCCGAGATGCTCTCTTTTCTAGCTCTTTTTTTCTCTTTTGTAGCTCTTTTTTCTTTCCCAGCTCTCTCTCTTTCCCAGCTCTTTCTCTTTCCCAGATCTCCCAGCTCTCTTTCCCAGGCCTTTCCCCACCGCGTGGAAGACCAAGATAGCCTGGTGCCAGCCAGAACGAAGAATAAACTTACTCCTTACCTGAATACCATGTTCATGGTGCTGTTCTTACTCAGCTACCTCTTTTTAAAAAAAATGTAACAATTGTCATTTATTTCTTTGATCTGGATTATTCCTTCACTTCTATCACAACTATTAATTAGCTGGAGCCTTTTTGGTGCAATAACTGACCAAAAAGATTTATAATTCTCACTTAGACTACCCTACACATTGTGATTAGCAGTGAGCACTCAAAAGCCTGGAATCTTTGAATTTCCAGGATTAATATTCACCTGATATCTAAGCACATTCCTGACATTAATTGCTGTGACTTACTAACAAAACCTTTTTTTTAAATCAACACAGCCTTCTAATATAGGTAAAATACATGAATTAAGAACGATTGTTAAGTCATAATTGGAAGGAGCAATTATATATTCAAATATAGGTTCTTTATTTGGCATTTACTAGGTAAATGCATTTTTTGCCAGTCCTGGGGCTTGAACTCAGGGCCAGGGAACTCTTCCTGAGATTTTTCTCTTTTTATTTTGCTTAACGCTTGCACTCTACCACTTGAAGCACAGCACCACTTCCTTTTCTGTTTTTGTGGTACTGAGGAATTGAAGCCAGGGTTTCATGCATTCTAAGCAATCACTGTACCATGAAGCCACATTCCCAGAGCTCTAAATGAATTTATTAATATGGCATTACTTTTTCATTCAATTACTATGTACTATAATTTAGGCTTGGTGGTAGAAAAGGAAGTGGAAAACAATACTAAGTCCAGTAAGGCTGACATTCCTATCACATCCCTACAGAAGTACAGTGTGAAGACCTGCAGGACTCATAGGGATGTTGCATGTTATATTATTATATAAAAAAAACATAAAAAGTCATCCCCGACATCCATAACATTCTGCTTCCACTTTCAAGTTCAAGAGTCAAAAATCGAAGCCTTTTTAATTGATTGGGTGTATTTCCTAGGAAGGAAGAAGGAGGATGTGGAAGATGATGTTGGAAAAATATGTATATTGGCTCCCAGTCCACATTTTTTGCAATTTTAAAACGTGCTACTGACGAACTCTCACATCTACTTGAATATGCTGTCTGCACAAATGCAGATAAATGAATACATTTATTCTGGTGGATAGTCACATATATTAACGAAATCCAGTTCTCGAAAAAGTTACCAGTATAAATTATTGTCTATAAAATGGTTTCATCTCCTAGCAGAACAAAATGTAGTATTGAATTCTTTGAGATTTTATGCTGCTTCAGTACTAAGATGTTCTCTAATTCCAGTAACATGGAGCATAAAAGACATGATTTGAAGATCTCAGTAATTTTAGGAACAAAGGTACTTAATACTTTCCTTCCTGCAGAGACATGTGATGGCAAGTATGACTGATTGTATTATAGTTCTCTTCTTTTTCCTCTTTATCTCAAGTGTTGCATATCTTGGCATATTAGACTGTCCTGCATCAGCTTCCTGTAGGTGAGATTTACCTCTACTCTGCAATGTCAAGATTGGTCATGTGACTTACTTCGGCTTACAAAAATGAACCAGAAGTGGTGAAAGGCTATTTCTAGGGGAAGATTTCTATCCCATTGTTTGTGTCTAAGAGCTAACTTTTTTTCCCTTAGCTATAAAAATAGCATATTTCCAGAGGGAATCTTTTTTCAACTTATATACTGGAAGAATATAGCATGTAAAATGAGGCAAAACTCAAACACAGAAAGAATTAAGCGAATATTAGAATGTGATACTAATGTTAATTTCTTACCATTCTTGTATGACTACAGCACATCAGAATTTAAGAAATACTAAACAAGTACTAAAAAAAGATAACACTTCCTGTTTGATACTATTACATTTTTTAAACAAATAAGCATTCTCTATGTGATCACTTGAGGGGTTAACTTTTTCTATAAATGTATTTAATCACTCTAGAGCACTGTATATAACATCCACAATCATTATCAAGAACTTGTGATTGAGATGAGGAAGAACAAAATATCTAGAGTTCTCACTTCTCTTTTCCTCTTCTCCTTTTTCTACTGAGAATTTTTATCCTTTCTCCAAATTCTCCTTTTAATAAAGAAAGAATGACACATGTGGATATCAAGCAAAAGGCTTCAAAGCCAGAATTTCATTCTTTCAGAAATAGATGAAATAAATCAGAGTGGCTCAAGGAAGAAGCAAAGCATGATTTTTCCCCTTTCTGGCTTCAACAATAGAGTCTGAACACGACTCTAAACATCTAATAAACAATTTGCCTTGGCTAATTTTTTTAAAATATTGTTTTTTAATAAATAATAATTTTAACAATTAAAAAATTTTAAATATATAGTAATTTGTTGTTTGCTTTTGGTAGGCATAAAATAAGACTGCATTAACATTGTGTGAGTTGAGAGGCTAAATTTTATAAGAATCCAAACAAAATGAAAAATATATGATGTTAAGATAAATAGCTTTTAGGTACATTTTCAATATGACATATACACAGGGACATCTTTTTTCTTCTTTTCCTCTCCACATTTCAATAAGCAGTTCATGTAATTCAAATAGCTGTGTTTCTTTCAGAAATAGATTACACATGAACAAGTTAAAAGACGAGAACCAGTATTGGTAGTGCATTCTTTAAAAATAGCAGTCACATAACTATTAACCATAATTCCAAAATAACAACAATCAAATGCTCTTGAAAAGAGAAGATTGTAAGCAGAATATTCAAAAAGTGATAGTGCTAGAACTGCTTCAGGAGCTGCTGTCTGACATTTAAGATTGCTAGTACATGACAATAAGGATTAAATGCTTTCAGGAACCCAATTTTTTCTAGTTATATTTTACTAAAGAAATATGTTGTTCAAAATTAATGAAAGGGTAACAGGTTATAACCTGTAGAAAGAATGCTTACACACTCATTGTGGTAGGCAGTAAAATACCTTCCCAAAATATCTATAGTCCCGAAATATCTAATCCATAAAATGTTGATTTACATTTTATATATAAGGTTGTAAAATAATCACCTTTCATTACCCAAGGAACACAAATTTGAATAATTATCAGATGGGCAAAGTATACTCAAAAGTCCAAGCTGTAGTTCGAAAGGGACATCATTAGGTAAGAATCATCAGAATGATGTAAAGATGCTACATTACAAGATAAAGGAAAAGACAAGAACACAGATTCTGAAGTTTCTGGAAAGCAGAACAGGAAATAAATGCTTTTTCCACTAGAATCACTTGAAAAATATTTTAGCTCTGTAGGGGGCTCAATTTTAATCCAGTGAGACTTATTTTAGATTTCTGTCCTTTAGAAATGTAAATGATAAATATGGATTATTCAAGCCAATTATCTTATAGAAATATTTTACATCAGATTTGTTGTGGTAAGCTAACTCAACTACAACCTTTTCCTGATGCAACTACAAGGATACCACACGTCCTAGTTTCTGAGAATAAGAAAAAGTTGCCACCAGCTTTGTACACATGTATGATATACATACTACTAAGGGCCTTGCATTAATGAAGTCTTGAATTCCTAAATAATATTTAAACAAGAAGCTCCCTATCTTCATTTTCACATTTGGAGATCACTAAGTACCAAATTTATGTAGAAGGCTAGGGTAAGAATATAGAAACGAAATCTGTCTCCTATTATTATAAAGATAATTTATGTCATTTTGATTTACAGTTTCTAAGGTAATAAAAAAAATAAGGTAAAACCGAAACAGTAACTCAATCTTCTCTCCTTCTTAACTTTCCAACAGAAATTAGAGAATCCCGTAAAGATAAGCAATCCCAGGATGGTATAGGATGTTATAGGATCACCAGATCGTGAAAAAGAAGTTAACAAAAATGGGTCCCATGGAACAATGGGAAACAAAATCTACACCTACAGATTGTGATATAGCTAGAAAATAGTTTCCACTATGCTAAGTCTTTGACATTTTAGATTTGTTTACACAGCTACTTTCATCTCTTAGGAAATTACTTTATTAATACTCAAGGGTTTGCAGCGTATGACCCAGTAACAAATAATGCTTCTAAATGTAAACAAGCAGGATACTATGAGTAACCAAGGCATTGCTATAGCTGATAAAGAAGAATGATCTTGGGGCATAGTCATACCTTTCCTCTTCTGCAACATTAGAAGTCCTAGTCTAGATATGTAAAACATTAATAAAGGATTTTTTAATTTTTTTTCGTTCACACTAAAGCAAATACACTTTTCTTTTTTCCAAACCTGACTTTGAAAGAGTCAGACCCTCACCATTATTTTATAGACAAACATTTACTGCTTTGACTTAGGTGTTTTCTTGACTTTGGGTGTTGCTATTATTTTGGCAACTACATAGAATAACAAGATAAATCCCTTTTGCTTATTTTGGATTGTTCAAAGTCAAGCTGCCTTCAGTTTTCTGTTCCCTTCTTCACTGCTAATTAAAGTTTAATTATTGCTCTTTAAATGATAACAAAAACGTGATACTTTAACGTATATTCTCATTGAAACCAGTGAAAACAGGAGTGTCTGCGATTGTTATATAATTGTTTTCAAATATTTTTCTTGGCTATTTTCATTATTGCCTTTGTTCCTGTCTTCTAATCAGGAACACAAGGTTACACAAAATATCTTCCTAAGGAATAGGATGTTAGGCAGAAAAAAAATAGATATATAATTGAAAGTTTTCATCTCTTAAGAGACTGAAAAGATCAAAAGACATTTTGTTATAACTTGTACGGTTAAGATGACTTGAATGTTTTGGTTCTTTTTTTTTTTTTTTTGTCGGTGGTGGGGCTTGAACTCTGGGCCTGGGAGCAGAGCTCAGCTCAAGGCAAACACTCTACCACTTGAGCTACAGCGCCACTTCCGGTTTTCTAGTGGTTTATTGGAGATAGGAGTCTCACGGTCTTTCCTGCCTGGGCTGGCTTTGAACCACGATCCTAAGATCTCAGTCTCCTGAGTAGCTAGGATTACAGGCGTGAGCAACCAGCGCCCAGCTAATGTTTTGGTTCTTAAACTAAGTGAAATGCATGCAAAATATTACAGTTGTTCCAAAAAATTATTATGGTTTATACATTTATGCTTCAATGAGATGAAACCTCTTACATGTTTGGAGGGCATATTTATTTTACGGTAGAAGGATTAATGTTAGAAAGCCAAGGGAGGTTCCTAAAACAACACTGCCTATCACGTATCAGTTAATTATACTTATGGCATATAAGTATATAAACATACAGTTATGAATTGAGTGAGAAATATGTGATTTACACAATTGATTCAATAACAACTAGTATATCTAGTGAGGATTTAAAAGTTTTATTATACATATTTTAACATTTATGCCAAAATATTTGTTTATTTGTAACTGTTTATTTTTAATTTTTGTCGGTCATGGAGCTTGCAATCTTCACCTGGACGATATCCGTCAGGTCTTCAGCTCAAGACTAGTGCTCTTCCACTTGAGCCACAGCCAGTTTTCTGGTGAGTATTTGGAAGTAAGAGTCTCACGGTCTTTCCTGCCTAGGCTGGCTTTGAACAATGATTCTCACCTCTCAGCCACCTTAGTAGCTAGGGTTACGAGCATGAGCCATTGGCGCCTTGCAACATAATTATTTTTTACACATTTATGAAGTATGGAGTGATAATCCCATTCATTTATATATTGTTTAATGATCAAGCCACACCATATCCATTAATTTCTGCATGTAACATTTCTTTATAGGGAGAATGCTCAAAAACTTATCTTCTGGCTGTGATGAAATATCTATTCTTAACTATAATCACTTTGCTTCTTGTAGGATAAAATTAATATAGTTACTTTTAGTCATGGAAGTCTGCTAATTAAAACATGAATTGTAAAGTGAAAGAAGTTCATAGCTCCATTACTTGTTTAAAAAATAATTATGCATTTTTTTCAATTTTATTTCTTTGGGAATGTGTAGTATTCATTGATTTAACTGTTAAAATTGATAACAGTTACATTATATCAAGTAGATTCAAACTTGTATTTTAAAATTGCACACTTAACACAAATATACTTCCACATTCTTCTAAGACATAATAAAAATAATGGTATAGCAACGCTTGGTGTTAGTTGTTCATGTGTAGAATCCTAGAAGCTCAGGAAGCTAACACCTGAAAATTTTAGCTCAATATCAGTCCAAACAGACAAAATGTGAAAACTTATCTCCAATTATCCAGCAGGAGGCAGAAGGTGTGGATGTGGCTCAAGGAATAGCCTGTCCTCAGCTATGAGCAAAAACACAAGGGAGATCATTAAACATTGAGTTCAAGCCCCAAAATGGCATATACACACAAGACAACAAAAAAAACTTAGTATGAACATCAATAATGAAGACAAAATTGTAGAAAAGATCATGAGAAATGTTGTGAAAACATCTGGAAAACAAATTATTAGACAGAATTTTGATTCATGACAGGTAAAAGTCACAGTATAATTTGGACAATCTCATTGTAGTCATTTGTGTTGAAACCTGGCTATTGGGTAACATGTGAAAGAGCAGACTGGATTACCTGAGATATCAGACTTCGTCTGTAACTATGTATCATCCCACTCTGCAAAAATCTAAAATCGTGCTTGTTAATTTAAAAAGAACCTCATGTTAGAGACTGTTTGGTCCACACAGACTGGGGTCCTTATTTTGAGGTTTCAGACCAGTGCTTTTTTTAATAACCACTCCTCTTTTACCCCTCTTCCCTGTTGCAGCTATCCCTTACTAAACTGGCACCAAGCCAAGGCTTTGAACTAGACCCCCCCCCCGCCTTAGTCCCTCCCTTTCTCCAGCTACAACTCAGTTCACATATTATCACTCTTTTAGCATTAGTTATTTTCTTAATAATCCTCACCAGAAAACTCTTATATTCATGTAAACCCACTATAAATAACCTAGTTAGAAAAGGAAGAAAGGCATTGGCTGAGACACTCATTTGTAGGTTTGTTCCCTAATAAATCTGTGCTACACTATCTTTGTTTTTCATGGCTTTTGAGTCTGACAAATGATTGATTTGGTTTGATGTAATCCCATTTATCCAGACTTACTTTGGAAGTTTCGACCTGTGCCAAGGAGCCCCCATGTTTCCCCCTAACTCTTCCTGTAATATTTTCAAGGTATCTGGACATACATTGAGGTCTTTGATCCATTTGGAATCGATTCTGGTATAGGGGGATATATAAGGATATAACTTCAGTTGCCTGTGTACAGCCAATTCTACAAGCACATCTTTTTTAAGAGGCTGTTTTTCTTCCATCCTGTGTTTCTGCCTTCCTTATCAAAGATTATGTACCTATAGGTGTGGATTAATTTCTGGATCTTCAATTCTGTTGTATTGATGGAATTCTGCGCTTCCATTGGAAAAAATGCCATTACCCCATTCCTGAAGAAATGGAAAGACTGGGAAACAATAATATTAAGTGAAATAAGCCACATCCAATTAAGTATATGCTGCATGGCTTTCCTCATTTCTAATAACTAGATATATCCATAAATCTACAAGGTAATGCAACAGATAATAAATGACATATAATTGCACTTGGATATGATTAACAGCACTCTAAACATTCACATGGCAAGAGCAATGGAAGCTATTCTTAGGAGAGGATCACAATAGCTCAATAGCTATGTGCATATGACCAGATAAAGTGATGCTTATTGAAATGAACTCTAAGAATCAATCATACATGTGAAATACATATATATGCATATAATTTTAAAAGATGTCATATAACAACCGACTTCCCTGTAAACTCAACAGCAACATTGTAAGTTTAGAAGATAAAATTGAGGAAAGTTTTCAACACATAAACTAAAATGCATAGAGGAAAAGGGAGAGAAAAGATAAGATGGAAAGTAGAATAGTTAACTACTGAAGAACTCATAAACAATTTCCAAAACTATATAAGAGAGCTGGGGTACAGCTCAGTTGTAGAACTAGACTAATATATACAAAGCTATGGGTTCAATCTCCAAGAAGGCCTAAAAATAAGTTAATAAATAATAGTAATACAATAATTATTTTAAATAAATGCTTTCATATTTGAGAGGCCTGAATCCTCAAACAGTAAACAAAATATTCTCAATTCTTGTACCAATGACATGAAACTACAAAAATGAAGAGCAAATAGTTGCCTTTTCTGTCCTTTCCTTTTTCTGTTTTCTTTTTTTTCCTTTGATAATACTGGTGCTTGAAGTTGCCAAAGCTCTAACCACTTTATATTATTTTTCAGGCCAAGCCTCCCTTGAGCAATCATCTCTTACCTATGGCTTCCACAAACGTGAGTAACAGGGAAATTACACTATATCTAGCTTACTTTGGTTTGGTAATTTCTCACTTTTTTGTAAAAATTGGCCCTGATATCAATCTTCAAAGTCTCTGCTTTCTAATTAGCAAGGTATATTTCATCTCAAGCTTGGACCCAGACTAGTTCCCAATGTAAACATTCAATATTGACTTCTGTTTTCTTGATATCATTAAATTCTATTGAGGTTAGTATGGATCTTTATGATGTTATAAGAACACAGTTATATCCCTTGAATACTTTCCCCAGTTTCTTTAAATATTTATTGTAAGACATCACAAGTAGACATTAATATTTCACAAGTACCTTAAGCAGCATTCAGTTGTTTTAATTATTTTGTTCACATATTAAGTCCAATACAATGTTATCAACTCTATATGAATATACTATATTTACAGATACGTTTCTTTACCAAAAATGAGTCTGTCTCATGCTATTCTTTTATAATTAAACCCACTTCTTCTCTTTGTCCCATCCCAAACCTGTTTCATCCTGGTAACACATTTTTTCTCTGACTTCTAGATCATGCAATAAATAAGTTTTTAAGATTGTCTTCAAATATATGATAGATTATTCCCAATTATTGTATGCCTTAATATTGTATTGCATTTATGAGAGTTGCCTTTTGGTTCTGTTATTAGAGAATGTAGCACAATCCTTTTCCCATTCACCTGAAGAAAGCCTGAATTGATTTCTATTTTTTAGAGGAAATAATGCTGCTATAATCCTCTGTGTTTTGGCTTTGGGGTGAATGTTACATTTTATTTCTGTGAGACAAAGCCTGAAGAGCTCAATTCCTGTGCTATGCTATGGGTTACATATTTCATATTCTAGGAACCTGTCACAATGTTTTCAGAAGTGGCTTTCCCATTTGACATTCCTGCCATGATCCATAGTTTCTCTGTTTCTTGATAGCATTTAGTATGGTCATTATTGTATTACATGAAGTAATTCTCATCTATATTTTATGATGTCATTTTACTTTTAATGTGCAATTATTTGATGACTAATGATGATTTTCTTGTGCTTATTTTTCACAAGATGTATTTTGCTGGTTTCAATTTTTTTTTAACATTAGGTTTTGAGAGTTCTAAGTAGAGTCTTGATTTGAGGTATTTTTCAGGTATAGGATTTGCAAATATTTTATCCTTGAGTCTGGGTACCCTTCATCATCATCATCATTACCATCATCATCATCATCATCATCATCATCATCATCATCATCATCATCATCATCATCATCATCATCATCACTATTAGTATTACTACTATCACTTTTGTACATGTATGTATGGTCCTGGGGTTTGAACTCAGGGTCCCTGAGAATTGTTGCATTTTGTTAACAATTTACCCTTTGAGTCATGCCTCACTACTGATTTTTGTAAATTAATCAGAGATAAGATTCTCAGGGACTTTATTTTGTGGGCTGGCTTCGAATAGCAATACTCAAATCACAGCCTCCCAAGTAGCTAGGATGAGATACATAAGCCCTCTGCTCCCAATTTGTATTCACTACTTGTATATGAGCTTTCACAGACCAAATTTTATTTTACACTTTTATTGAGTTCTACTATATCAAGTTTCCTTTCCTATAAGTTTAATGCCTAAGTTAAGAATACTTCATCTCCAAAATTGTCAAGACATCTTTCTTTGATTTACATTTACATCACTCTTTTTGTTTTATATGCCATGTTTTAATCCTGCTTGAAGTTAATATTTGAATAAATTGTTATGTTTAAGTCAATGTTTATTTTTTAATTCTCCCCCAATACTTGCTAACCTATCACCACTTATTAAAGAGAATATCATTCCACAAATATTTTGTTTTACTCCTTATTAAATATTCCTTGACAATAATTATGTGGATCCAATCTGGTGCCTTATAAACCCATTGAGCTGTGTAATCTTTCCTTTACAAACCTAACAATTTTACACTAACAGCTTTAATATTGGACAGAGAAATATATTTAAGTTTATATTCCTTTGTCAATGAGTCAAAGAGTGCTGGTCAGGTGTTTTTGGAAAGTGTCAAAAACTTATAAATATTAATGCCAATGAAAAACTTTAACCTTCCTGAATAAGTTATCAAAAAACTGTCTGTTATAATATACCAACATCCAAAGAACATGAAAAGGTCATATCATGCCTAGACACTGCATACATAGAGATTAGTGGAAATAGAAACATCAATAAGATAGCCCTGCACAACCACTATATAGAAATTGGAATCCTTATACATTGGTGCTTGGCACTTAAAGTGAGATAGTCAGTTTGTTAAACATACTGGCAATCTTTTAGATATTATACATAGAGTTGCCTCTATGATCCAGCATTTTCAATCATAATTTTATATACAAAATATATTTCAACTTATGTCAAATGAGACACATGTACAAGAATAGATATTGCAAAACCTTTTATGATACAATATAATAAATTGTTCAGATGCTCATTGAGGATGTAATACAATTATACACATGTATGCAAAACAACATGAAATAAATTTACATGGACTTACTTAGGAAACATTAATATTGCATATGAAAAATGGATAAAACAGACTATATTTTCTTTTTTTTTGGTCAGGGGGGTCCCGTAGTGGGGCATGAACTCCGGGCCTGGGCGCTCTCCCTCAGCTCTTCAGCTCAAGGCTAGTGCTCTATCACTTGAACCACAGCTCAACTTACGGCTTTTTTCTTTTTGCTTATGTGGTGCTGAGGAATCGACCCCAGGGCCTCCTGCATGCAAGGCAAGCGCTCTACCACTGAGCCATCTCCGCAGCCCTATACTACATTTTCTACTTACAATGAGATGTACAAGTCGTTATGTCGAAAACAAACTTTACAACTTTCGTGCGAGGGGGGCGGGGAGGATTGAGTGGGAGGTCGGGGGGGAGATGGGAAGGGATGGAGAGGGGAAACAAAGGAGGAGGCTACAATGCTTGATAAGAAATCTACTAATTATATGAGCTTTTTAAAATTGGCACAGTGACATAGCCTCTGAGTGACTATGTATGACATTGAGAGCCAGTAAATATTCTACATAATTATGTAAATTGAGGGATGAAATAGGATTGAGAGGGATGAGGGATAATGAACCTCAAGTTGCATTGTATTGGCCATGAAATGTTTCTTACTGGTAGACGGTTTGCCTTGCAAGTATGAAGCCCTGAGTTTGATTCCTCAGTACTACATAAACAAAAAAAGCTGGAATTGGTACTATGACACAAGTCGTAGAGTGCTAGCATGAGGAAAAGAATCTCAAGGACATTGGCAAGGCCTTGAGTTCAAGCCCCAGGATAAACCAAAAAATAAAAGATGCATTGTTTTAAGCCAGGCACTAGAGGCTCACACTTGTTTTTCTAGATAGTCAAGAGGCTGATGATTGAGCTTTGAAGCCAACCCTGGCAGGAAAGTCTGTGAGATTCTTATCTCCAATTAAATCTCAGAAAAATCTGAAATTGTTGCTGTGCCTCAAATGATAGAGTTCTAGTGTTCATCCAAAGGAGCTCAGGGACAGCGCTCAGACCCAGAGTTCAAACCTCAGGAGAAAAAAAAGAAAAAAAAAACTCACTAAATACTGTTCATAAACTGCTTTGTCAAACTGCAATTTCCATTCAACTACTTAAAGTTAATTAAAAAATATGATAAGAATAAAATACGAATCATTTTGGGAGCAAGACATAGATAGAATTGAAAGGTTGTTTACAGGGGACAAAGTAAATTTTATATCAGGAAGCTTAAGTTGAAATTTGTTCTTCAGTCTTCTTACATCATTTATGAATGTGACAGTACTGCCAGTTATGGGTCAATTTCCTTGAGGAGCAGATTGTATTCTTCTTTCTTTTCATAAGAAACCATACAGGAAATTCTTTTGCCTTTTTTTTATCAATTGGGAAAGTACATTACATAGGGATTACAATTACATGGGCAAGGTAATAAGTACATTTCTTATCAAACATTGTTACCTACTCCTTTGTTTACCCTTCCCAACACTTCCCATCTCCCCCTCATCCCCCCCAGCGAAAGTTGTACATTGTATTTTTGAAATAAAATCTTGTATATCTCATTGTTGCAATGGGTCCACCTGTATCCCTATTTAAACAATCTCTTTTTTCCCTCACCTCCACAAATTATACCAACATCAAATACAGTTAAAGCAGGGGATATACAGGGGGGAATGGACATACAAAGCAATAAAGAAATCATCTTATAGGTATGTTAGGAACAATCGCAAGAAAGAAAAATTGAATCCTTATCTTGGTCTCAGACATAAATTAGTTACTGCAAATAAGGGATACCATGGGAGCTACATTTCTTTGGGCCTGGCTTACTTCACTTAATTTATTTTTTCCAAGTCTTTCCACTTCTTAACAAATGGGGCAATTTCATTCTTTCTCATGGAGGCATAGAATTCCATTTTGTAAATATGCCACATTTTCTTGATCCATTCATCTACTGAGGGGCATCTGGGTTGGTTCTATATATTACCTTTGGTAAATAAATCTGCAATAAACATGGTTGTGCTTATAGCTTTGTTTGTGAACATTTGCATAAATGCCCAAAAGTGGGATTGTTGGGTCATAGGGGAGCTCTATGTGGAGTCTTTTGAGGAACCTCCATACTACTTTCCAAAGTGGTTGAATCAGTTTACACTCCCACCAACAATGCAGTATGGTTCCCTTCTCTCCACATCCCCTGGAACATCTGTTCTTTAAATTAGAGTTCTTGATTATAGCCATTCTAACTGGGTGAGGTGGTATCTAAATGTTGTGTTGGTTTGCATTTCTTTTATGGCTAGGGAGGTTGAGTATTTCTTCATGTGTCTATTGGCAATCCTTCTTTCCTCTTCAGAGAAGTTTCTCTTTAAGACTTTAGCTCGATTTGTTTTTGTCCTTCCCCTCCACAAATTATACCAACATCAAATACAGTGAAAGCAGGGGTTATACTGTGGGGGAGAGGCATTAATGGTTATGTCGAAAAACGAACTTTACAACTTTGGCGGGGTGGGGGAGGTAAAAATCGGATTGGGGGAGGTAGGAGGATTATGGGAATGGATGGGAAGGGAAAAAAAGAGGAGGCAACAATGCTTGATAAGAAATGTACCATTATCTTGCCCATGTAATTGTAACTCCTCTGTATGGTATTCTCACAATTAAAAAAAGAAAGAAAATAATAACAAAATAAGAAATGTACTCATTACCTTGTTCATGTAACTGTAACCCCTCTGTACAGTATTTTTACAATAAAAAACTTAATTTTAAAAAAAGACTTTTGCTCACTTATTTATTGGGCAGTTGTTTCTTTGAAGATTTGTTGTTGGGGGATTCAATTTTTTGTCTCCGGTATATTTTAGATATGAGACCCTTGTCCATTGTATGGCTAGTGAAGTATTTCTCCCAATCCGTGAGATTTCAATTGATCTTGATATCTATGTCCTTTGCCAATGCAGAAGTTCTGCAATTTCATGCAATCCCATTTGTCCAACATTTATGTGAATTGTTGTGTTTCTCGGTGTCTATTAAGAAAATTTCGGCTTGTGCCAAGGAGACCTAGGGTAGCTCATATTCTCTCCTGTAATGTTTTCAGAGTTTCTGCTTTGACCCCGAGGTCTTTGATCCATTTGGAGTTGATTCTGCTGCAGGGTGATATATAAGGATCTAGCTTTAGTTTTCTACAAGTAGTTAACCAATTTTTTCAGCACCATTTACTGAAGAGGCTGTCTTTCTTCCATTCTAGTTTTTTAGCTCCCTTATTGAGGATTAAGTGGCTATAGGTCTGTTCGTTCATTTCTGAGTTTTCAATTCTCTTCCGTTGGTCCTGAGGTCTGTTCTTGTGTCAGTACCAAGCTCTTTTGATAACTATAGCTTTGTAGTAGTGTTTGAAATTTGGTATTGATATTCCTCCAGCAGTGATCTTTCTGTTGAGGATCGTTTTAGCTATTCGGGTTCTTTTATTGTTCCATATGAATTTTTGGTTTGCCTTTTCTATTTCGTTGAAGAATGAGGTTGGAATATTGATAGGTATTGCATTGAATTTGTAGATAGCCTTGTCAGGTAGTGCCATTTTCACGATGTTGATCCTTCCAATCCAGGAGCTTGGGAGATTTTTCCATTTCCTAAGTTATGTTTTGATTTCCTTTTTCAGGTTTTTAAAGTTTTCATCATAAAGGTCCTAAACTTCTTCGATTATGTAAATTTCTACATATTTTATTTTTTGTGCACTATTATGAATTGCCTTCCTGATTTCACCCACGCTTTACTCATTGTTTTCATACAGATAATCCATTGATTATTGAGGGTGAATTTTATACCCTGCTTCTTTGCCAAAGTTTTGAATCAGCTTCAGTAATTTGGAAGTGGAGTCCGTGTGATTCTTTAAAATCATGTCAGCTGCAAAGGGTTTCATTTCATCTTTCCCAATTTGGAACCCCTTTATGTTTGCATCTTGTCTTATTGCGGTAGCTAAGCATTCTAATACTAAGTTGATGAGAAGTAGAGAGTGGACATCCTTGTCTCATTCCTAAGTTAAGAGGAAATGGCTTTATTTTTCCACCATTAAGTATAATGCTGGCTGTAGGTTTGTCATATACAGCCTTTATTGTATTGAGTAATGTTTCCTAGATTCCTAATTTTTTCAGAGCCATCATCATAAAGGGTTTGATGGATCTTGTCAAATGCTTTTTCTGCATCTGTTGAGATAACTATGTGGTTCTTATCCTTGCTGTTTTTTGATGTGATGAGTTATATTAATTGATTTGTGTATATTGAACCAGATTTGCATCCCTGAAATGAAACATGTTAGATCGTGATGCGTAATTTTTTGAATGAATTTTTGAAGTAAATTGGCCAAAATTTTGTGGAGAAGTTTTGCTTAATATTCATCAAAGAAATGAGTCTATAGTTCTTGTTATTTGATGAGTCCCTGCCTGTTTTTGGAATAAGGGTTATTATGGCTTCATAGAATGAGTTCGGTAGTGAATTTTCCCTTTCAATTTCATTGAAGAGTTGGAGGATTATTGGTTTGAGCTCTGCTTTGAAGGACTTGTAGAATTCTGCTGTAAATCCATCTGTTGCTGGCATTTTCTTAGAAGGTCTCTTATTGCTGATTTTATTTCAATCCTTGATATGGGCTGTTAAGATGGTTTATCTCATCTTGGTTCATTTTTGGCATGTCCATATTTGCTAGGAAAAGGTCCATTTATGCCACGTTCTCACACTTATTAATATAAAGGTTTGAGAAGCATTCCCTTATAATGTTCTGAATCTTGTTTCAGTGGTGATGTTTCCATTCTCATCTCTGAATTCATTTATTTGGGTGTGTTTTCTTTTTCTGATAAGATTTGCTAACAGTCTTTCAATTTAGTTAATTTTTCGAAGAACCAACTCTTTGTTTTGTGGATTCTTTCTATGGATTTTTTAAAAATTCTAATTCATTTAATTCCTACTTAATTTTAAGTATTTCTTTCCATCTACTGGGTTGGGGTTTATCTTGTTGTTCTTTCTCAAGGAGGTTCAGATATCTCATAAAATTGTTGGTTTAAGGTCTCTCCAATTTGTTGATGTAGGAACTCAGAGCTATCAACTTCCATCTGAGTACTGCCTTTGCTCTATCCCAGAAGAGCTGGTAATTTGAGTGTTCATTTTTGTTGAATATCATGAATATTTGAATTTACTTACTAATCTCTTCCATGACACACTGGTGATTCAACAGTATGTTGTTCTGCCTCCATGTGTTACAGGACTTTCATTGGTGCCTTTTGGTGTTGAGTTCTAATTTTATTCCCTTGTGGTGTGAGAGAATGCATGGCAAAACTTCAATGCTTCTGAATTTGGACAAGTTTGCTTCATGACCTAAAATGGGGTCTATTTTGGAAACTGTTCCGTGTGATGCTGAGAAAAACGTGTATTCTGATGCTGCTGGATGAAATATTTGGTAGATGTCTGTTATATCTAGTTGATCCATGCAGTTGTTTAGATCTGCAGTTTCTCTGTTGAGTTTTTGCCGATTTGATCTATCTCGTGGGTATAGTGGTGACTTAAACACTTTCAACAATTTATGTCTTTGGATCTATGTGAGATTTGAGGGAAAGTAGTGTTTCTTGGATAAATCTGGGTGATCCGTTTTTTGCCAAATAGAGATTTAGAATTGTAATATCGTCCTGAAGGGGAGATCCCTTAATTAGTATGTTGAGATCTTCTTTATGTCTTCTCACTAATTGTAATTTCAAGTCTATTTTATCTGATATCAGGATTGCCATTCAAGCCTCTTTATGGGGACCATTTGCTTGGTAGAATTTGTTCCAGACTTTCACTTTCAAAATGTGTTTGTTTGTATGAGCAAGGTGTGACTCCTGAAGGCAGCAGATAGAAGGATCTTGCTTTTTAATCCAACTAAACAGTCTGTCACTTAATTGAAGAGTTAAGTCCATTAATGTTGAGAGTTAGGACTGAGAAGTGTTTGGGAGTTCCTGCAATGCTATCCAACTTCTTGGGGGCTGGAGCAATTGGATTCTTCCTATAGTTCTTGGATTCTCAGTTTGGGTGCGGTTTCTTGGTCTTTATTGTGGTCTTGTTGGTTTTCTATGTGTAGCACATCGTTAACTATTTTTTATTGGGCCAGTTTGTTGGAGATCCATTGTTTCAGTTTTTCTTTGCTATGGAACGTTTTTATTTTACCTTCAGTTATGAAGGAGAGCTTAGCTGGGCACAGTATGATTGATTAATAGTTGTTTTTCCTTAGGACATGGCCTACATCATTCCAGGCTCTTCTTGATTTAATTGTCTCGATTGAGAATTCTGAGCTGATTCTAATTGGTTTCCCTTTGTAAATAGTTGATCTTTTCTACTTGACAGCTTTAAGGATTTTTTCCTTGGAATTGATCCTGTATGGATTATAATGTAATGGTGAGATATCCTTCTCTAGCCTGGTCTATTTGGGGTTCTAAAGTTTCTTGTATCTGAATAGGCCTATCTTTTTGCATGTTTGGGAAGTTCTCTGCTAGGATCATGTTAACTAAATTTCCTAGGCCACTAAATTCTGTCTCTAGGTGCTGCTCTACCCCCATTATCCTCAGATTAAGTCTTCTGTGAGTGTCTTCAAAATGTTGAATAGATCTATCATATTTCTTGGATTTGTCTTGGATAGTTGTATGTTCTTTCTCTGTAATAAGCTGGCTGTCCTCAATCCCTCAAATTTGCTCCTCTGCATGGTATAAGCTACTGTCGAGACTTTCTACTTTGTTTTTTTAAATTTCTTTTCCTTCTAATTGGTCAGCTTTGATGGCTTCAAATTCTTTGTTGGAGCTTTGTTTTAGATCTTGTAAGAACTTCTTTACCTCCTTAATTTGGTGTTGTGTTTATTCTCAAATCACGTACTTGATTGGTTATGGTTTCCTTGTACTCCCATTCCTTCTGTTGGGCTCCATTCAGCATTCCCTTTGTGGTCTCCCTGAATTCTTTCAGCTTTCTGTTTATGGATTCCATGAATGCCTCTATTGATATTTGTCTCTTGTCATACCGCTCTCCCAAGTCCTGTATTACTCTTTGATTAACTTCCTCATGTTCATGCATTTCCTGTAGTTCTCTTTGACTGTTTTCAGCCTGCTCATGCAATTCATGTATTTCTCTTTGACTGTTCTGATCCTGCTCATGCAATTCCTATATCAATCTTTGAGGAGCTTCCTCACTCTCATGAGATTCCAGTATTAATCTTTGGTTTGCCTCTCTCTCCCTATCACGCTCACATTGAATCCTTTGCAGGTTTTCAATCTTTTCATTCACCATGTTTATCAGTAGTGTTTGTAGAGATTTTTGGGAACTCTCTTTTGGATTATACATTAACTATGCTGTCAAATGATTTTCCTGAGTGGGAGTTCAGATAACTGGACTTGCAATTTTCCTTGTGTTTTTCCGGTTTGTTCTGCCCAGTTGGTATGAAAGTCACACCAATTTTTTGTTAGAACAAAATTTTAAGGCAAGTATCATCAAAGTTCTGTAGTTGCACAGACAAAAGTCTGCAGATACAATATTTTTCAACAGATACAATTTATTCAACATCAAACAACTATGGCTTAATGGGCTAAGAACAGCAAAGAAGAATTTGGCAAATCACAAATTATTAATTTTAGGTGGAAATGTGGGCAAAAATAGGATTAGAGGGATGTGGAGAGTTAAAAGGAGAGTGAATTTAACCAAGTCCTAATCTTAGAGAGGGAAATGGATTAGGCAGAATGCTAGAAGCAAGATTAAGAAAAAAAATGGAAATACAAAAATTTAAATTTAAAAAGTGAAACACTTAAAATTATGTGTTTAATGATGATATTGAGAGACGAAAAGGACAGGATGAGATGATGGGAGGGAAAAAAAGGAGACATGAAAAACTAAAAATTCTTTAAATTAGTTACTTGAAAATTATATAGGTATAAAGAGAGATAATACTGCTCTTAAAGAATTTTAGCGTAAGAGTTTGTGAACTGAGTAATAAATTTCTGGATTAAGTTGTACACAACGGGGCATAATGTCTAATATTCGACGATGGGTAAATATCTGGGGATGATCCGAATAACAATTAAGTCTCACAAAAAAGAAAGAGAAAAAAAAGAAAAGAATAAAATAATAAGGACCAAAAGGTCAGAAGAGATTTTATAAAAAAAGCACACACACACACACATTTACACCTAAAATAATAATGATGAGAAGAAAAAGATTAATTGAAAACATTATTTTAAAAAAAAATTAAAATTAAAGAAAGGTACAAAAAGACTTCTTTGATTATTTTTGTGGGGGTAGAATGTGAAGATATTCTATCTCCCCTGTGTCCATAACCAGTCTCTTGGTGGCGTCTCTGGTCTGCTTGTGGTGTTTGTTTTTCCTGTGGCTTGATTAGTTGCTTAAGTCAGTTTGTTTGAGCAGGCAGAAAAATGTTCGGCATTACCCATAATTTTGTGATCCTCCTCCCAGGCTAGTTCAGTGGGAAGGAGATCTGCTTTGAGTATCACAAAAGAGGGAGATGGCTGTTTCTTCTAGTTTTGAGATACTGTGATGAGGCTAGGTTCTGGGTAGGGTTGAGGCCTCTCAGCAAACAGTTGCTTTTCCCTGAGGCGCTAGCTCCTGAGATACACAGCCCAGTCTGGATCCATTCTCAGCATTTATGTTTACTGAATTTCAATTGATTGTCAAGGTTGCTGTAGGGAGGGGCAGCCTCTGGCTCTGTTTACAGAGTGAAGAAATTCACTCCTCCAAGGGCAGGGCTTCTTTGCCTGGGCTGGGTGACTTCTCTTGGGTGGAACTGAGCGTGGCAAGTCAGGTCAGGTTCCTGTGATCTCCTAAATGGATCTTGCTTTCTTCCAAGGCCTGAGTTAGAAATAGCTGTTCAAATGGGCCTTTGTCAGTATCAAAGATGGAGATCTCTGGTGGTGGTGGCAGGGTGGGGTGGCCTTACCTACTCTGTTTGCTGAGAAGGAGTGAGGATGTCAGTGTTCCACTCACGTCAGAATCTTGGTTCCTTTTCTGTCAGTTCTTACTGATGTTGAGTAGAATCTGCTGTCCTGCTGTGTCTGGCATCTTTGTCCTGGACTCTTTGTTATAGGTATGGCGCCTATGGCCACTGCCACTGCTGCCACAGCTGGCACAGCCATGGCTACCAGCAAGTGCTCTGATCTATCTCCTTGCCTGGATTTTCCCTCTCTGGACAAACTCTCTGTACTGTAATGGGACACTTGGTGTGATTCTCTAACCTAGGACTGTTCACTGGAACAGTAAAACTGCTATGTGAGAGCTTGTTTAGCTCTAGTTTCTCCCCCACTCTCCCTCTGAACACATTTTTTGCCTCTTATTGAAGTATATCTGATATTTTAAAGTAGATTTGTCCAAATATAATTAAGTTGATCAATTATTTCATTAGGACAATGTTGGCCAGATTTATTTCTAGTAAATCTTATCCCTTATAATATATGAGAACATGCTGTGTTAGTCTCCTATTAATATGACAAATATTTTTATAAAATTAACTTCAAAGGAGGAAAGATTAATCTTGGTTTCTGATTTTATACCTTTCAATTTACATTTCTTTTTCTCATTGCTTTTGGTTGGTGATGGTACAGTACCCCATATCAGGAACATGTGATGGAGTATGTGTATTCCTGGAAGCGAGGAAGTAAAGAAAAGTAAGAATAGGAGTGAGAAAGGGAGAAAGGAGAGGTGGGGAAGAAGGAGAGGGAGAAGGAAAAGGAGAAGGAGACAGAGAAGTAAACGAAGGAAGAGGAAAAAAGGACTTTGATCTTAAACCTTCTTTGATGACAAGTTCTCAGTGACCTAATCTCTATAACTATGCCCACGTGAAAGGTTTCACCTCTTTATGGCAACATAGTGAAACCTAATTATTAATCCCAATCCTTTATTATTTCAGATTTAATTTCTAGACTGATGGGTAGATCTTTCTATACAATTGTGATAACTTCTATTCCTAAACACCAGAGATGCTATTTGGCATAGAGGTGGTTTGGTTATACCATTGCTGGAGAGATGAATGAAATATTTTGAGCACAAATACATTTTATTTAATGGATAAGGATGTTCCCAGAGGTTTCATTTTGTGACCTTCAAAAATGACTATTTCATCTAACTCATAATGACTTGAATTTTTCATAATTTTATGGCATTTCCATTCAAGTATTTGTCATCAACAGTGAGGTTCTTTCCTTCAAGTTGAAGGAAAAATAAATACTATCACAATCTTTATCAGAATTATTCTTTAGAGAGTAGGTATAATATGAATTTCCTACCATTCAAAAATTAGTTATCTTCAAGTCTATAGGAATAATTGGATAAGTGATTAAATATCCTGCTTTAGTTTTCTTATAATGAGGTTGATTCAATTTCTAAAAATCACTTTTGACATAAAATACATGAAATTCAGTGTTTCTCTGATATGACTTAGTAATCAAAAACCTCAGAAATACATGATTTGTAATCAAGATTTTTATATACTCACAAAATGTATGAATTTACAAAACCTAAAAAAGTTTAGGTTTAAAAGAATAGAAAATCACGTGACCACAGTATATAATATTTAATTTAATGAAAAATTGCTTCATTCAGCCTGACAGAGCCTTTTGCTTTTAGCTTATATGAGAAATTTGATTAACAATCCCTTTTTTGCTTTTGAATGATAGAGTATTGCAATTTGTCTAAAGATTCTGTCATTTAAACCTTTGCGTGCATAATTTTTCATAAAAATGAAACATTTTTCACAATGCAGGTTCAGGTTTAATAAATGAATAAATATCTAAATGTTAATTTGTTAAACTGAGCCTCTAGAATTCAAAAAATACAATTTACTTTATTTTTGGATATATTAAATCTGTGCTAAATATGGGTGTCTCAAGCTTGTAATCCCCGCTACTCAGGAAGCTGGGGTACAAAGTCAGCCTTGGCAAGAAAGTTTGTGAGACATATCTCAATTAATCACACACACACATTACAACACACACACACACACACACACACACACACACACACACACACACACACACACACACACAAAGCCAGAAATAGAATTGAGGCTCAAATGATAGACCAATACCCTTGAGGAAAAAAACAAGAACAACTAAGGGATAGTTCTTGAGTTAAAATCACAAGAACAAAACCCACACACAAGCAATATTATGCCTAAATGCTTATTTTAGTTTGAAGAAATAAACAATATCATGAAAATAATATTTGTTACATATCTTGGAACATTTGAGAAGTTGCTTTTAGTATAATTTGTCTTAAGATATAACATAGGTTATTAAAATTAATATTAATCTAGTTAATATTTGTAATCACTCATAACACCTTACAGTACAACAGTTCAGATTTTTCTATTGCCATAAGAAATATTCTGAGTAAAAGGAAGAGAGGAATATTAGACGAAAGGAGAAAGAAAGAAAAAGGAAGAAAGAAAAAAAAGAAAGAAAGAAGGAAGGAAAAGGAAGGAAGGAAGAAAGGAAGAAAGGAAGGAGAGAAAGAGAGAGGTAGGGATGGAGGGAAGGAAGGAGGAAGCAAAGAAGAAAGGAAGGAAGGATGGAAGAGAAGGAGAAAGAATGGGACAAAACAATTTAATTTATAAAATCTCTTTAGCCCAACATAAACTCCATGTAATGAATCCTTAATAAAGTCAAGTTTGGAATTTTCACTTCTTTGCATGTTATCCATGCATGAATGAAACCAACAAATGAAGGATCATAAATAACTAGGTGAATCTGTTTGCATTTGTAGTAATATGTATGCGAATTTTTTCTCATTTTTATACATCATCAAATAACTATTTACAAACAATTTACATTTAGTTATAAATATTCTAAAAATTGATGAAAACTAAAGGATTTCAATATATTATATAATGTGAATACAAGTATTTTTAATGTTATTAATATTAAAGTCTTCATGTTATATTAATTATGAAAAATTATTATGCATTTTATCAGAAGAATTAGCATCCTCTGATTTTGGTGTCTGTGGGTGTCCTAATAGCAGACCGTAATTAAAATCAAATGAAATCTTGATTTGAGATTTCCCCAATTGCTTGATGTAGGCATTCAAAGCTGTAAATTTTCCACTAAGTATTGCATTTAATATGTCCCTGAGGAACTGGTATTTTGTGTGTTCATTTTTGTTAAATTCCAGAAACTTTCAGATTTCTATTCTAATCTCTTCAGTGCCCCACTGGTCATAAAGCAGTGTGTTGTTCACTCTTCATGGGTTTGACCTTTTTTTTTTTTTTTTTGCTTTAGCTGTTTAATTCTAAGTTTATTCTGTTGTGGTCTGAAAAGATATGTGAATTCAATTAATTTTCTTTCAATTTGGACAGAATTTCTGTGTGACCTAGGATAGGTTCTATTTTGGAGAATCTTCCATGACCTGCTGTGAAGAATGTATATACTGATACTGAATGTATGTTCTGTAGATGTCTGTTAGGGGTAGTGGTCAATGTAGTTATTTAGGTCTTCAGTTTATTGGTTGAGTTTTTCCAGTATAACCAATTGATGGATGACAATGATGGGTTGAGATGTGTTTTTAGGTTGTGTAGTATTTGGTTGATGATGTAGGGTGGTCCAGGATTCAGGGCATTGATATTTACACTTGTTATATCCTCCTAATTGAGAGTTGCCTTTCTCAACATGTAATGTCTCTTCCTACTAATTTTAATTTGAATTCTATTTTATCTTATTTTAGTAATTCTACTATGGCCTGTTTATGGAGTCCATTTACTTGAAAAGTTTATTTCCAGCCTTTCAGTTTGAGTACGTTTGTTTTTGTCAATAAAATGTATCTCTTGTGGACACTGGATGGATGTGTCTTGTTTTTTGATACTAGTATCTGATCTGTTTTCTAATTGGTAATTTAATTCCATTGATATTGAAAGTTAAGACTGAGAAATATGTTATGTTATAGCCCTGCTGTTAGGAGCTGTGCCTCATCTACTGTTAATATATTTACCTTGTTCTCTGGTAGGGAGCATTTTATATAACCAGATCCTGTTCTTCTTGATCTTCTTTATATAGGGTATATTTAATTAACTTCTACACTGCTTATTTGGTGGAGATACATTGTTTCAAGTTTTCTTTGTCATGAAATATTTTTATATATCCTTTAAATGTAAAGGAGAGTTTGGCTTGGGACCATATTCACTATTGGTAGTTGTTTACCCTTAGTGTTTGTCATATATTATGCCAGGCTCCCCTTTTTATGCCTAGAAAAGTTGAGCATTTCTTCATGAGTCTAATGACCATTTTTATTTCCTCTTCAGAGAAGTCTCTCTTTAAGTCTTTAGCCCACTTAGTTATCGAGTAGTTGTTTCTTTGAGGATTTGTTGTCAGGTGATTTAATTTTTTGAGTCCTAAGTATAATTTAGATATAAGACCTCATCCGTTTTATGACTCGTGAAGATATTCTCCCAGAACGTGGGCTTTCTATTGATCTTGTTAGCTATGACCTTTGCCTTGCAGAAGCTCTGATGTTTCATGCAATCCCAATTTTCCAAACTTTCTTTGATTTCTTTTGTTTCTAGTTCTCTATTAAGAAAATTTCGGCTTGTGCTAAAAAGCCCTAGAGTTTCTCCTATTCCTTCAGGTAATGTTTTCATGGTGTCTTCTTTTATTTTGAGGTGTTTGATCTATTTGGAGTTGATTCTCCTGCAGGGTATTATATACAGATCTAGATTTAGTTTTCTACAGGTGTTGAAGCAATTTTGTCAACACCATTTACTCAAAAGGCTGTCTTTCTTCCATTCTAATTTTTAGCCCCCTTGTCAAAGATTAGGTGCCTATAGGTCAGTGGGTTTATTTCTGAGTCTTCAGTCTTATTCTATTGATCCTCAGGTCTGTTCTTGTGCCAGTAACAAGCTGTTGTTTTACTATGGCTTTTTAGTAGAGTTTGAAATTTGGAACTGATAGTGCTCCAGTGCTGTTCTTTCTGCTATGGATTGGCAAACCCAGAGCTAGCATTATACTTAATGGTGAAAATTTAAAGCCATTTCTTATAAATTCAGGAATGAGATAAAAAGTCTGCTCTCTCCACTACTCTTCAACTTAGTATTAGAATTCTAGCTGGGGCAATAATACAAGATGCAAACTTAAAGGGCTCCAAATAGGGAAAGATGAAGTAAAACTCTCCCTCTTTGCAGATGATATGATCCTGTATTTAAAGAACCACATGGACTCCACTCCCAAATTATTGAGCTCATCAGAAACTTTGGCAAACTAGCCAAGTATAAAATTCACCCTCAGGAATCAATGGCTTTCCTGTATTCCAATAATGTTAAGATTGCGGGTGATATTAGGAAAGCAACCCCTTTTTAAAAGCCACACAAGAAATAAAATATCTAGGAGTTAAGAAGGACCTCTATGAAAGAAATTTTCAAAACCTGAAAAAGAAAATGAAAGCAGAACTAAGGAAGTGGGAAACCACCCATGCTCATGGATTGGGAGGAATAACACCATGAAAATGGCAATACTGCCAAAGGTTATATCCAAATTCAATGTGATATCTACCATATCCCAATCTCACTCTTCAATGAAATAGAAGTAATCCAAAAATACATATGGAACAATTGAAAACCCAAATAACACTGAGGCTTTTTTAGTGATTCTCCTTTTGTATTACCACTTTGATTCTACAAAGTAATCTACGGATTTTAACTTTCTTCCCTCCCTTTGGATAAAGCTCAAAAACCCTGCCTCTAACTCCCAAGACACTTAACTCTTAGGTCTGGACAATTGTTCCTAGATAGTGGATTACTTAATTGTATTTTGAACGCATAAAACATGCATATAGAAATCTCACATTTTGATCTCATGAGAAAACAGCCTTTACTCCACTCTCAGATTTATTTCCTGAAATGCATTTTTAAAGAGAATATGTTTTCATTTTTAGATGAAAGGCTTGTAGGAAACTATTTTCATAACCTGGCTCCTCCTCCTGCACCTCAACACCTAAAACACAAATTTCAAAACGCATTTAAAAGAAACAATACAAAAACCAAACACTGGGAATGCTCAGATGCAGAATATTTTACAAAACCCAGAATATAACTCTGCTGTCTGAGGGAGGGGCTCTCTGAATAAATTAACAAACAAACCCAAAAGAGCATCCAGGAGTATCGGATGGGAGTGTCCCTGGCTGCTACTCCATGGACAAGGAGCATGGAATGGCTTCCTAAGCCTGCTGGCGAATGCGTGGGGGAAAGTTTCCTTGCCAGTCTGAGTACAAAAGTTGGCATCACCCTGCTTGGGCCTGTCTTTTTTGTCTTTTCCCCACAGCAGAACAAAATCAACCCCTCCTCCACGGCTGATAAATACTGTACAAACTGATCCACAGAGTGGCATCTGTTCAGTCTGCACTCCTTCCTAGGTGGGTGGACCCTGTCCCGTAGAATGCGTGTACTCCCAGGGGCTGATCCTCATGGACCCGGTCCAAGGGACAGGGGGGTGCTAGATGTGAGTCAGTGGCACTGTGTTATTCATGCAGCAGCTGCCAGGTTGCTGCCCTAGCCCAACAACAGGTGCACCCTGATCTTCTTCCACAGTCCCAGGCGAGGGGTGCTCACAACAGCCTTAGGTGGGCAGGCTTCCAGTAGGATCCTACTTCACCAGAGGGACCAGCATGCCTGATTAAGTGGCTGCAGCCTGAATTAATTATTAATTATTTAATTAATTGTTTAATGGAGCAGTATTTTTGCCAGTTGTGAGGCTTGAACTCTGAGCCTGGGCATTGTCCCTAAGCTCTTCAGCTCAAGACCAGTGCTCTACCACTTGAGCCATAATGCCACTTCCAGCTTTTTCTGCTTATGTAGTGCTGAGGAATTGAACCCAGGGCCTCATGCATGCAAAGCGAGCACTCTACCACTGAGCCACCTTCTCAGCCCTGGAGCAGTTTTAAAGAAAATGATTCACATTACTGTATGATATTATTGGAGAGTAACTTTTCTTCCATATGTGCCCAAAGCACAATGAAATGTAAACAGATTTGAACTCACGGTTGGAAGAGTATCATACATACCACTATAAGTATTGTGACATTTGTCCAAATTGACAGAACAGCTTTCTAGGACCTCTAACCTGCTATTTCATAGACCTTTTGTAGCCACCTTATTTCCCCATACAGGCATGGCCTGGCTTCCTTGCCGCTCCCTGTGCATTTAACAGTTCAGTAATATGCAGTAGGCTCTCTTGTACAGCACCCTGTCACTCTGTTTTCCCCCCACAGAACACGTATGCACAATGCTTCAGATTGTAGGCTTAAAAAACATAATTAGGATTCATGAATACTAGATTATATAAAAAACACTAACATTTTAATAAAGTTAGAAAAATAGAATGAGCATTTTATAACCATCAGGACAAAAAAAAATACAGGTTTTCCCAGGAATGGGGGAAGGAATCTCTATATCTAGATTGGCTTCTAAGTTGCCTTCAGAAAGAAATTCTGCCTCAGAGTCCTAAAAGGGATTTACTTCCTCATTAAAGACAGGGTTTTCTTCCTGAGTCCAAGGAGGGACAGATTCTAATTTCTCAATTGGAAACTGGATTCCCTTCAGGAGGACAGATTGGTCAGGATATTCTGTGAGGAAAGATTCCCTTTCCTCAACTGAATCTAGATTTTGGACCTCACTTATTGGTTTTCCTGAAGATACACTGGGGTCATTTTCCATTAGCATACATTTACACTGCATACCAAGACATGTCTTTTTGACTTGTTTGGAGCTAATCTAGGTGGATTATCAACATCAATGGAAGATATTCTGGATCATCTTCTTCCTTGGCAGTAAGTGCAGGTACTCCTGCTTCACATGTGGGGTTCAGAACCAGTGGGATGTCCACAGGACTCAAAACCTGCTTGGGCCTTTCTATATATTAAAAAACACCCTCTATGTTCACATGCCTTCTGGAGATCAGTAATGTTTTCTGATCTCCATGAGTCATCATAAACGACATCACTGATGGGTTCTTTATCTGGAGAACTGCAGGAGCTGCTCTACTGTGATACAAACCTGAGAATGGAAATAGGTACAGGAGTCTTAGAACTCAAGAAGTTAAGGTGTGACTAAACTTTCATGAGAATCTAATGGGGGAAGCTGTAGAACTTGAGTTTGGACTGAACACTGATGAGAATTTAGCATGTTTCTAATGAGTGGCTACTTCCAAGTTCTTTCAAAGGAGAACAGATATTACCTGGCAAAGAATATCCATAAAAGGATATTTTGCCAAGCTGGGGAGTACTAAGGGCTCTATGCCCATCCTGCCCATGCCTAAAGACCCAAGTTCCATCCATATTCATCAGCTCTGAGGTATCTAAACAAGGACTTCTTCCACTTTTTCTTGGTCTCATGGGCCATGTGTTCCTATAGCTGGTCCAGAAGAATATGTAAGCAGAAGAGCAAGTCTGAAGAGGGCATCTTGAGCTTGACATACTGTGTAAGTTCTTTCAGGGTGTCATGGTTCTTGTTCTCATAGAAATCATCAAGGTAGAAGTCCATCCACATAGGGAAGATGGAACAACCTATGCTATGGGCAGATTGGTGACAAGGAAAATGAGAGCCTTTCCTCCCCATCCTGAGCTTTGTACTATAGCCTCTTTCTGGCGGGACTTGCATGTTGTAGGAAGAGACTCCTGCAAGCAGAATGTTCCTCACAACCCACTTCTAGAAATTTCTCAAATATAATCATCTACAATTCTCCCTATGTTAGGAGGAGAAGGTTGTTTCCCCTCTTGATCTGCCTTGCTATACATACCCCCCTCGTCATCCATGAGAGTCCAAAACCATAACCACATCCACACTGTGTAATCTGCTATCCACTGAAGTGCCAAGCCTCAACCCCCTGGTGAAAATCACAACTGGTGTGCAAAGAAGGAAGTTGACTTTGATTCAGACACCTCAAAGATACCCAGTTTTCAAAGACAGAACTTCTCTTTGTGTCAACGTCCACTTACTTCTTCATCTTGTTCATCTTCCTCCCAGTTACGGTAGAAGGATCTGTACCAATGGGAGGAGAGAAGGAAGTTAACTCTATGCTTCTCCTTTTCTGAACTAACAGGACAGACATGGGACTGGTTAAGTCACATATGGTAATGTAAACATAACAGACAAAAAGTAGAGATATGTCTACACAATTTCATGGAAATTCTGTGAGGATACTTATCAGCATTTGTCCAAATAAATGTCCCATGGCTCATGCCTCTAATCCTACTAATCAGGAGGGTGAGATCTAAGGATCACAGTTTGAACCCAGTCTAGTTTGTAAAATTCTAAAGACACTTATCTTCAATTAACCAGCCAAAGGCCAGACCTGGACTTGAAGCTTAAATGGTAGAGTGATATGAACAGAACAGCACTCAGGCCCCAAGTTCAAGTTCCATTCTTTCTTCCATCTATATTCCTTCAAAAGCCTCCAAGATAGTGATTTCCTAGGTGAGGGTGAATGTTGGGTGACACTGGCTCATTCCTTTAATCCTAGTCTCTCAGCAAGCAAACTGTTAAGGCTCCGCTAGCTTCTGAGGAAAATGAAATGTTCTGGCAGGCCACTCGTAAGGAGTTATCCAGGGAGTGCACTTCTTTGTCTCAAGCCAAACTCCTGTGATAAAACCCCAGTGAAACAGTCTCAGAGAGGTACCAAGTATTCCAATAATCTGCCAGGGGGTCTCATCAGTCCTGGATTTGAATAAGGAACACTCACTTTTTAAACAATATCCAGCAACTGCTCCATTGTCTCCCACTCTCTATAGTGGCGGTGGAAGTTTCCAACATAGAAGAGATCACCTTTCTTGTAGGCAGGGATCAGGTCCATTACCAGCATTTCCAACAAGCCTGAGTCCAAGCTCCATATATTATAAGGCACATTCAGGATTTGAGCAGACTCATTGTCACACTGAGGTGGTAAAAAGAATGAATCTTTGAAACTTGGAAATGGGAGTACACTTCAAAATGAGTAATAGAGTAATAGGATTGAAAAGTACACAGTAAATATTTTATCAATATACACATATAAAAACACAAGAAGAAGCCTGTACTGTGGGCTAGAATGAGATTAAATAGGTTTCCTGTCATAGTTACACCTGACCTGAGTTGCCTTGTGATTCCCTTTATTTCTTCTTATAAAAAGGCCTGAGACATTGGATTCGTGGTTTGGCACTGATCCAATGTCTGCAGTATCGAGTGAGGCACTCACCCCTCTCATGCCTGGGACCTGATTCTCTTGAACTTTGAAAACAATACAGGAATGTCTTTCTTGTTTCTGAGCCACAGGCCAAGTGAGCTGGCTAGAGCTGACTGTAAGTTACAGTTGCCTGGGTCTCAGAGTTCCATATTCTATTCCATTGTGAGGGAAGTAGTGTCATCTCTCAGAGCCCAATGATCTAAGCTGCTTACTCACATAAGACCATCCCAAAGACAAACGGGAGGCTGAAATTTCCCCTCCCACATCACTCTATACAAATATGGACATTGTCAAATCCCAACATCCTCAGGTAGGCCTAGGAACCAGCACGGTCTCAGCCTCAAGGAAGCTTTCCTAGGTGAGATCCATGCCTTATTCCTTATTTTTCACTATTCCTCTTGTTCTGCAAAAATCATTTTGCCTCTCAGGGCCCTCTCAGCCTGCCATGTGCTTTTTGCATCTACTTCCTAGGACACTGTTTGGTTCATGTTTCCTAATCTTTTGTTTGCTCTTGAAGCCCCTGTGTGCTGTAATCTGCCCAAAAGACAAATACTTAGAGGTGGGAAAAATCATAAAAATATTGAAAAAAAACTTACACATATAGTCAGACATTTTTACACGTGTACATTTTTTAAGATAAAAGACTATTTTTGATAGTTTTGTCATATTTTATGACAGAGGGGAAGGGGAGAAGGGAAGAGGTGCTGCATTGTCTTCTCATAATTCAATGATTATTTTTTTTTGAATGGGTGTCCAGTCGTGGGGCCTGAACTCTGGGCCTGGGCGCTGTCTCTCAGCTCTTCAGCTCAAGGCTAGCAATCTATCACTTGAGGCACAGCGCCACTTCTGGATTTTTTCTTTTTTTGCTTATGTGGTGCTGAGGAATTGAACACAGGGCGTCATGCATGCAAGACAAGCACTCTACCACTGAGCCACCTTCCCAGCCCCTCAATGATTATTATTTAAAACTATAGTTGAAGGAATGTAAGATTTAAAGATAAAAACCGTACTCCTGTTCTTTTTATAAGCTAGTTGTTTATAAAGTATTCCTCACTAAAGTCTTGTCACCTGTGTCTCATGAACTATCCTCCTCCTTCAAAATAATCAAGAAAAACCTTCACAAATAAGTGGGCTGTTGTCCAATCTCTGGATAAGAATTTAAGATACAATATTGCCTGTGACTCTGTGTGTGTACATCTCTGTGGGAGTGTTTGTGTGTGTGTGTGTGTGTGTGTGTGTGTGTGTACCCATTTTTACTTTGACTTGTGGAACCATGTTATCTCAGAAAGCCTCAGGGCACTAATGGGATGAAAAGCTTGTTAGATTTTAAGGCTAAGATTAGGGCTGGGTCTCATTCCTCTTACTGTCTCCATTGATTTAAAAAAGAAATCCTCCTTTATCTTTAAAACATACCCAGGAAGAAGCAGGTTATTACGCTACCAGAGAGTAAAGAGGCTGTGACCCTGAAGTGCCTAAGGCAATTCAGCAATAACCTTGCCACTAATATCCACTGTGGGAGTAGAGAGGGTTACTAGATATCACTAAAAGAATGTCCCACATGATATTATTTTGTAGTAGATATCAACAGGGAAGCATTCTCAGGTGATGGAGTCAAGCAGGAGTTCAGTCTATTTTACTGCAGTGGAGGTGGTCTGAGTGATGATGTAGATTTCCTCCAGGTGACTGTCAGGCTGTCGTTGAACTTTACCCATTAGGGTGTGCAGCAGCAGCAGCAACAGCAGCAGCAGCACAGGATCTCTCAGTGGCTCCAAGGGACAGTCACACCTCGTGCTGAGCTGCAAATTCCTACACAATCTGGTTAAGGACACATGGCATAGGCTTGGCAGGCTGTGACCCCACTAGATTTTAAAACTATTTAGACAATAGCCCAGGACAATTTACCAAGCTGACAACATTTTAAATTAGATAGTTCTTTTAATAGGGCTAGGATTTTCTAGGCAGATATACAGGGCTCAGGCCTGTACTATTATTTCCCATGTCTTTTCCTTCTGTCTGTTTTACCACATTTTTAAAAAAGTGAATCTGGTCCCTTGTTCTTAAAAAGGGATGTTGGGCAAAGATTCAGCTTCTGTCACTTCTTCAAGCTGACTCAGGGATGTTGATCCTAGTTAGCCAGGAACCTATAAACATAGCCTATTTTACAAAGAGGTTATCAGGGTTAAATGTCATTAAGAACAATATTTTAACTTTTAACAAATGCACAGACCTTTTTTCTGGCTACAGCAGTGGAGCTTATTTAGACTTCTAGTTTACAAAAGGATCTTTCTGGATGGCATAGGAATGTGATCTCTAGTAATCCTAACAATGCCTTAGTTACCTATGTAGCCCTTCAGACTGATATCAATAGAAACACACTCTCAGGTTTACAAAGATTTTCCTGAGCAGATGAATTTCATATAGCTGGCATCAGCTCAAAATTTACTGCCAATTAGAGTTTTTGGCACATACAGGGGTTGGGATCAAAACTATCTTCCACATTTTAAAACCTTAACTTTTTAGTACTATCACAGATGACTGAAGAGTTCCTGTCCCTTACAAGGTAGATAGACATAGACAGTAGGCATGCTTACAAACTATGTTCCCATGAACTCCTGGCTCTGACCAATTTTTGAAAAGCCACACACAAATGACTCTAGGATCTGACATTATTTCTGCCATACAAGCAGTGGCTTATGGTGTCTGGATGCTCCTCCATTGTTTTCATCCCAGGACTGTCTTCTCCACACTGGGAAAAATGCCTCATTGGCATTTTCCTTAGTTAGTTGCTGAACTTGAACTCGGGGCCTGAGTGCTGTCCCTCAGATCTACAGCAGGCTATCGCTCTGCCACTTTGAGTCCTAAAGAAACTCTGCTTGCTCTTTCAGCCATCTTTTGGCTGAGTAGAAGTGACAGTTTCACAAGGACCTTTTTCTGCCTGGGCTGGCTTGGAACCAGTTTGTAGATCAACAATTCTCATAAAAGGCCACTCTCATCCACTTAAAAGCAACAAGGTGTTCAACATAGAAGTGTCTTTTAAGCATGTTCTTACCTGAAAAGTACTAAGAGCCAAAGTTACATCTGATAAACTTACAAGAATCCTCACTCCTTTTTGTGGACCTGCCAGGAACTGTTACAAAAAAAAAAAAAAAAAAAAAAAACCTATGAGAGCAAACTGAAATAGGAATTAAGCAATTATTTTGGTAATCCTAATTTTTCCTTTAGCATTTTGAGGTAAATGTTTAGAACGTTTTTACTTTTAAACATTATATCCAGAAATCAATTCTTAATTTGTTATCTCCGTTTTAATATTCTATACTTTAGTTTTTAGTTGCATTTTGAAAAATCCCTTGACCTCTCAAGGCTAGGTGTCACTCATTTTTTCTTGGATGCTTGTTTTAAAACAGATACACATGAAAACTTTTAAACTCAAATAAGAATTTTTTCTTATTGCAAAAATTACAATCACAATCACTGTACCAAGAAGCTAGACTTAACACCATTTTGCCTTAAAAATATCCAATAGCAGAATATCATTGAGAACAAATCACATTATATAAATAAACTTTTTAATCCTTTTTAAAGGCCTTCTTAATTTTAATTTTAACATATCCAAGGGACAGTTTTAGCAATGATAATCCGATCATTACATCGTTCAGTTTTACCATCATGTTTCCAGTGTCTATCTGAAGGTAAGGTACAAAATAAAGATGAGCCACTTAGCCCTTCCTGTGTAATGGGCACGCACCCAATCCAACTCTTTAGGGTTATTTGAACTGCATTTGTGCCAGCTTGCCCTCTTTCACCATGCATGGTTCCACTGTGCATGACCAGCTGAACTGCACTTCTGCATGTTCACCCTTCACTCCTAAAGATAGTTCTTCTCTTGTCTTCTAAGTTTCTCCTTGTTGTTAAGCCAGATATCTTTATTACAGTGTAAAGAGACTTATGCATTCTAAAATACCAGATTTTCTAATTTTCAAGTTAAAGAATCCTTAAAAAGCCATTTAAAACAAAGTGAAAATTCTTTAAAAATTTTTTTGGTAATGTCCAAACGTCATAACCTTTTGAATTTTAAATTTTGAACTCACCCAATTGTTACAGAATGCTGAAAATGTCTATCTTCAACATATTACCAAACACATACAAAACATACTCACACAGATATTTAAGCATGCAAAAATAAAAACAACTTTTACATACATTTTCTAAAATTTTCAAACAAAAATTTAAGACAATATTTCTTTTAAACTAAGTATTTTGTTGAGTTTCATTTTTCAAGAGCTTGCTTTACAAAGGCATTTCTCCAATTAGTCTTTTGAATCCCTTCTGTTGGAGGAATGCTGGGGGGATGGTCACCTGAAACTAAACTGGCCTGATTTTTATCCAATTTTATACAAGAGCAGTTTACATTGTCAGGACTAGCTGAAAAGTGAAACCCAGCCACACCACCTTCTCTGTGACTGAGCTCAGCTGGAGGCTGGAGCTTTTATTTCCCCAGAGATGTTCAAATAAATAACAAAATCACAAAAACCAAAAACCCACATTAAAGCTCGTACCAATTCTAAAACAGAACGAGACAACTCAACACCCAAAGGCTGAGTTTATCCCTACCAGAACTCTGTGCCGTTCTCACTCAGCAAGCTGAATCCAGAGTATGCTGAATGAGCATGCTACTCTCAGCCAGAACTTCCCTACCTCAAGAAACAGAACAGAGAACAATCAGGTCTCAGTGAATGGGGTGATGTCTCACCAACTTTTGTTGACCCAGGGGCCTTCCAAAGTGGAAGAGAAGTACCAGTCATTTTGGAGCAAGGGAAATAAGTCCCTAGCGGCCATCCCCTCAGACTGACAGATTCTCCCCCATATTCAGACCCTCCTGGGCCAAGGACAAAGGCTAATATAAACTCCAAATGACAAACAGAACACTCAACACAAAGAATTTACAAAGACACACTGCATCATTGTAAATTGTAAACAAGAAAGTGCCGAACTACATACGGAGAGTTTCCCCCAAAATGGAAAACTTCCCAATACAGATGGAAAACTTCCCACAAAATGTCTGCATGAAAGTGCGAGACTACAGACAGAAAATTTCCCAAAAATATCTGTACTAAACAGCAATCTACCAAGAGGGGTCTGGGGACATCTTCTCAAAGAACCCCGTTGGCAGTCTTATAGCGCGTCTACCAAGAGTCCTTGCCAACCAGAATACAGACCCTGTGGGAAACCAGAATTACAGATACAGAAATTACAGGCAACCAAATATGCAGAACAGCAGTGCCTTGACTTAACAGCTGTTTTTGTTTTTTGAGTCTCTGTGGTGGGGCATCTGGATGGTTTTATGAGGGAGATTCCACATGAACCCCCAGAAATGTTGTACAGACTTGAGACGCCCAAAAGACCCCCAGAGACCACGACCAATATGAACAGCATAAGAGTCTTTTATTTGCAAGCTCAAGCTGGTCCTCTGTGCACTCACTAACCGGTGATAATAAGAATCCCTGAGCACAACATCAGCACAGTTTTATAGTACTGAACAAACAAAATTAGGGAATTTCCACACAAGCAGTTACATGATTGGTTTGAGTCCACCCAAACCACACTGCCTTTTCTCTGAACTATTGGTATGTACTGTTCCTGGAACACTTGGGAAAGTGTTTTGATTTCTTAAGGGTGGGCAGGGTTGGTGGCAACCTGTGTTTTTTTTTCTCTCTCTTGGTATTACTCTGAGGGAAGCCTAGCACAAGATGGTAGGGTTAATCTTAGAGTTATTTTGGCTCTTCAGCCTGAATAAACCATAGCATACCACATACAAAGCTTTGGTAAAACACAGGTCTGGCTTACACTGTTGGACCAATAGGAGTGTATGTCTACTGCTGTTGCAGGTGTGTCTTAAGGTGTGTGGAGTTTTTCATCCTGATGATCTTGCAATGATGAAATTGACTAACTACACAATTACCTGGGCATATCCCTGCTGAGACTTTTAATATTAAGTCACAGGTTAACAAAGAACAATATTTAAAATGAAATATATTGAACAACCAGACATGGTGACCAAAATAATTTTTACCTGATTCAGTGTATTTTTTACATGCTATATCATATGTACAAGTTCTTCATTTCCTTCTGTGTCATTATGTTGTCTTTCCTTATTTTGGTTTTGTTTTCAGAACCATGGTATAAGAGGGCATTTCTTATATTTTTGTCTTATAGTCTTCAGAAAGTCTACAGTTCAATAGGTTTAGTTTCTTTTGTTAGAAAATTAAAAGCACATTGGATGGGGTCTTTATCATAATTTTGTTATGATAAAAAATACGTTTTTATTTCTGGCATTTTACCTGTATAATCTCATTTCAATCTTTTCCAAAGGACACTTTAGTGGAAGGAGGAAATTCAAAATGGATTCTGTTAGAGAATTTCTTTTTCATGTTTTTTTTTGGGGGGGGGTCCAGTCGTGGGGCCTGAACTCTGGGCCTGGGCAGTGTACCTCAGTTCTTCAGCTCAAGGCTAGTGCTCTACCACTTGAGCCACAGTGCCACTTCTGGCTTTTTTCTTTTTTGCTTATGCGGTGTTGAGGAATCGAACCCAGGGCCTCATGCATGCAAGGCAAGCACTCTAACACTGAGCCACCTTCCCAGCCCCCTGGTAGAGAATTTCTGTTGCTAAAAACTCTGGTACATAGTAAGGTAAGCAACTCCAAAATTATTTATTATGGAGGTGAGTTGAAAGTCATCTAATACTCTTTCCTCAATGAAAAGAGAGGATTTAAAATAACTAATATTTTTAAAGTTAATGGGCACAAATATGTACGAATTTTCTAGAAATAAAATGATCATTCATGAAACCTTACTGATACTTCAAAGAATGGTTTCCAATAAGAAGAATCACCTTCATACATTTTCACACAATGTGTATCTGCCTGGTAACAGAACCCCAAACTAGAATAAAGCATCTAATATCTGTCTAATTTTTGTTGCCTTTTTGCAAGACTGCTTTCTTATCATATTGATTAGTATGAATTCTATGGCCAGTACAATATCACATATCTCATAACAGTTACTAGATTGGACCTTCATGGATGAGATGGTGTGGGTTTCTGGTGGAGCCCTCTCTGGTTAAAAGGGGGAGTTGGTATTGGCACAGTCTCTGTAGTGGAGCATGGTGAGTCTTAGGGAGTGAAGACCAGTCTGTGTTGGGCTTTGAGACCACAGGGAGGAGACAGGAAGTACTAGACTTGTTAGGGGCCTGGTCTCTTGTAGAGTATGCGGTACTTTAGTAAGAAGGCTGGGTCACAGGGCTGGAGGCTGGTTGGGGCAGAGCTTTGAGAAGGAAGAACAAAGCTACAAAGGAGGAGGTTACTTAGAGGAAGGGTTCTGGGGGAGCATTGTGAGCCCTTGTGGGATATGTAGGATGAGGTTTCCCATAAGGCAAGGCAGTGAATGTAGGCAAGAGGCTGACAGAATGTGGGGATTGTGGTGCAGGAATGCGGAGCTATGCGGAGAGGCTTTTCAATGTCTGGCCTTGAGAGGTCAGGGTGGTAAAAGGAAGACATGGACTAGTAAGGGGCGGGGTTTCTGGTGGACAATGGCAGGCCTTTGGAGAGTATGTTAGGGTGGAAGTGGGGTTTCCTGAAGAGAAGAGTGCAATCACAATGTATGGAGGAGATTTTCAGAACCAGAGCTTTGTGAGAGCACTGATAGGATGCAGTGCACCAGAATGGTTAAGATGGGGTTTCTGGTATAGTCAGTCACCACTTTGAAAAGAGGAGTAATGTTGGGTGGGGATTTCAGTATTGCAAGGCAGGCCATGGTCTTTGTACAGGGTTTCCAGTAGGGCAAAGCAACCTTCAAAAAGGGAAAACGGAGGGACAGGGATTTACAGTTGAGCCTGGTGAGGCTTCCAGATGGAGGCCATCTGACGCAGTTGTTTCTAGTGGAGCAATGTGGGTGCTGAGAGTTGGGATAGTGTGTTGGGGGTATTCTAGCGGGTTTTTTCTGGAGCAATGCAGGGCTTGGAGCCATGGGGATAGTTGGAGGAGGGGCTTTGAGAAGGAGTGGAAGGGATATAAAGGTGTAGATAATTATGGGCAGGGTATCTGGTGGAGTAGGGTGTGGATCTGAGGGAGGAGCCAATAGGGGTCTGGTTCATCTGAGGAGTAAGGCAGGGCATTGAGAGAACACTTGTGGGAGGTGGTGAGGCTTGTGGTAGAACAGGGCTGGCTTTCTAGGCAGGAGATGGGCTGTGTGAGAAGCTTCTAGCCAAGCAAGGTGAGGCTTCAAGGGCAGTTATAGGGAGGTGAAGGGTTTTTGGTATTGCATGATGGGTTTTGTGAGAAGAAGTAGGTTCAAGGCTGGGTTTGAAAGGTTAGTCCAGTTTGAAGTAGGCTAGTTATGGGCGGAGGTTCTGATGAAAATAGGAGAGGATCGAGGGAGAAGGCTAGTTGGTATGAAAGGGAAGGGAGTAGCTTGGATGTACTAGGAAAGGGGAGCAATGTGACTATGAGGGACTAGAGTAGTGAGGGTGGGGTATCTGTGAGCTTGCAAGATGGTTTATTGCAGTCATCAAAATGGTGATTTAAGCAATGTGTCTTTATCATTGGATGCATCGATGTTAAAACATATCTAAGAATGTGAAGCACTACTATACAGACCCTGAAGAAACTCAGAAGGATCTGTGAAATTATGTTGGAATAAAATTAATGACTAATTACAGTAGGAATTGATTTTCACTCGGCCCATAAATACTTTCCAGAAGAAAAGGCTACATTGAAAAATAAACAATTAAAAGGAAGCAGGCAGGCAGATCTTGAAGTAAACATTATCCAATGAACAACAGCTATTGAGGAATGTTTGCAATCTTCTTTTACCTAAGTTACAGTTACTGACCTATATTCTTCCCTAATGCCAAATCAAAAAGCCATGAAAATGCAGTAATTATTGTCAAGGCCTTAGACTTTACAGAAAGAATTCAATGAATGTAGTTCTAGAAAGTATAAAGATAGATGTCCTAGCTAAAGATTGAAGAAAATATCCCCATCTCTGGCCCTCCAGGGTGAGAAAGGTTAAGCCAAAGCATAATGAGAATGGACAGAAGTACAGTAGTGCATACCAGTAGTCCCAAGATACAATGATGAAGGTGTATCGGGGGAGAAAATCAACAAGATCATAACAGGACTTAGCACTGGAGAGTAGAGAAAAGAGCAGTGAAAATTCAAGGAGAATTACAAAGGTTCCCCTTGCATATATGGCAGTAGAGCACATCACATTGGGGTCTAAAGTACGTGTAGGAAACTACCTGTGCTCATAAGGTGTCACAAGAAGTGATGAACGTACGATTTACAGGATATTGAATAATCATAAAAGTCTTGCTTCAGTAGTGAAGAGTTAAACCTTGATAAACTCTGTTTTGAAACACCTAACAAACTATAAAACCAAGACAAGAAGATTCAAAATGTGTATGTTACTTGACTGTTTGCAATAGTAGAGATAAAAAAAAATCAAATCACATAATGTGGATGCAAAAGAATAACATTATTAAGGTAATCTTTAAACAATACACATTTTATATGAATAGTCCTGATTATAAATGATTTGTTTTTCTTAGAGATTTTGGATGCACAAAAACAACAAAAAACAAAAACAAATAAAAGCAAAAGACACTTGACAATAGAGCTGGCTGCCAGTGCCTTATCCTTATTTCTAGATAGTCATGAGCCTGAGATTGGAAGATCATAGTTCACCGATGGCTGGGGTAGCAATCCATGAGACATTTATGTTCAATTGTTCAATCAAAGACAGATTGAAACTTTGGATCAAATAGTACAGACTCAGTCAGTCATTAGTGAAAAAACCAAGCAAGAGTTTGAGGCTCCAAGTCAAGTTTCATTACTGGGTGGCACGCGTGCGCACGTGCAGACACACACACACACACACACACACACACACACACACACACACACACACACACAAATGGAATGAGAGAGGAAGAGGGAGAAAAAAGGGAATATTAAGAGTTTAAAATGTGAACCTGTCTTCCAGGACTATCCTAAGCATTTATTAATAATAATGAAGGAAACCATGGAACCTAGGTTCCATGACTATTTTCCCAAGTCTTTCCATTTTCTTAAGAAAGGGGCTGTGTCATTCTTTCTGATAGAAACATAAAATTTCATTGTGTATATATACCAACTTTTCTTGAACTATTCATATATAGAGGGGCTTCTAGTTTGGTTCAATATCTTAGATATGGTAATAATGCTTCCAAAAACATAGTTGTAGATTTAGTAAGTTTTAGCTTGAGATCATTTCCACAAATGCCCAGGAGTGGGATTGCTAGCTCCAAAGCTATGTACATTTGACTTTACAAAATGATGCTAATTGAAATGAACTCCAAGGTATGGAAACAAGTCATTTTTCAGATGTCAACCTTGATATCTCTAAAATAGTGTATCTAGATCTTATTTTATTTCATTTGTCTTTTTCAATTGGTTTATCCCCTGCAATCTCTGTCTTAATTCTGGTACCTTTCATTTTGTATATACATTTATCTGATTTTGAGAAGGAAAAGAAAAACATAGTGATGAAAGGAGTACAAAGAGCGACCCACTGCAACAATGATATTCACAAGACACTATGTCAGAAATGAACTTGACAACCTTGGGTGGGAAGAGGGGTAGGAGGTGGGAAAGGATATGATAACAACGATGGAGTGGGTAACAATATTCAACAAGGAATTTACCTTACTCATGTAACTCTACACACTCTGTAAAGTATCTTTGAAATAAAATAAAATTCAAAAATTGAACCTATCCTAAAAATAATATCCTTTTCAAGATAATACATCTCTCACAGTACTTGTGAGAGATTTTAGAGTCAAGCTGTTAGACCTGAAAAGGGATAGATTGGGAAGCCATCTCAAACAGCATTCAAAAGGCTGTGCTCTGGGAAGGTCAAACAGTCAAGGGGAGACAGGAGTATGAGGAGTTATTACCTCAAGGGTATTTAAGTTAGAGCTGTTGGACAATAAAAGATTAAGACTTTGGAGACAAGATGGATGTCTGTGATATAGTTGTAATGACCCTTGCTCCCTTCTTCTCCCTAACAATAAGGGATTCAATTATCACTATGTTTACAAACAATACCTCATGTTAATAATTATAACCACAAACTAGATTGATGCCTTAGTTTGTGGACATACCTGTAGCCACTGATCACCCCCTATAGTAGAATGAATATAAAGTCTGTTAAGCAGGATTTGGGGATCCAGAAGCTGGTAATAAGGCATTGGGTCCTCTGGTGTCTTCATTCCTATCACTTCCTGTGATTTCTCAGTTCTTTGGCCAGGTATCCCATTGTATTTGCTGTCCCAAGGTTGCGGTTAATGACAGTACTTATATTCTGAATACCTCAAAACAAACCACATAAAAATACTTCCTCAAAGAAGATTGACAAATGTATAGGATCACCTGCAAAGATACCTAACATCAGCAGTCAACCTGTGATCCTCTAGCAAGAAAGTGCAATTCAGGACTATCTTTACTTGTGATAATATAAGAAATGGATAATTGTCCCTTTTGTATATTTGGTATTTGGTATTGCATATATTTTCAGAAACACATATACATTGTGAAATAATGTTATTTATTTCTTAGGTCAGACCACGTCACTGGAGTGATGACCCAGTTGCCTGAATTACAAATAGGTGAGTGTGAATTGCCTAATTACGACCATTTCTCCATGAAACTCAGCAACACAGAATGAAGTATCAGGGTCAGGCCATTCCATACCTGTGAGGATTTATACCTAGATTAGAGTAACATACACCTCTCAGCATTCATGGCACATTCGTGTGTTAAAATTGTCATCAGATCAGAAAAATGCTAGAGCTTAAAGTAGAATGATGGGCAATACATTTTCAATGCAAGAGTGATATCACCCCTGCAATTATTCTCAGTGGAGAATCCTTTCTATACATTTTACTGACTTAACTTCTACTTTGTGCTTTACCATTATCAAGCAGGATCACACTGTATTGAGCTACAATACTGCAGCAACCTCAGCTGCCTTTGAATGTTACCTCCAATCTTGGTACTAAGGTCAACACTGCAACTCTAACCACATAGTTAGTGGACAACCGAACTTTTCAAGCCTGGTTAACAATTGAGCTATCACTGCTCATTGCCAGTGTTAAAGATCTCACTCTTTAGATTTATTGTTTATCTTCTTATATTTCCAACACTGCCTTAGATGTTGGTTTTTGAAGTAGAACTTTTAGTTTGCATCTGATTTATGGGGGTGTTAGTAATGCCAGTTAAACTGCATATATTATAATGTAAGTAATTTGATGTTTTCACATGTGAATTAAATTTTGGTAATTGAGGAAGTGAATACACATCACTCACAAAAGTTTCTTTATGTGTATTGGTATTGCCATATTGTGAGCTTCCTAAACGCCATCCATGGAAGCACATGTCCCTAATTCCATCATTTCTGTCACTGATACAAGGCTTGGAATGTCCAGACCATTTGGCACCTCATAGTAAGAACCTTTCTACAAAGAAGGGGGAGAGAATAGCAAACAGAGCAAATGAATCTTCCAACAGTTTTTAACATATTCATTATGCTTAGCCATTAAGACCACCATAATAGTATTGTTTACCTACTCTTTTCTGTTCTAAGCAGTTTTATTTATGGATCTTTAAGAAATTATAAAAGAATAACATAAGAAATCTATATGAATCATATAAGAAATCACAAAAAATAGTCTGTTAGGTATATAATATACTCCCAAAGACAGAATTTCAGGAAAGCATTAAGCACATAAAATGTAATGTAATGACCCTTTATTGAAAACTTCAGCAGTTGTAGTTTATTTATTCTGATAACAAAGTTTATAAAGTAAGTTACAATAGTATTCCAAATGGAACACAGAACTAGAAACATGAAGGGTAGCACTAAAGAATATTACTGCTACCATTAATAGAGTAAGAATGAAATTTAGGCAAAACTCCTTCAGAGTAAAAGTGACAGGACAGCCCCATCATTACTTTCATTGTTCATATGAAGAAAAGACCTTTTTGTAGTAGACAAATTTTCACAGATATTAACATCAATTGGGTATATATTTCTTAAGGCATTCAGGAAGGATGCTCTCACCATGTTAATTGAAGCTGACTTCTCTGGGACCTACTACACAATGCACAGACACTATTCCAAGCACTGCACCTGCATTAGGTAATTGTAGTGCTTATGAGTGTTTTTCAAGTTAGAAAATGAATTAAATATTTTATTAAAAACAGAAGTAGGCAACAAGGTGAAGCAAATTTCCCAAATACCCAAGACTGATCAGTTCTAGACACATAATTCAAATCCAGGTTTGCACCAGGCAAATCTGAGGATATTCTTTGTCATATTCATTACCATTCAAGAGCTATGGAGCAGATGAACCCACATTATCTTCCTATAATGGCAATAAAAATGCTTCAGAATATAGATATTTTTAAATGAAAAGGGTGTGGCTAATGAAAGTGTAAGTGATCTTTATACCAAACAAAGATCAGTTTAATTTCTCACGAAATACATGAATGAACATGATTTAGATTCCACTTTTCATTACTCTTGGAGTAATTGCTTAAAGAGACCAATTCCATGTCAAAGACACTTGTGCTGATAAACACAGGCTTTTATCATGAAGTACCGTGAATACACAGTGAATAGTTTGTTATGGATATATAATCCAAAAGAAATAATTTAGTGGAGGTTCTGGGAAGATGGCGGAGGAGAAGCTGGAGGCTAAACAAGCTCTCGCATAGAAAGCAGTTTTAGAGGTCCAGCAAACAGTCCTAAGCCAGAGAACCACACCAAGTGTGCCTTCAAAGGACAGAGAGTTAGTCCAGAGAGGGAAAATAAAGGCAAGGAGACAGCTCTGAGCACTTGCCAGCCGCTGCCGCTGCTGCAGCACCAGCTGTGGCGGCAGCGGCGGCCATACCTGCCATATCTGAATCACAGAGAGTCTGGGATGAAGGAGCCAGACACAGAGGGTGAGCAGATTCTACTCATCACCAGCAAGAACCAACAAAGATCAGAAATCTTCATCCTCCAGTTCGCAGACCAGAGACAACCCAGGAACCAAGACTCTGTGTGAATAGAAACCTGACATACTCACTCCTTCTTAGGGAGCAGAGGAGGGAAGGCCACCCCTCCCCCCCAGTACTGGAGATCTCTATCTTGGATACCGACAAAGCTCGGCAGAGCTGCTAGCTCTAACTCAGGCCTTGGAAGTTAACTAGAGTCATTTAGCAGGTCACAGGAGCCTAACCTGAACTGCCAGACTCAGCTCTACCCAGGGAAAAGTCACCCAGCTTGGGTGGCAGCCCCAGGAGTGGCTTTCTTCACCGGGTAATCAGAGGCAGAGGCTGCCCCTCCCTTTAGCAGCCTCAACAATCAATTGAAATTCAGTAAACAGAAACCCTGAGAATGGCTCCAGGCTGGGCTCTGTGAGTTTCTCACAAACCAGCCCCCAGAAAAAGCTGCTGTTTGCTAAAAGGCCTCAACTCTACCCAGAACCTAGCCTCATCACAACATCTCCAAACTTGAGGAAAAAGCCATCTCCCTCTTTTGTGATACTCAAAGCAGAACTGACTCCCATTGAACTAACCTGCAAGTAGGAATGCAAACCTTTGAGGAAAGCAGAGCATTTTTCTGCCTGTTCAAACAAACTGATTTAAGAAACCAACCAAGCCACAGGAACATAAGCAGACCAGAGACTCCAACAAGAGGCCGGTTAAGGACACAAGGGAGATTCAGGATTTTTCCCACCCCCACCCCAAAAAATCAAAGAACTATTGTTTTTAAAGTTGCAGAGCTTCTGCAGGGCAAATGACATAGCTAGCAAGATCAATAGAAAGCCCACGGATTGGGAGAAGATCTTTACTAGCCATAAAATGGACAAGGGTCTCATATCTAAAATATACTTGGAACTCAAAAAATTAAACCCCCCAACAACAAATCCTCAAAGAAACAACTGCCAAATAAATAAGTGGGCGAAAGACTTAAAGAGAAACTTCTCTGAAGAAGAAAGAAGGATTGCCAATAGACACATGAACATCCCTAGCCATAAAAGGAATGCAAATCAAAACAACATTGAGATATCACCTCACTCCAGTTAGAATGGCAAAAATCAAGAACTCTAACAACAACAGATGCTGGAGGGGATGTGGCAGAAAGGAACCTTACTTCATTGTTGGTGGGAATGTAAACATGTTCAACCACTTTGGAAAGCAGTATGGAGGTTCCTCAAAAGACTTCACATAGAACTCCCCTATGACCCAGCAATCCCACTTTTGGGCATTTACCCAAATGTTTACAAACAAGACCACACTAAAGCTACCAGCACAACTATGTTTATTGCAGCATTATTTACCATAGCTAAGATATGGAACCAACCCAAATGCCCCTCAGTAGATGAATGGATCAAGAAAATGTGGTATATATACACAATGGAATTCTATGCCTCCATCAGAAAGAATGACATTGCCCCATTTGGTAGGAAATGGAAAAACTTGGAAAAAATTATATTAAGTGAAGTAAGCCAGGCCCAAAGAAACATAGGTCCGATGGTTTCCCTTATTTGCAATATCTAGTATATGTATGAGTTAAGCGGAAAAGGTCAGATAAAGTGATGTCAGGAAAATGAACACTTAGATGTGTATTTTAATGTTTTTTTCTTTCATGTATGTGTTTCTAACGCATTTATAAGATTATCTCTTTGTTGCTTTGTATGTCCCTCCCCCATAGTATAACCCCTGCTTTCACTATATTTGATGTCAGTATAACTTGTGGAGAAGATGGGGTAAAACCAGTTGTTTAAGGATACAGGTGGACCTGTTGCAACAATGAGAAGTACAAGTTGTCATGTCCAAAACGAGCTTTACAACGTCGGTGCGGGGGGGGGGCGAGGGGAAGGAGAAGGATTGGGATTGGGGGGGAGATGGAGGCTGGGAAGGGATATGAAGGGTAAACAAAGGAGGAGGCTGCAATGCTTGGTAAGAAATGTACGAATTATCCTGCCCATGTAATTGTAACTCCTCTGTACAGTATGTTCACAAATACAATTAAATTAAATTTAAAAAAGCACTATTGTTTTTGTACCTTTTATAAAATAATTTTTTTCTAATTTTTTTTAATCTTTGATTTTTACTTTTTGAAAAAAAATTGTTTTCTAGTAATTTTTTTTCCTCTTAGAATTTTATTTTAGGGGTTTCAGTGTGTGTGCGTTTTTCTTCTTTTTTTGTTTGTTTTTTGTTTTTGTTTTTTGTTTTCGCTTTCTGTTTAGCTCTACTGAACCTCTGATCTTTTTTCTTTCTTTCTCATCCTTTTCACCTGTTCTTCTCTTTCATTCTTCTTTATGTGACTTAATTGTTGTTCTACACATCCTCAGATAAACCTGTAGTCAATTATTAGACCTTATACTCCATTGTGTACACACTGAATCCACAATTTATTACTCAATTCAAAACCTCTGAGACTGAAATTCCTTAAGAGCAGTACTACCTCTTTATACCTATATAATATTTTAAGTATTTTTATTTTTATATCTCCTTTATATCCCTCCCCTTCTCTCATTATATTCATGTTCTTTTCTGAATAGCTTTTTTTGAGCAAGTATATTTCTAATTTTTACCTTTCCAATTTTTTTGGTCTCTTTTTGTTCCCTTTCTCTTTCTTCTTTTGTTTCTCGCTCCCTACTTTCATCCTATCCAACCTATTTCCTGCTTTGAGATTAGGACTTAGTTAACACTCCCTGTGCCTTCCCACATCACTCTATTCCTATTTTTTAACCACAACTCTTCCTAAACCTAATAATTTCTGGTTTACCAAATACTTCTTTGTGGTTCGTCGCCTATTAATATATAGTTGTTCGATGTTGAATAGATTTATCTGTTGAACTAGATTGTACCTGCAGACTATTGACTGTGCAAATACAGACTTTGGTTGATACTTGCCTTAAGTTTGTGTTCTAGCACAAAACTGGTGTTGATTTTATCCCAAATGGGCAGGGTAAGCCGGAAAAATACAAGAAAAATGGCAAATCCACGTATCTCAAATCCCACTCATGATAATCAGGGGACAGAACAGATAATGAATAATCCAGAGGAGACTTCCCAAATAGCTCTACAAGCACTGTTGGCAAACATGATAAATGAAAAGATTGAAAACATACAAAGGACTCTGTATGAGCGTGATAGGGATAGAAAGCAGGCAATGCAAAGTTTTATACAGGAATATCATGAGCGAGAGGAACCTAGTCAAAAACTGATACAGGATTTGCCTGAGCAGCTTGAGAATGCTTAAAGAGAAAGGCAGGAATGGCATGAGCAGGCTGAGAACATTCAAAGAGAATTATAGGAATGGCATGAATGGGAGGAAGCTAAGCAAAGAGCAATACAGGAATTGAGAGAGCAGGAAGAGAATACACAAAGAACACTAAAGGCATTCATGGAATCCATTAACAAAGAGCTGAAGGAAGTCAGGGAGAACACAAAGGGAATACTGACTGGAATCCAACAGATGGAATGGGAGTGCAAGGAAACCATAAATAATCAACTAAGTGATTTGAGAATAAACACCGAACACCAAATTAAGGAAGTAAAGAAGTCAAAACAAGATCTAAAACAAAGCTTCAACAAAGAATTTGAAGCCATTAAAACTGACCAACTAGAAAGAAAAGAAATAAAAAAACAAAGTAGAAAGTCTTGACAGCAGGTTAGACCGTGCAGAAGATCGAATCTCAGGGATTGAAGACAGCCTAGATATTATAGAGAAAGAACATACATCAATCCAAGACAAGTCCAAGAAATATGATAGATCTATCCAACACTTGGAAGACTCAATCAGAAGGCTTAATCTAAGGATCATATGTGTAAAGGAGCACCTAGAAACAGAAGTTAATGGTCTAGGAAATTTGTTTAACAGGATCCTAGCAGAGAACTTCCCAAACATGCAAAAAGATAGGCCTATTCATATGCAAGAAGCTTTTAGAACTCGAAATAGACCAGACCAGAATAGGACATCCCACTGTCACATTATAATACACACAGTATCAACTCAAAACAAGGAAAAGATCCTTAAAGCTGTCAAGGAGAAAAAGACTAATCACCTCTAAAGGAAACCAATTAGAATCAACTCAGATTTCTCAGCTGAGACAATCAAAGCAAGAAGAGACTGCAATGACGTATGCCATGTCCTAAAAACAAGCAAATATCAACCAGGAATACTGTACCCAGCTAAACTCTCCTTTATAACTGAAGGCCAAATAAAAACCTTCCATATCAAAGAAAAATTGAAACAATACATCTCCACCAAAGCAGCCCTACAAAAGATTCTTAAAGATGTCCTACATATAGAACACCAACAAGACCACAATAAAGGCCAAGAAACTACACCCAAACTGAGAATCCAAGAACCATAGGAAGAACACAATTTTCACAGCCCCCAAGAAGGTGGATAACATGGTAGGAACTCCCAAATACCTCTCAGTCCTATCTCTTAACATTAATGGACTCAACTCTCCATTTAAGCGACATAGACTGTCTAGTTGGATTAAAAAAACAAGATCCTTCTATCTGCTGCCTTCAGGAGTCACATCTTGCCCGTAAAAACAAACACATTTTCAGGGTGAATGGCTGGAAAATAATCTACCAATCAAATGGCCCCCATAAACAGGCGGTAGTTGCAATCCTAATATCAGATAAAATAGACTTCAAATTAAAATTTGTGAGAAGAGATAAAGAAGGTCGCTACATACTAATTAAGGGATCTCTCCTTCAGGTGTATATTACAATTCTAAATATCTATTCGCCAAACAACGGAGCACCCAAATTTATCCAAGAAACACTACTTTCCCTCAAATCCCACATAGATCCAAAGACATTAATTGTTGGGGATTTTCACACACCACTAGATAGATCAACTCCACAAAAACTCAACAGAGAAACCTCAGATCTAAACAACTGCATAGATCAACTAGATTTAACAGACATCTACCGAATATTTCACCCAACAGCATGAGAATACTCATTTTTCTCAGCAGCAAATGGAACATTTTCTAAAATAGACCACATTTTAGGCCACAAAGCAAACTTGTCGAAATTCAGAAACATTGAGGTAATACCTTGCATTCTCTAAGACCACAAGGGAATAAAATTAGAACTCAACACTAAAAGCCACCAAAGAATGTCCAGTAACACATGGAGGCCGAACAACACACTGCTGAATCACAAGTGGGTCCTGGAAGAGATTAGAAAGGAAATCCAAATATTCATGCTATTTAACAAAAATGAACACACAAATTACTAGCTACACTGTGACACAGCAAAGGCAGTACTCAGAGTCAAGTTTATAGCTCTGAGCTCCTACATCAACAAATTGGAGAGATCTGAAACCAAGAATATAATGAGACATTTGAACCTCCTTGAAAAAGAGCAGCAAGAGAAACCCCAATCCAGTCTACCCAAAGAAATAATTAAAATTAAATCAGAATTAAATGAATTAGAATCCAAAAAAAATATAGAAAGAATCAACAAAACAAAGAGTTGGTTCTTCGAAAAAATTAAAAAAATTGACAGACTCTTAGAAAATCTTATCAGAAAAAGAAGAGAACCCACCCAAATAAATAAACTCAGAGATGAGAATGGAAATATCACCACAGAAAAAAACAAGGTTCAGAACATTATAAGGGAAAACTTCTCAAAACTTTATGCTAATGAGTTTGAGAACTTGAAAGAAATGAACCTTTTCCTAGCAAATATTGACATGCCAAAACTAAACCAAAATGAGTTAAACCATCGTAACAGCCCCATATCAAGCATTGAAACAAAAACAGCAAGAAGAGACTTCACAGTTAAGAAATGTCCAGGACCAGATGGTTTTACAGCGGAATTTTACAAGGCCTTCAAAGCAGAGCTCACACCAATACTCCTCCAACTCTTCAATGAAATTGAAAGAGAAAGTTCACCATCGAACACATTCTATGAAGCCATCATAACCCTCATCCCAAAACCAGGCAGGGACTCATCAAAGAAAGAGAACTATAGACCCATTTCTTCGATGAACATTGATGCAAAACTTCTCAACAAAATTTTGGCCAATCGACTTCAACAATTCATCCAAAAAATTATACACCATAATCAAAAAGGATTCAGATCAGGGATGCACAGCTGGTTTAATATACGCAAATCAATCAATATTATTCATCACATCATCAGGAGCAAGAATAAGAACCACATGGTTATCTCAATAGATGTAGAAAAAGCATTCGACAAGATCCAACACCCCTTTATGATGAAGCTTTTGGAAAAATTAGGAATCCATGGAACATTCCTCCATACAATAAAGGCTGTATATGACAAAACTACAATCAGCATTATACTTAATGGTGAAAAACTAAAGCTATTTCCTTTTAACTCAGGAAAAAGATAAGGATGTCCACTCTCTCCACTTCTCTTCAAGCTAGTATTAGAATGACTAGCTACAGCAATAAGACAAGATGCATATATAAATTGGATCCAAATAGGGAAATAAGAAATAAAACTCTCCCCCTTTGCAGATGACATGATCTTGTATTTAAGAATCCCGTGGACTCCACTCCCAAATTACTCAAGCTGATTCAAAACTTTGGCAAAGTAGCAGGGTATAAAATTAACCCCCTAAAATCAATGGCTTTTCTGTTTGACAACAATGAGAAAAGTGTGGCTGAAATTAGGAAAGCAACTCCATTTGTAATAGCCCCACAAATAATAAAATACCTAGGAATTAACTTAACTAAAGAGGTGAAGGACCTCTATGATGAAAACTTTAAGAACCTGAAAAAGGAAATCAAACAGCACTTAGAAATAGGAAAAAACTCCCATGATCCTGGATTGGAAAGTTTAAAATCGTAAAAATGGCAATACTTCCCAAGGCCATCTACAAATTCAATGTGATACCTATAAAAATTCCAACGTCATTCTTCAAGGAAATAGAAGAGGCAATCCAAAAATTCCTATGGAATAATAAAAGACCCCGAATAGCTAAAACGCTCCGCAACGGAAAGAACACTGATGGAGGAATATCAATACCAAATTTCAAACTCTACTATAAAGCCATAGTAATCAAAACAGCATGGTGCTAGCACAAGAACAGACCTCAGGACCACTGGAATAGAATTAAAAACCCAGAAATGAACCTACAGACCTATAGCTTTCTAATTATAAGGGAGCCAAAAAAATACAATGCAAGATAGACAGTCTTTTCAGTAAATGGTGCTAGCAAAATTGGTTAACTACTTGTGGAAAACTAAAGCTAGATTCTTATTTATCACTGTGCACCAGAAGCAACTCCAAATGGATCAAAGACCTTGGGGTCAAAGCTCACATTCTGAAAACATTACAGGGTGGAATAAGAGAAACCCTAGGTCTCCCTGGCACAGGCCGAAATTGTCTTAATAGAGACCCAGAAACTCAAAAAATCAAAGAAAGTTTGGACAAATGGGACTGCATGAAGTTGCAGAGCTTCTGCATGGCAAAGGACATGGCTAGCAAGATCAATAGAAAGCCCATATATTGGGAGAAGATGTTCACTAGTCATACAATGGACAAGGGTCTCATATCTAAAATATATTGGAACTCAAAAAATTAAATCCCCCAACAACAAATCCTCAAAGAAACAACTGCCCAATAAATAAGTGGGCTAATGACTTAAAGAGAAGCTTCTCTGAAGAAGAAAGAAGGATGGCCAATAGACACATGAAGAAATGCTCAACATCCCTAGCCAAAAAAGAAATGCCAATCAAAACAATAGTGAGATACCACCTCACAACAGTTAGAATGGCAAAAATCAAGAACTCTAATAACTACAGATGCTGGAGGGGATGTGGACAGAAGGTAACCTTACTTCATTGTTGGTGGGAGTGTAAACTTGTTCAACCACTTTGGAAAGGAATATGGAGGTTCCTCAAAAGACTTCACATAGAGCTCCCCTATGACCCAGCAATCCCACTTTTGGGCATTTACCCAAATACTTACAAACAAGACCATACTAAAGCTACCAGCACAACTATATTTTTTGCAGCATTATTTACCATAGCTAAGATCGGGAACCAACCCAGATTCCCCTCAGTAGATGAATGGATCAAGAAAATGTGGTATATATACACAATGGAATTCTATGCCTCCATCAGAAAGAATGACATTGCCCCATTTCTTAGGAAATGGAAAGACTTGGAAAAAATTATATTAAGTGAAGTAAGCCAAGCTCAAAGAAACATAGGTCCCATTGTTTCACTTATTTGCAATATCTAGTATATATATGAGTCAAGCAGAAAAAGTCATATAAGGTGATATTATTAATATGAACCCTTAGATATGTATTTAAATGCTTTTTATTCTTTTATGCATTTGTTTCTAAAGCATTTATAAGATTATTTCTTTGTTGCTTTGTATGTCCTTCCCCCACTGTATAACCCCTGCTTTCACTGTATTTGATGTCGGTATAATTTGTGGAGGGGAAGGGGAAAAACAATTTGTTTAAATAAGGATACAGGGGACCCATTGCAACAATGAGAAGTACAATTTGTCATGTTGAACATGAACTTTACAACTTTGTTGAGGGTTGGGGTGGATTGGGTGGGGGGTGGGGGGAGGCAGGGAAGGGATGGGAAGGATAAACAAAGGAGGAGGCTACAATGCTTGATAAGGAATGTACTCACTATCTTGCCCATGTAATTGTAACCCCTCTGTACATTATTTTCACAATAAAAAAAAGAAAAAATTTCATGACTAGTTACATCCTGGTAGTACCAAAGAAAATCTACTCCCTATTCTAAAACACATATCAATTAATGGATATTAGTGATATCAGTTAAAATTATGTGTGCATAATATATGTAATGTATTCTATTAAATAACATATAAATCATATGTTTATAATATGTGTATCATTACTGATCTTCTGTAATACATTATTTGATGTAGTATTATACTGGGAAGCATACAAGGAATGACAAATTTATTTAAATAAATATAGTTGTATGTTTTCGTCACATAATTTGTTTTTGTGCCAGTACTGAGACTTGAACCATTGTCTGGGTTTTGTCCCTGAGCCATTTTACTCAGACTGGTTTCATATAACCATCTTCAGATCACAGCCCATAAGTAGCTGTGATTACAGAGATGAGTCATGTTATATTTTTTAATTCCATCCTTGGCATGTTCTTACATAATTATTTTTGAATATTAAATGATATTATGATATTAAATTTCTAAACCAATTCAGAATAAATAACGATTTATTGGGTAAAACTATATGTTGCAATCGAAATTTTAAGAACCCTACTTTACTATCAATTTTCAAAGATATTGCTAATTTAATTCCTGGACAGACAAGTAGAAAAATTAAATTTTGTGTGCATAGTATATGCAGGGTACTATGTTATATAACATATAAATGATATATTTATAATATATGCATAATTGGGGATATTTTATAATACTATAAATAATATATATATATATAAAACTGGTTTTAATATTATTCTGTGAAGGATACAAGGAATGACAGTATCACTATCTTAACTGTCTTCTTTTCAACAGTGTGTAAACTATGCTATAAACATATATCTTCAAGAAAGCATACCTCTGTAATCCCATATTCACCTTCAAATATTCTCCACGTTGCTATGAACATCCTGTAAGATTGCAACACTCATCCACAGAAAACAGTTTGTGATACTTTCTGGATAATGTTCCTTGTCCCCATCCCTATCACCCTTTCAGCAATTTCAGTGAAGAGCATTTTCTCCTGCTTTGCCTGTAGAAAATATCATCTTTTGTTATTTCACAGCAAAGAAATTGTGGCTAGCAGGGTTGAGCACTGGTATATTCAGAGGTTCTCCAGTTGTGAAATTTTCTTTTCTTTCTTTGACAGTGAACTGGAATAACAAAAAAACATTTAAGGCAGTGTGTTTTGGTGTAAATGAAAACATACTAATTTGAAAAAATATTCGTTCTTTAAATTTATTTTTAATTCAAATATAATAGGTGTGGTTTTAATGGTGCATGCCTATAAATCTAACTATTTAGAAATCTGAAAACAGAGGATCATGGTTTTAAGCTAGACCAGGTAAATGGACCATTAGACACTTATCTTCAATGAAGAACCAAAAAGCTAAAAGTGGAGCTGTGGCTCAAATGGAAGACTGACAGCCTGAGCACAAAAGAAAAATAAAAGGACCTAGGCCCTGAATTTAAGTCATAATGTTAGCACTCATGTACTATATATTCTGTGAGATAATTTGTCAAAAACTGGTCATAGATTACATAGGAGGTGTGAAAATGTATGTAAGTCTGAAATGACCCCAAGGTATTTTGACAAGACAACTAAAAGAAATATCACTTAATCAAATAGTAATGAGGGATAAGTTTGTAGATAAAGATCAAAGCTCACTTTGGAATCTTTTTTGTTTGTTAAAATCAGTAGCTAGGAGTTGTCAGTAGAGAGAATGCTATTAAGGACTTCAATTAAAGAAAGAACAGAGCTAGAGGGGGAAAAAAACAGAAATAATTACATGTACTCAGTGGTAAAATCATGAGAAGGAAGATTACAGAACTAAGCCCTGGGATACACAAATATGTAAAAGATGACAAATGAAAAACAGTAATAAGTATGTAATGCAGACTTATATAGATATGTATTTTTAATATTTAATTGCTATGAGGTGATTGTGTGATGACCTAAAATTTAAGAAATTGGTAAGGTCAACTATCTCTTGGGCCAACCGTCGCTGATATTTTAAGTAAAATGGGCCACAGTAGTGTGTCTTGATTTGCCAAAGTGAAAACAGGTCAATATTTGGAAAGCCATTTTTTGTACATGTGGTTGGAGTGAGAAATACTGGTTTGTTCAAGTGTCAGTAGAAGGGTACAGTTTTAGCGCAATGATAGACATCTTTCAAGGATCTGGCAGATTTTCCTACTGTCTTCAATTTCCTTTTTTTCTGAGAACTAAAATAGCATTACTGGAAGCCAGTCCTAAATTTTACCTTTGTCAGTCTATCACATGCCCAAATAATAGAGAATGGGAACAGGTATACATTGAGCACTCCCAAGTCTCTGGACTCTCTCAGGAAGAGCCTTCTGCCATTGTGGGATGGATAGGGCTGGGTAATTTACAAAATATCCATCATAGATTGAAAGTATTCTGCTAAGTTGTCACCTGAGATATCGGATGTTTTAACTGCATTGTATTGATTTTTATGAGTCAGTTAATCAGATTCTTTATAATATATGATGTTACTAGACTGTGAAATGCATGTTTGTTGCATTTCGTTTGTATAATATATAGTATGTTTTGAAATTTTTTTATAAATCATTCACATTTTTATTTTTTTCGATATGGATTACTCCTAGTTCTCAAGAGTGGGGAAATGCACAGGAACTTTGTAACTTGAAGTCATATGTGTCATGTGTCATATCATATTTTCCTTGTAGAGAGTTGGTAATAAATTATATGTAATTTATTTTTCATTTTTATTTATTGTCTATTGCAGAGTTTGAACTCAGGGCCTGGGCACTGTTCCTGAGGTCTTTGACTCATTGAGCCACAGTATCAATTTTAGTCTTAATGATTAATTTGAGATAAGTGTCTCACGGGAACTTTTCTGCCCAAGCTGGCTTTGAACTGTGATCCTCAGATATCAGCCTCTACATTAGCCAAGATTATAGGCATGAGCTATCAGCACCTGGCTATATGTAATTTAAACTGTAGTTTTCTTCAAGTGTTTCATCCTACACTGAAGTTATTTTTCTTACAAATTTTCTAATAATATATAATCTATTCAATTTTGAAAAGTACTGCTGTACCTCCCACTTATTTGTGGCATTTCTGAAATCCAAGTTCCTCTGTGTGTCAGGGTGGATACTGTTGCCTTTAACAAGTATTATTGTTGAATACATAGCATCTGGCTACTTAGAGAGCAAAGGATGTGAAGCTACAGTAGCCCCATAAAGAACTTCCAGGACAATTAAAGGGGAAATCATGTGTTCTCTGTGTAGGTGAATAGGGCACATAGAAAAGAAAGTCTTCTACTTGAAAGTGATTGAGTTTGTATGCACATAGGTTTTCACTTATTTAACTGTTGCTATAGATTTACACATTCACTAGTATAAAACAATATTTCATATATATATATATATATATATATATATATATATATATATGTATATATGTACATGCAGATCACAGTTTCCAAAATCCAGAGAACCACCTCCATGTGTATCGCGTTCCTATGTTGCTTTGTCCAGTGGTAGAGAAATTACTCAGAGATTCAAGCATATATCTTTCAATATGTTGCTTGTTCCTAACACTAAAATTAGGAAGTCTGTTAATATATAACATATGTTATATTAGAATATATTTAATATATCATATATAATGGATTTGTATATTATATATATTATTTATAATACCTGACAGTATTATAAATTTATAAGGAAAAATACAATAAACATATCAATGTCCATACTTTCCTAGCCATGATTAGGTTCAGTAGAGTTAGGTGCATTACATCTCAACAAGGAAAGTCTACTGAGATTCTGACGACATTGAGCTAGATAAGGAGAATTCCTGTAAACAAAGCCTCACCTCAATTTTGAGAAAAGATAAATTTGGAAGCTTTTTTTCTGTTTTTTTTTGGGGGGAGGGGGTTTCTTTCGCCGGTCATGGGGCCAAAACTCTGGGCCTGGTTGCTGTCCCTCACCTATTCATCTCAAGGCTAGTGTTCTACCAGTCCAGCCATAGCGCCACTTCTGGCTGAGGAATCAAACCCAGGGCCTTATGCATGCAAGGCAAGCACTTTAACCACTGAGCAACCTTCCCAGCCCAAGTTTGGTAGTTTTCCAAAGAGGAATTTGGCATTTGCTTTGCATCCTTGATTAGTAATGAATAGGTATTATTTTGCTCCAAATTTTGTCTCCTTTTATGTTCCCTAAATAGTTACACAGGATTATCATTCCATCACATATATTTAAGTCCTTCTTTTATTTCTTTTTATCTTTATTGTTTTGTTGGTGTTGTTTTGCTGATCCTGTTTCTTGAACTCAGGGGCTAGGCAGTGTCCCTGAGCTCCAGGCTAGTGCTCTACAACATGAGCCACAGCACCACTTCTGGCTTTTTCTGTCTGGGCTTCATTTGAATCATAATACTCAGATCTCACCCTCCTGGGTAGCTATGATTACAGATGTGAGCCACCAATGCCCAGCAATCCCTATCTTTTAGGTATTATTCTAAAAGCCTCCTATCCAAGGTCACTCCTAAGATAGTAAATGGACCTATGCCAATAGTTCCTTCACACTCTCATCTCCTGTAATTGCTATGGTGTGTCTTTTCCATCTTATCTTGAACCTACTTCACTGCTCTGTTCCTAACCCATGGTTCTAGGTGTGTCACAAAGAATTACCTAAATTTAGTAGCTATAAACCCTGGATTAATCAATTATTAATTTCATTTAATTTTTTCCAATATGATTGTTTTTCGGCACAAATCTGAGCTTATACTCACCTTCTTGCATCTACTTCTTGGCATGAGCACAGCCTGGGCCTATTCTACTTCAAATGCAAGAGGTTATCCAAAGAATAACCTACAGTATTCCTGCCTAGGAGTCAGGCCAAGTTGTTGAGTGCCTGAAAGAAGCAATGAATTCCTAGCATGGGAATTGGTGGGAGAGGCAACAGCCTAGAGAGCAAACTGGTAGTCACAACATTTAACAACTTCTCCTTTGGGGAAACTGACCTCCTCTAAAGTGGCAGTGAGATAACTCACCTAGTATATTTTCATATTTTAATGAAGTTGTCATGTTTCACTACACAACTCACTTGTAGTCAAATAGAAGGTCATTCTTTTGTGTCCTCCTTAGACCCAGTCTCAATCTCCATCTTAGACTTTGCTCAGACTCTATTCCTACCAGAAGATCCCTGATGAAGGGGAAAGTGTGATCTCTTGGCTTCTGACTGGCCCTGTGGGAACTGAGCCCACTTTTATTGTTCAACCTGTTCCTCCTGACAAGACTGTGGTGGGTGGTGGGAAAGCTCATTCTCTAAATTGTGCCCTAGTACCAAATCTCTTCAGAGAAAGTCAAAGAATGACAGATTATGCCTGAGGGAGTGAGTTTCTCCATTTCCAAAAAGGTCAATTAATATCTGATTCTGAGGCCCACGTGGAGTTCCTCACCAGATCCTCCAAGCTGGAGTGGATGTTATGTCAGACTCCAGGCCATCCATCCTATTTCTCCAGCCCTTTCTCATGAACCAAAAAATCACAGGAGTTGAGTTCAGAAACAAGGAGAATTGAGAGTAACAGACAAATCATTGGCAGGGGGAGGAATTAGAAACTTTGTGTGACAAAGGCTCAGATAATCAAGGATCACTTACATTTGTGAATCACATCATAAGATTAGGGAATAAAAGTAATAAATTACTACCCAAATTAGTAATTCAACTGCTCTGACTACATAACAAGTGCTCTCTCAAGAAGTAGCTGTCCTAGCTCTCTTTAGATGAGGAAAACTGTGCACAATCTTTCCTCACAAAGTTCTACTGATTATCTTCATCCATACCCTAGGTTGTTCTTACTCTCTACTTCTGTGTTGCTTTCCTTTGCTGGGTTCAATCAATTACACTTAAATCTGTTATCTTCAGACATGTAATCACATTTTTTAATCCATTTGTTATAAAATAAAACTAATTATGGGGAAACAGATGTCTATGGTACATTTTCTTCCATGGCATATTTATTTGATATTATTATTATTTTAATAGTTTCATTTTTAAAACTTGAAAATGTTTTGTTGCTATTAGCACTAATTAGTTGCACATTTTTTGTATTTTTCCATGTCTGCATATTTGTTATTAATCTTCTAACATTGTCTTTTTCCCTAATTGTTGCCTTCTTTAAATTGCTTCAAATTATAAACTATATATGATGGTCCTGGATGTATTCATTTATATATTTAAATTTTGCTTTGATATACACATATTATAGGATATCTTCAACATATTTTAACTGTTCTGAAAATCAATATGGAGCTCCCTCATTAAAACAAAAACACAATGCCACAAAATTAGGATTATGTATATATCCCAAAATATTTAACAATGATGCAGGAGAAACAATCACTTCTCTTATATAACAGAATATGTTTATAGCTATGAATAGTGCATTTTCTTTATTCCTTCTTTCTTGTGCATCTAGATTGATTACACAGCTTGGTTGCTATGAATATTGCTGCCATGATCATGGATGTTCATGTTGACTTGTATTCCTTCAATATGTATCCAAGTTGCCATAAAGGTCATTAACATATGTGTCTTTTGGTATTATGTAAACTTCCATTATGTTATCCATATGGGTTGCCCTAGTTTACAATGCCACAAAACCAAATACAGTTCCTGATTTATTTCAACCTCTCCTGCAGTTTATTTATTTGAGTGGTGATATCTATTCTGGTGTGTAAGATGGGAACTCAGTGACTTTCCTATTTATTTTCCTATGTATTTCCTATGTGGATAAGAATCTCAAACATTTCATTTACTTATTAAAAACTTAAATTTGCACTTCATTTCTGATCAGTCACTTTCTTTTTCTTTTGGTATTTGATCAATTCTTAAATACTATATTATTCAATTTTTTTGCATTCTAAATACTCACTTTAGTAAAAAGATTTTTTTCATTACAATGGTGCACAATTAACAAAAACAACTGATTGTACATTTATTTCACTGGATTATTTGTTTGTTTTTGAAGCAAGGAAATTATTACAATAAAGATGCTGAACTACTTTCACTATATAGACTGGAAGGATAGTATCTCATATTGGCCTAAACTAACCTTAGAATTAACAGTCACAGCCTGGGCCATAACAGTCTGGGCTAAGTAAAACAAATAACAAAGCACAAACTGCATCTAAAGAGAGCAAAGGGCTTCATAAAAGTTAAAAGAAAGGCACCACTTTCATGAAGCAAATGCTGAAGTTCACAAGCAGACCTTAGGAAACTGAATATCAAGAAGATCTAAGGATAAAATTATATGGAAGGACAACTTTAGAACTCAGAATTCAGGAGGGGGAACAACCACTAGATACAAAATTCAATGCTGAAAAGAAGAAGTGTTTGACCCCAAACCTCAGCTGACTTTTTCACATCAAACACACACACACACACACACACACACACACACCTAGTGAGAAGTTTTAGCCAAAGTACAGCCATTCTGGACTTAGACTACATTTTGAAGGCCTTTACAGAAAGTATCCCTTGTGAAGGCCTTTACTGAAAGACTTTTACTGAAAGTTATAAATAAATCAGGTTCCTGGAAAAAATGGGAAATGTCCCAATAAGGTTCTGCCCATCAGTCCCCTAGCAATAGCCATGGATGACAGGTTCATATGGATGACGAATGAGAAGAAGGTAGCTAAAAATTACAGATGTTTCTTAAGATAGCATAGTTAACATAGTTTGCTGCTTATTTGCTTAGCCTGTGCACGCTAGCCAATAAGATTGTTATAATATTCACTCACTAAATGTCAACCAATAATGAAACTGCCAAGCTAGGAACCCCCTTACTTCAGCCCTATACCCTATAAAAACCCTGTTAACTGAAGGGTCAGGGCTCTCAACTCTGACCTGCTGCGATGGTGATAGTTGTGAGTCCAGGCTCGAGCTTGCAATAAATGACTCTTATGTACTTGCATGGGAATAGGCTGCTTGCTGGTCTTTGGGGATCTTTATCTCAGCACAAGATTAGTGTACATAGAGAACTCCAAGGGCAGCTCTATCTGTGACAATGAAGCTTTTTCCTCTTCCTTTTAAATTATCAAACGTGATGGGGTGGTTGGCTCCACAGTTGCCCCACACCTGAACAGGAGGAGTCAAAGAATGACTTAGACTGCAGGATAGCCTTGTGTTCCCCTGGCTTTCTGTGTAAGAATGCAGTTTGTGTTCCCTTAAGCAGTTGTGGCCAAGCTGAAATGGGAGTACACTTTGCCTGGAGGATGGCACCCTGTGAAACCTGCATGCATGGTGAAACAGAAGGGCGAATCACGGTGAGCATCTCTGGGATGGCCTCTCAGAGGCCAGGAGAAGTTGACTCTTAAAGTTGGACATAGCACGAGGTTTGAGGACAGCGGGAATCCAAAAGATGGGAAAGGCACAGGAGCAAATGCACCTCGCTGTGGAGACTCCTCAGCCATGTTAAGGAAGTTCCCAGCCCACACGTGGCAGCCACCATGCAGGTCACCAGAGGCCACTTGTTTGGGGGTCAGTCCCTGGTCCTGATCCAAAGCCAGAACTTCTGCAGTGGCCCTGGGCCTGGCTGGTATGGAGCAGTGCCCACAAGCCATTCTTCCTCTGCCCTGCTGCACAAAGCCTCCCAGCAGCTGCCTGGTCTGCAGCACCCATGCCAGGCCAGGTCCGTGGGGCAGACTGAGGCTCTGCTGGCAATTCCTGATGCCTGCTTCAAGGGGAGACTAAAGCCTAGCCCACAGCAAAGCTGGCCCTCACTCACTTCCAAGGACCTCCAGAGAAGCATGACCACCACCGGCCCAGCATTGCTGCCCTCCCAGCCCCCAGAGTTTACCTACAAGTCCTTGCCTTTGTTATTGAAATTCTTCAGCCACGGTTGTCTCATTTCTCATTGTCTGGGTAGGATTTGAGACTCCTTCCTCTCCTCACCCAGCCACCGAGCCCCAGGGGCCAAACTCCCAGCCTCACAAACACTCTCCAGAACCCAGCTGCCTTTGGGGCTGCTGCTTTCTGAGCCACTGGCTTACTGCCTCCTTCCTCCCTTCACCAGCCTCTGCCAGAGCCTCCCGTCCTCTCCTTACTACCCCCAGCCCCAACCCCAGCTCAGCCTCCCCCGTGGCCTCCCCTCCTATCCACAGAGCTTCAGCCCCAACACCAACATGGCCATGGCTCTGGGGAAGACAACTGTGGGCCTGGCCCAGCAGAATCAAAGGTGCCACAGTGTGCAGCCGGCTGAGAACTGGAGGCAGCATAGGTCTCTGATCACTGTCTTTCACTTCACTTACACAAGTATTAATTGTATTAATTTGGTATTTAATTTTGGATTTCATAACTTCTTATTAAGCCTTTGCAGAATAGATGGTAGAAATATAGTCCCAAAATTCGGATTGTCTCTTTTTTAATTCTTTCAAGATTCAGAAATATTTAAGTAGTTATAACCACTCATTTCCATATCAGAGTGCTATTCAGAAAATAATTGCTTATGCATCTGTTATCAATTATTTACAAGACTTAAAACTTTTAAAGTTTCAAATGTTACAGGAAGATCTTTGATTCATGTTGAATGGATGTGAGTAGGTTGAGTTGTTGCATACATTTGTGTGTGTGTGTGTGTGTGTGTGTGTGTGTGTGTGTGTGTGTGTGTGTGTAGGGGGGGTGTATGTGTATCAAGGGTTATCCTTGAAATCAAGGATAAGGATGTTGAGCCCTGGTCTGAATTTTTTCTTTTTTCTGAGGGATACATTATGATGTTTCTTTGTTGGTGGTGGGCTCTGATTGCTTGTCTTTGCCCTATGTGCATATTCCAGCTCAATTTTTCAATTAAGGCTTCTTATTTATTATTGAGCATATACAGCTCTGATATTGCTTTGACTTTAGTCTGCCATGTAGGATCTTCCCTTCCTCTTTAAAAATTAACATTCAATATAAATTTTACCTCCTGACTGATTTTCCCTTTCATTTGTATTTTGAAATAAGTATTATAAGACCTTTGATCTCTGTATTCATGAAGAAAAACCGTTTGGAATTCTCTGTTTAATGTAATAACACCTGGACAGATTTATTAGTATCAAGATCTTAAAATTTCTTTTGTAGTTTTAGTTTAAAATACCTCCTCCATGCTTTTAGCATGGGGAGACAAAAAATTCCTAGTAACAATGATAACATTTTTATTTTTAAAATATCAGATAATTCATAATTTTGAATATGTCTATTGGCAAATGAATACATTTGCTCAATAGATTTTCTTGATACACCCCTGCACAAAAATACCACTCATAAGGGCTGAGAAGGTGGATCAATGGTTAACAGCTTTCCTTGAATGCATGAGACCCTGGGTTTGATTCCTCAGCACCATCTAAGCAGAAAAAGGTGGAAGTGGTACTGTGGCTCAAGTGGTAGAGCACTAGTCTTGAGCTGAAGAGCTGAAGGACAGCAACCAGGCCCAGAGTTCACCAACATCAACTAATAAAATAAATAAATAGAACTCATACTCAAGTACATTAATTTCAAAGGTTGATTATCATTTTAGTTATTGGCAGGGTGCCAAGACATAGCAGACATCTGTCCCAAAGCTTTAAGAAGGATTTCAACACCTGGCAAGTACTAAAAAAAAAAGTAAAAAAAAATATCTCTGCCAACAACATATAGAATTGCCACTCAAAGAGAAACTGGTATTAAGAATAAAATACTTTTTATACTATTGCTTAAGAGATTCTAGCTCTATATTCATTATCATATAAATTGACCTTCACAAACTCCATCAGTGGGCCTGAGTCCTAAGGGAACCTACAAAAAGTGGAGGAAAGAATCAGAAACCCGGATTTTAAAATTGTTATTGTTAATGTAGTGTAGATTCGGATCACCATTTTGTAAGTCAGGTGAGTTCATTTCTTGTTTGACAATCTCATCACTTCCTTTGCACACTCTCTCTGAATTTCCCTCCTGTCCCTGTCCACAGTGTTATACCTCATTGTGAACATAATATCTACAGAATACAACTGCTGCATTTGTTTCCCTGTTCTCTTTGAATATCTCTGGCTCCCTCAATGCCCATAAATGGATAAACAAGAACAGAAAAATCCCTCTTCTTTCCAATTCCTGGAATTCATTTCATATAAACATCAGTAATTTTATGAGAGTGTCAGACTCTGCCCACACATCCTGAGCACTTATACTTCCTGCACCCAGTCATAACTCCCACCAGATTCTAAGGTCCACAAAGTAATTATTTTCACTTTCCAAACAGGAAGAAGCTGAGATTCAGAAAGATTAAGTAACTTACAGGAAATACTGGGCTAAGCATAGTGGCTCACTCTCATACATTACCTATTCCATACAGTAAGATCTGAAGGTCATAGTTTGAACTAATCCAGGTTGACATATCCAATACATGTTTATCTCCAGTTAACCAGAGGAAAGCGAGAATTGTGTTTTTCAAGTGATAGAGCTAGAAAGCCACCAGATTTGAATTGGAAACCTAAAGGATAGTGTCAATATGATGATTTTAAGAACCAATGCTGTCCCATATATAATCTCAGACCACCACCCCCACACACACTCCTTAAAATACATGTTAGTACTGAAATCCAAATAGCTGTTTTTTTATTTTTATGTTTTATTTTTAGCTTTAGTGAGGTTTGATTTGATAGTTTGTACTGATGAGCCACAACTTACATTTTTGTTACAATTATATCCATGTCTGTATTCAGAGAAATATTCTCCTAGTTGTCTTCCTCCTTTTCCAGCAATGATAAATTTTCTCTTCTTGTTCCAATTTCTTCTTTGGGGACTCAATATCATAGACTTTTCTGTCTTGCACTGTCTATAAATTCATTGATCCGGTAGATCTTAGCCATAGTAATAACCTGGACAGAACCTGCTTGGGAAAATTGTTCTAAGCTCACTATTCTGTGGAACTTGTTAGTACTCACCCATAATCACTTTGTCTTCAGAATTTGGAACATGTTGGGTGCAGGAATTCAGGGGAAGCACTTACTGTGTGCTATTTTATTCTTTTTGGATTTAATAGCAGCTTCCACCTATTGTCTACTTTAACCATTGTGTGAAGAGAAAGATTGTACCTAAGAGACAGAAGTACCATATTAACTGTTGCTCTCAAAACACAGGAGGAGGGAAAAAAGTTCTGAAGGAGCCATATAGCCTAGAAACTGAGTTCTTAGAAATTCAAGCTGCCTTTTATCTTACCTTCAGCATAGAAATTCAGAGACTTCAGTGACTTGTAAGCTCCAATTATATAACTGAGCATGGGCCTCCCTTTCCCTTTGCCTTTCTGAACTTTTACATCAGGGGTAGGTGAGAAGATGTAACAAGAACACCTAGAGTTTGGGCCTGGGATTAAAAACTTCATTTTGTGATCATAAACATTCCACCACTTCCTGAATTTGATGCGAGGGGCAGAAGGAAGTTAGGTTAGGAATTCAGAAACTTATAATTACTTCTAAGTTTGCTATCTAAACTCATCCTTTCCCACCCTCAGAATCCTATTTCTCAATTGTGTAGACAGCCTTACATTATGTTCTCCTGGAGCATTTGAGTGTGGGGTATCATCTGCTTCTTATGTGTACTGCCAATGGAGGTTTTTTCCTAGGCTCAAAACAATTTCATTGATGGGGCCCTGTGTAATAAGCTAATCAGGGTTGTTAATGTGTTCATACCCGAGGTAGAACTAGTAAGGGCTGAGTAGTAGTCAGTGCTCACTTGCTGCCAGTGGTATTGCTCTGAGGAATTTCTATCAATGTTGCCCACAGTATATAGTACACGGCCTCTCATAAAGGCTCCAGACCCAAACTACTTGAGTCTCTGTGTTAGTTAATCATCATTGAGCAACTATGTTCCATTGTTTGTGAGACATTCACTTCTCAGAGCATATGCATATGAGGGCCCAAGAAGAGAATTATCTGGATGGAAGGTACTAGAAGGCAAACCGTCTATTATGATAATGGAAACCCATGGTTTGGCATGCTAATGTTTTAACCTGTGCACTGAACTAACAGGAGAAAATTACACACTAAGAAACCTACCAATTATGCCAAATAAAGAGATATGGTGAATGTCAGAGAAAGGACATTGATTTAATGGTAATCATGACAAGACAACAGCTTAACACACCTTCAGAATACTAATCCATACTCACCTACTATTCTATTCACCCATATCATTTGGTCTGTGTTGTATGTAGGACTCCTCAGGCCTTCAGATCAGGAAGATCTAGGGGAGACCCTAAGATTGGTCTACCAATTGGGACATAAAATAACTAGTTTGATGAAAGCCCTTAGTAGTGTCCTACAAATATGTGGATTTATCCTACTATATTTGATAAGTATCCCCTCACTAAATTATGTTTGGTTGGGTCACTTGCTGACATAGCAGCTGTCTAGTATCTCCATTGTGACTTCACTTTATTCTACTGAACAAGAAATGGAGAAGGAGAGACTGACCACAACACATTTGCATCTTTCTCAATGAGCAGTGAAAGGCAGGAGAGTATTTAAGGTGCTCCTCATGTTCTCAGTTAGCTAGTACCACCTGGGATTCCAGCTGAAATCTTGATAAACAGATAAAAAAGTTACATGTAGCTTTTTGTGCCAGATTCACAGCTAGAGAGATAGATGAGAAAGTGGAAGGGCTTGGTGTGATAGCCACAGGTTGACATGAAGCACAATTCAAAGGAAGTGGGGATGAAGTGAGCTAACTGGAGGGAAAAGGAGAAGCAGCTGAAGATGATGAGCACCTAGGGAGAGAAGATAGAGCTAGTTTGAGGCCTGCTGGACATCAAAGTATCCCATCTGAGGTAGAACAGTCTGGCTGTCCAGAGCCACAGCGAGAATTTGGAAGAGCATCAGCAAGTGCTCTTGCCTATTTCTAGGGAGCTCCCATAATGCCAGGGTAAGAATTTGCAGCTTCTCAAAAGACTGCTGTTGAGCACATCTCAGATCCCTTTCTATCATGATAATTGACACTGGAGAGGAGCATCAAGAGTTGTTTGAGGTGATTGCAACTCACTATGTGGAGCCTGTTCTGCAGTATTGTGGAGTGTGGTCTCTCAGGATGCTTAGGGCAAATATGATATAGCTGGTGTCAAAGAATGCAATCTACTTGGAGTAAGTATTTATAGATGGCACATGCCTGAAAACAACAAGCTGATAATGAGCTGCTAGAGGTCGTTCCCTAAAGATCTAACAGCCAAAACCTGAGAGGCAAACCCAGAGCATTGAACCACATAAGCCCACCATTCCAATTGCTTGTCCCATAGTACTGGCTACCCATTTTCACACCCATGACCTTGTTACCCTGATTGTGCCCCACAATCCCTCACAACTTTTACTCCTTCACTTTTTCGATGCTTTCTTGTCCTTGCTAAACAGTTTTGTATGCCTGTATTAGCTGTTGCTGCTACCCAATTTCCTGCCACTGCAACTCAGCAATTACAATCACAACTACCATTTCCCTGGTATCCTAGTCTCTACTACTCTTTTCTGCTACCCATAATTCATAATACCATGGTTCCAGCCACCTGATCCCTGAAACCCCTGTCTCTGATACCCCATCCCCAAACAAAGTAAGTGATGAGTGGTTACAGAGAGTCGACTTGGATATTCCTCTTGCAGGCACATTAGGAAAAGTAATTCCTCAGGTATTTAACATGAGGGACTAACTGGCAGTGGAAAGAAAAGACGTTACTCAGAGATGACTAAAATCCAAGGACATGACTTATAACTTGTTGCTAGGAAAAGGAGGCCCTAAGGTGAATGTTAATGAGCAAAGAAAATTTTACAAAAATTATTGGGGATAATATAAAAGGTTTAGCTTAGTATCTTCTACTAGTGGTCTGAATTATTTTATGACATAGATATGTAACTATTTTGTATTTTAAAAGTTATATGAAGATGCAATTCATTTGGTATTTATATTAATTGGTGGAATAGTTGCATAGGATCACATTAATGATATTCAATAGTTTATGCTCTGTGATATGCTCATGAGCCTGTCATTGGCAATATTAATTGACCTTTCTAACAACAAATGGAATTTCATTGTCAAATACTACAAGGAGATTATGGATGCTGGTACCAAAATGAAAGCTGGAACAGGAAAACTGAATAAAGCTACAAGTTTGAAGGGAGAGGTCAGTGTCATGGTTATGATAAAAGAGAAATTATTCACCATGGAATCTTGGAAGAATAGAATGTGTTTTGTTGACTTACTAGCTTTTAAAACATTCTTAGAAAGCAGAACATTGTTTTTTTATTCTTGCTATTTGGAACCTCTTTAATGAATGGTTTAAAAAATTATCAAAATAACTGGTGTGAATTTTCAGAATAACCTACTCAAAATTGCCTTGAGATGCAGGCAGGCCGCATTCCTTTTCTATAAAATTAATGAAATAAGCTTCCTTTGAATGTTTGGACATTCCATGACACTTGTTCAGAACAAGAAAAGATAGGAGAGAGAAAAAAATAGGAAGGAGACTCAAGACTGCTGAAATTAGCATATTTCCCATTTGGACTTTAATGGAATTTTTCTACCAAGAATAAGAATTTCATCTTAACATAAGAATTTCAAAAAGGATGTTCTACAGGATAGCTTCTAAATGTAATATTTAGTACTGTTGGATTACTTGAAAACAAAGGTTTACAGAAAACTTTAAATTTCAGAAAAACTGTAATGATCCAATAAACAAGTAAAAGAAAAATAATTTTAAAATTCATGGTTCAAAGCAAACCCTAGCAAGAAAGTCTGAGAGTTGCTTATCTAGAAACAGTAAGTGGCACTGTGGCTCAAGTGGTAGAGTGCTTCCCTGGAGCTGAAGAACTCAGGGATATGTTACACCCTGGTCCTGATTTCAATCCCTATGACTGACTAAAATAAATTTTAAAGAATTAAAGCATTAGGGCCGGGAAGGAGATTCAGTGGTAGAGTGCTTGTCTTGCATGCATGAGGTCCTGGGTTCAATTCCTCAGCACCACATAAGCAGAGAAAAGTGGAAATGGTGCTGGGCTTAAGTGGTAGAGCATGAGCCTTGAGCTGAAGAGCTCAGGGACAGCACCTAGACCCAGAGTTCAGGCCCCCTACCACAACCACCACCAACAACCAATTAAAGCATCAAATAATCTGATGATGTCCAGAATAATGAATGTCGCATTATCCGTTTACATGACTTAGTGACTTGAAACCTAGTTTACCAGGAGAGTGGTGGGCAATTTTTGTGTGCCAAAACCTGCAAAATTATTTTGTACTTTCCCAAGGAAGAAGAAAGGAGAGAATGGGGGGAGAAGGGTAGGTGTTTGGTGACCTTGCCTTTTGGTTCCGTGATTGTTTTCTGGAGTCAAATTCAGAGAAATTCTGCTTGCAATCCCAGTTGCATTGGGAATTAAGAAGCCATGTCCTGGAAATGGTTTTGTCCTGCCCTTGGACTGGTTCCAACCACCACTGGATAACCCAAGTCCCAGTTCATGACCAAGATGCCTTGAAGACTACTGATCCACTGGGAAGGTGGACATAACCACAGCCAGATAAGGCAAAAAAATGCAATGCCAAGGGCAGCGCTGGAAATCTACACCGGGCAGAGAGTTTTTATATATTTTTATTGTAAAAGTACTGCATATAGAGTTTACAGTTACATGAGTACAGTAATGAGTGCATTTCCTATCAAGCATTGTTACCTACTCCTTTGTTTTTCCCCTACCATTCCTTCCCTCCCCACCTCTCCAACTCCTCCTTCCTTGACCCCTACCTGACATTGTAAATTCATTTTCGACACAATGTCCTGCACATCTCATCATCACAATGGGTGAACTTCCATCCCCATTTAAGCATTCTGCTATATCCCTTACACTCCCCAAATTACAAAAATGTATATACAAGATGCAGAACACTGGAATCAAATACAGTGAAAACAAGGGTTATACCGTGGTGGGATGAACCAACAAAGGAATCACATAGCGCATTATAAGTATATTAAAAACAAAAACAAGAAAGGAAAACCCACTGTGTCTCTGATTTTGGGTACATTTCATTTATCATCATCTTAAATGGTCATATGTGCATAGCCTTTGATCTTCTCTGTTTGTCCCAGACATGTACTAGTCCTTGCAAACAAGGGAAACCATGGGACCTATGTTTCTTTGGGCCTGGATTACATCACTTAATATCATTTTTACCAAGTCTTTCCATTTCCTAACAAATGGAGCAATGTCATTCTTTCTGATGGAGGCATAGATTTCCATTCTCTCTCTCTCTCTCTCTCTCTCTCTCTCTCTCTCTCTCTCTCTCTCTCTCTCTCTCTCTCTCTCTCTCTCTCTCTCTCTCTCTCTTTATATACATACATATGTATATAGATATACATATATATAATTGTATATATATATATATATATATATATATATATATATATATATATATCACATTTTCTTGATCCATTCATCTACTGAGGAGTGTTGAGGTTGGTTCCATATCATAGCTATGGTGAATAATGCTGCAATAAACATGGTTGTGCTGGCAGCTTTGGTATGACCTAGTTTGTGATCATTTGGGTAAATACATAAAAGTGGGATTGCTGGGTCATAGGGCAGCTCTACATGGAGTCTTTTGAAGAACTCTCATACTGCTTCCAAAGAGGTTAAAGAAGTTTGCACTCCCATCAATAATGCAGTAGGGTTCCCTTTTAGCCACATCCCCTCCAACAACTATGGTTATTATATTTCTTGATTCTAGTCTTTCAAACTAGAATGAGATGCAGCCTCAATGTTGTCTTGATTTGCATTTCTTTTACGGCTAGAAAAGTTGAGCATTTCTTCATGTGTCTAATGGCCATTTTATTTCCTCTTCAGAGAAATCTCTCTTTAAGTCTTTAGCCCAATTAGTTATTGAGCAGTTTGAGGATTTGTTTGAGGATTTGTTTGAGGATTTATTGTTGGGTGGATTTAATGTTTTTAAGTTCTAAGTATATTTTAGATATAAGACCTGGTCCATTTTATGACTTGTGAAGATCTTCTCCCAGAACATAGGCTTTCTATTGATCTTACTAGCTATGTCCTTTGCCTTGTAGAAGCTCTGATGTTTCATGCAATGTCATTTGTCCAATATTTCTTTGATTTCTTTTGTTTCTGGTTCTCTATTAAGAAAATTTCTGCCTAGGCTAAAGCCCTAGAGTTTCTCCTACTCCTTCAGTAATGTTCTCATGGTGTCTTCTTTTATTTTGAGGTCTTGATCCATTTGGAATTGACTCTCGTGCAGGGAGATACAGCTCTAGTTTTCTAGTGGAGTTTAACCACTTTTGCCACAAAATTTACTCAAAAGGCTTTCTTTCTTCCATTTTATTTTTCTAGCTCCCTTGTGAAAGACTAGGTGGCCATAGTTAAGTAGGTTCATTTCTGAGTCTTCATTCCTATTTCATTGGTCCTCAGGTCTGTTTTTGTGCATGCTGTTCTTTTACTATAGCTTTTTAGTAGAGTTTGAAATTTGGAAATGATAGTGCTCCAGTGGTGTTTTTTCTGCTAAGGATTGACAAACATACAGCTAGCATATACTTAATGGTGAAAAGTTAAAGCCATTTCTTATAAATTCAGGAATGAGATAAAAATGTCTGCTCTCTCCTCTACTCTTCAACTTAGTATTAGAATGATAGTTGGGGCAATAAGACAAGATGCAAACTTAAAGGAAATCCAAATAGGGAAAGATGAAGTAAAATTCTCCCCCTTTGCAGATGACATGATCTTGTATTTAAAGAACTGCATGGACTCCACTCCCAAGTCACTTGAGCTGATCAGAAACTTTCGCAAACTAGCATAGTATAAAATTAACCCTCAGAATTCAATGCTTTTCCTGTATTGCAAAAACAATAAGAGTGCAGCTGAAATTAGGAAAGCAATTCTTTTTAATAGCCGCACAAAAAATAAAATACCTAAGATTTAACTTAAGAGATGAAGGACTTCTATGATGGAAACTTTAAAAACCTGAAAAAGAAAATAAAAGCAGTACTAAGGAAATGGGAAACCTCCAATGCTCCTGGATTGGGAAGATTAATCTCATGAAAATGGCAATATTCACAAAGATATATACAAATTCAGTGTGATACCTATCAATATCCCAATCTCACTCTTCAATGAAATAGAAGTAATCCAAAAATTCATATGGAACAATAAAAAACCTTGAATAGCAAAGAAGTTTATCGTGATTCTCATTTTGTATTACCACTTTGATTCTACAAAGTAATCTATGGATTTTAACTTTCTTCCCACCTTTTGGATAAAGCTAAAAATACAACCTGCCTCTAGCTCCCATGACAGTTAAGTCTTAGGTCTGGAAAATTGTTACTAGATAGTATATTACTTAATTGTATTTTGAACCATAAAATATGCATATAAAAAGAGCAAATTTTGATCTCATGAGAAAACAGCCTTTATCCCCCCCCCTCAAATTTATTTCCTGAAAGGCATTTTTAGAGAGAATCTGTTTTCTTTTATAGATGAAAGGCTTGTAGGAAACTATGTTCATGATCTGTCTCCTCCTCCAACACCTCAACACATAAAACCCAAATTTCAGAACGCATTTATAAGTAACAATACAAACACCAAACACTGGGAATGCTCAGATACAGAATGTTTAACAAAACCCAGAAGATAACTCTGCTGTCTGAGGGAGGGGCTCTCTGTATAAATTAACATACAAACCCAAAAGAACAGCGAGGAATACAGGATGTGTGTATCCCTGGCTGCTACTCCATGGACAAGGACCATAGAAGGGCTTCCTGAGCATGCTGGAGAGTGCGTGGAGGAACGTTTCCTTGCCAGCCTGAATACAAAAGTTGGCATCACCCCTCCTGGGCCTGTCTTTTTTGTCTGCTCCCCACAGTGGAGCAGAATCGTCCCCTGCTCCACGAAGGATAAAAACTGTACAAGCTAATCCATAGAGTGGATTCTCTTCGGTCTGCACTCCTTGCTAGGTTGGCCATGCGGTGCGTGTGCTCCCAGGGGCTGATCCTCAGGACCCAAGCCCGTGGGGCAGCTGGGTGCTAGATGTGACTCAAGTCACTCACTTGAGTCAGTGGTGTCATTCATTCAGCAGCCTCAGTGTTGCTTCCCTAGCCCAAAAGTAGATGCATCCTGATTTTCTCCCGCAGTCCCAGGAGAGGTGCCCACAAGGCCCAAGTTGGGCACGCTCCCACTGGGATCCTACTTCACCAGAGGGACAAGCATGCCAGATTAAATGGCTGCTGCCTGAATTACTTATTATTTTATGGAGCAATTTTAAACAAAGTGATACACATTACTGTATGATATATAATGATATATCCTTGAGTCTCTAGTCTAAAATCATATTAACTTGACACTAGCAAGAATGGATTTTATTGTTTGTATTTATAAGGCCATAATGGCAATTGGAAATAAAATTACAACAAAACTCTTATCCAAAAAACACATGATTAAATCTCAGAATTTGAAAAAAAATTGTATGGAAGTAGTGCAAATGAAGTTATACTAGAATACTAAAATACACACAAAATATATTATATTAGTTACATTCAAAAGTAAAATAAGTAATTACAGACAGAATTCCTACTGGATAAAAAATATTACAATGTTTTAACAAGTTGAATTGATATAGGTTATATATTTTGTTTTTATAAAACTTATTTATATGTCCCAATTCTGTTTATCTCAGTGAAGGAAAATGTTAGAAAGTAGAAATTATATGTGGCACCTCTTGCTTACAGTACCATGAAGGAGAGTAGCACTTCCTAATGAAGTCCTTGGATGAAACCCACACCCAGCCCATGTAGACCTATCAGATGTCCATATGGTGTCCCTGAGGGGGTCCAAGACACTGCATTGGTGCTGCAGCAAGTGCAGGACTTGTTGCAGTAGACGGTAGCCAAAAAGGCTCCATCATTGACCAAACCAAGAAATCCAGACTCAGGTGCCAAAGCCATGGGGATAGGCAGGGCAGACCCCAAGTCCTGCTTTCCACCTGTGCAGTCTACATTGCCAAGGCCAAATCCATTCCCCTGCTTTGGAGACCAATGATGGTATGGGGTGAGCTCATTGCCTCCAAAAAGAGCATCCCCGGAATGGCACCCAGAGCTGGGCCCATGTGGACCAGAAGGACGACGGAGGAAGCTACACAGCAAAGTCAAAGGGGCTTCATACTCCCGGTGGTGCAGCTGATACTCTGCAAGTCCAGGTTCCTCTGGCAGTGATGGGCATATGCAGGCATGGCCCTGTACCCGAGTCCACAGGGACCAGAAAATGGAGGTCCATAGAGACGCTGAAGGGGATCAAGGTTGCTGAGCTTCTGCAGCTTTCACAAGCCCACTGGCAGAGGGGCTAGCACACGTCTCCAGTCCATAGATGAACTTAAAGACTGATGAGGTGAACCAAGGTTGCACTGCCTGGACCCAAGTTGGCTGGCTGCACACCCAACCTTCTTTCTCACATGGACTGTGCAGTGTACAAACATAGTGTCCCCCCACCACACAACCTTGGGTGCAGGCAGTGACCCCATAACAGAGTCTCCCTGGAATGGCACTCGCACCCAGGACCACTGCAGAGCAGTACCAGCACAACTGGAGGAGAGGCATCAGTGGACTCAATTCCAGTCCCATGGCTACCAGCTCCTGGGTGAAATGGAAAAACTGAGACTGGGAAGTTAGGTGGGCAGGGTGGGCGGGTTTCATCTGACAATCCTGGGGAGTATGCACACACATACACTCACTGCACATCCACTGCAAGGGAAGGGGCCACCCCTCTCAAGGGGTGATCTGATGAGGCACCCACAACCACAGAGACTACAGGAATGGATGCTCACATGGGGACTTGGAAAGGGCTCCAGGGCACAGCTTTGGAGTACTGAACAACTGGCAAAAAAAGAAAAAAGAAAAGACCAAAAAAAACCCCGAAAAGCATCCACTAAAACTTTCTTTCTGAATTAAGGGAGGTTGCATTAATTCTTTCCCATATTTGATTCATGAAAAAGAAATCCTGAAGTGTTCTGTAAAACACCAAAGTCAGGATTTCATCTGAAATCCTCACTGAAGAATGAATAAAATAACCAAGCAACAGGTAACACCCATATTGTCACCGTGCTATCTCTCTCTGATTAGAAATCAATCCTGCCATGTACATACAGATCACTTATGCAAAATGTTTTCCAACAATTCTTGTTGTTATATTGCATTTATCTTCCTCCTCCTGCCTCCTCTCTTGCTCCTCTTCCCCAGGGTAATGAACCCCTCTTGCTTCTCTCCTCCCCTCTACTTTTTCCCTCTCCCCTCCTTTTCTCCCTCCTGCTATACCTTTCCTCCTTTCTTACCCCTTCCTCCTCCTTTCCTTTCCTCTTTCTCCTAAACTTTCACTTTCTTCTACTTCTTTATGGTCCTGGGGGTTGGACACACACTAAGCAGATGCTCTGCTGCTCACTACAGGCCTCCAGTTTGGACTTCATTTCAATGACTCTCTATTTCTTTGCTGCAAACCCAGCAAAGACTTTTGATTCAGGATTTAATTCATTGTACATATTCTACACCATAAATATGTGCTACTTCATACATTGTGGCTAATAGGTTTGATTATATTTTGGGCTTCAGTTAAACTCATTAGAAACAATGTGTTTGAAGGCAATCTAATGTGATCCTGTTACTCCCACATTAATGAACTGGTTAGTTTGTATCTAGTAAAAGTACTACATATTGCTCCCAGTTTAATGAACTGTCACTTTGTGGTAGCACCCACAGAAACACTAACACAAGGATTGGTTGGGATCAGAAGATTAAGTCCTGACAGGAAAATCCATGAGATATTTATCTCAAAATAACTACTAAAAAGCCAGAAGAAAACCTATGGGTACGAGGTTTAGTGCCATACTTGCACAGAATAAGCTGATGACAAGACCCAGGCCTGAGTTGAAGACCTGTGGTGGGTGCACACACACACACACACACACACACACACACACACACACACACACACACACACACACAAACAATTTCCCAGCTAGAGCAAGTAGAGTATCTGTTTTCCCAGTACCATGTCTGAGTTTTATCCCATATGTTTGCATATTTTTGAAAGCTTTATCATCAAATTACCTAATTTTAATAAACGACACCCTGGTCACTATTCTTTAATTTGGTTGGAAAATATTTTAAGGCACATTTTCAGGTAGAAAATTGAAATTGTTTTCAAAAGCGTGACTTTCTTGGTTTGTAAGAATGAAAGAATTGTGCCTTTAATTCATTAGTTCATAAATTAGAAAAGTAACCCTAACCCTAGAACCAATTGCATTTGGATTCTAAAAGCCACACAAATATATTAGATTTATTAATCCCTTCTTTGATTCAACTCATCTTTCTTAAAATAGTTTGTAGTTTTGCTCAATATGTTGTTATTTTTCTAATCTGAAACTTAACTGGAACATTCAGGAACAGCTCTGATAATGGAAGTATAATGTATTTCTAATATCTTTTCCTGAATTCTTAGAACCTAAAATAAGTTCAGATTTACTAAACATTTATCCAATTCTTTTTTTTTCTTTTTGTTGGTAGTGGGGCATCATTTCTGGGCCTGGGTACTATCCCTGAGTTCTAGGCATGGGCACAATCCCTGAATTCCTTAACTCAAGGTGTGCACTTTACCTCTTGAGACACAGCACCACTTTCTTGTTTCCTGGTGGTTAATTGGAGATAAAATTCTCACAGATTTTCCTGTCTGGCATGGCTTTGAACTGTGATCCTCAGAAATGAACTTCCTGAGTAGCTAGGATAATAGGCGTGAGCCACACGTTTAATCCATTTCTTTACTCTATCCTCAACCCCCTTTAACCAGAAACCAAATCCTAATCACAATGAGTTAACAACAAATGGTTAATGTCAGTAAAATTGTTTGGAATCTATTGAATCACTCATTTTTTTGCTTCTACTACTTAGTGGAAAAGTAAATTTTACTCTTAAGCTTATCCTTCCCTAATCCTAACAAGAACTAAAACTAATTCACAGTTTAAACCAAATTATATCTGAATGGTTAAAATTACACCAACACTGGTTTTAATTCATTTTAACTTTGATGCCATTCATTCTTCTTAAAATATGTTGCAGTTTTACAAAATATCTTACATCTTATTTCTTATCCTAACCCCAGCTCTAACTGGAACACCTTGCCTAATCCTAAGCCTACATATAACTGAATCAAAATGATAATAGCAAGTTTCTATTTCACAAATATCATCTCTCTTGCTCAGCGTGTAGTTCTAAATTTTACTTGCATTTTGAACCTAAATTTTTAAAGTGTTTTTCTATTTCATTTTTCTATTTCATTTTCTATTTCTATTTTCTATTTATATTTCTATGTCAGGTTTTATTTTTCATTAATTTTTAAATCTTATTTTTTTGTAAAGAGGCTTACAAAGCGATCACAATTACATGTGTAAGGTAATTGGTTCTTTTCTTGTAGAGCATTGTTACCCTCTTCTTTGTAGTTGTCCCACTAGCCTTTCCCTCTCCCACCTCCCTCAGTATTCCCTCCCGATGATGGATGGTGTAAAATTCATCTTCAATAGAGTGTGTTGTGAGTATCATTGTTTCAATGTGTTGAACCTAAATTTTCTGTTACTCTAACCCTAATTCTATTTCTGTCTGGGATCCTAACCCTAACCAAAATAATAATGATAGCTCAATTCAGAAGTTAACTGAAAATACTCAAGGTTTTGTTCATCCTGTTAATCCACTGTACATCTTGAATTAAGTTGCAGTTCACATAAAATTTTCCAAATTAGATTATATGTGCATATATAAAGATATAATTTGATGTGAAATGCAGAAGACCTTTGGAGAAAATAATAATAAAAAGGAAATAGAGGGAGTATAATCAAAAGTTTTAAATATATTATGGAAAGAGCACAATGAAAATGCCACTTCTGAAAATTAATAACCATTAACAAAATAACTAAAAATTAATAAAAACATAACACTGCCTTCCAGTGTTCTTTTTTTTTGGGGGGGTGGTCTGGTCGTGGGGCCTGAACTCTGGGCCTGGGCGTTGTCCCTCAGCTTTTCAGCTCAAGGCTAGCACTCTACCACTTGAGCCACAGCACCACATCAGGCTTTTTTTTTTGCTTATGTAGTGCTGTGGAATCGAACCCAGGGCCTCAGGCATGCAAAGCAAGCGCTCTACCACTGAGCCACCTTCACAGCCCCCTTCCTGTGTTCTTTAAGAGTGCCATTTGTCTTTTGAAAGAAATACATGTGTTAGATAAACTTTGTTCATGCATAATTTATATTGTTCTTGGCTAATTAATTAACTTAATGAATAAAAATCAAATAAGATTCCATGACAAAAAATATAAACAAAAAATATAAACAATTACTTAGAAATTGCTTGAGAAAAAATTATAGTAATGAGTTTTAGGAACTAAATTTCTATTTCCTTACAAAACAATGATTTAGGGTTACTAATCTAGTATTTCCAGTAAGTTTAGAGAACATAATTGGCATGAAAGACAACAAATTGTACATCTTTTGTCTTGCATGAGTGATATTTTAAACATTTTCTTTTATTCAAATGTATACTTAGGTTTACTTTTAAAAATAAATGCAATTTTATTTCCTTTCAGAACAAGTACTTACCCTGCAATTCAATGTATTACTATATTCAGATATTTGAATGCTAAGTTTTCTGTTTAATATGCGATCTAAATTTTCAGAATGACATAATATTTGTATTTGTAAATGTGTAAGCTCTAGGATTTTTGCTTCATCAATATAAATTATCTCAATATAAATTATCTTCATGTTGTGAAGGCTGCAGTAACTAGTTTGGTCAAAAACAATTCTTAAATTCTCAATTTAAAAACTAATCATTTTTAGCCTTTTATTATATCAGTTCTTGTCTCTTCAGAGTAATTAAACTAAAATAAATACTATTTTTAAACATTTCACTCACATTGTAAATAATGTTAACATAGTTGACAAAGAGACTAATCATTTCAAAGTCACCATATTTGATGATCTTAGTGTGATGAATGTAGAGAGTATAAGAACCTTATACTCAATAATAGTTTCGGTTAAACTAAATTAAATCATATATCTGGAATTCTAATTTGGAGGTAAATCACATGGAAATAGAAAAATAATAAGAAAAATTATAACTTTGGGATTATGGTCTTCTTAAAATTATTTTCTTTTTTTATTGTAAAAATACCGTACAGAGGGGTTACAATTACAAGGGCAAGGTAATGAGTACATTTCTTATCAAGCATTGTTGCCTCCTCTTTTGTTTTCCCTTCCAATACCTTCCCATCTCCACCCCCCCAGCCAAAGTTGTAAAGTTCGTTTTTTGACATAATGACTTGTCCATCTCATTGTTGCAATGGGTTCACCTGTATCCCTAAAATTATGAAGCAAAAATATCTCTAAGAAATATATTTTTTAAGCTGGGTGCTTGTGGCTCACGCCTGTAATCGTAGCTACTCAGGAGGCTGAGATCTGAGGATCGCGGTTCAAAGCCAGCCTGGGCAGGAGAGACCATGAGACTCCTATCTCCAATAAACCACCAGAAAACCGGAAGTGGCGCTGTAGCTCAAGTGGTAGAGCGCTTGCCTTGAGCTGAATGGCTGAGGGACAGCGCCCAGGCCCAGAGTTCAAGCCCCATGACCGACCAAAATCTATATATATTTTTTTTTTCAATAAAATGTTTCAATCTTTAGGTAAGGGGAATTACGCTTTAATATATAATTTATCTCAAATTAGAAATTCTGCAACTAATCTAATGTATGTTTCCCTGCACAAAATGCTGTGACTTCTAGTCTTGTCATGTGATTTTAATTATATTTTTTGTTTGTGACATGTTCCCTATTTACATTTATTACATACTTCTATAATTTTACAAATCATGCCTGTATCCACTAATTTATGTAATTTAATATTCAAACAAAATTATCTTTTTTCCTGTCTCCCACAGGGAAGGATGAGGTGTTGCAGTATATTAAATGCAAGCACTCTAAAATAGAGTCTGTATGGAATGGAAATTTGTAAAATGAGATGGGATCATGAGCATTTTCTACTTAGCTGAACAGTAGAGTATATGAAACATATGATGGAGAAATAGATCAGCCAGCAAGCACAAAGTACTAGTGATAAGACCAAACTTTTGAGCAGGTTACCACATCTTTTAGGAATGTAATTCGTTCATATGAACTTCAAATTTTGTGGCTTTCCTTGTGTGATTAAAATTTGAAGTTCATATGAACGAATTACATTCCTAAAAGATGTGGTAACCTGCTCAAAAGTTTGGTCTTATCACTAGTACTTTGTGCTTGCTGGCTGATCTATTTCTCCATCATATGTTTCATATTATTAAGCATATTAATAATTCAGCTGTCAGTACATTGCAAGAGACTCCTGAAATCACATCTATTGCTGTGTAATATTCAACTGAGAGGAAAAAGGTTAAACTGATCTCCAATTGCTCCCTTTGGCCTTCAATATACTAATTAATTGTCAAAACAATCGCGTTACATGTTAGTTTATTTTCCCTATTTAATTAGAGATTAAGCAAGTGTTTATCTCAGTAAAAAATGAAGACAACGGTATCAGAGCTCTGATATGAGCACCTCCTCCCTAATAATTATTGCTCTATGGACTATAAATATGGAAGCCACACTAAAATTCTCTCTCTCTCTCTCTCTCTCTCTCTCTCTCTCTCTCTCTCTCTCTCTCTCTCTCTCTCTCTCTCTCTCTCTCTCTCTCTCTCTCACTCTCTCTCTCTCTCTCCACACACACACATGCAAATACACACACCTGCCACCCAGAAACATCAGAGATCAGTTCCATTCCTTTGTAATTATAGTTGATTGGTGTTTGCTCCATTGATTTTTCTTTGCTTCAGGATCTTGCCTGGACCTGTATGTTTCCCTGAGATCAAGTCCCTTCTTTTTAGTATACTGTGTGTCTTTGTATGCTTCAGGCCAATTAACAGTAACCTGAATACAATATCTACAATCTTGACATTCAAGTCAAACTCCATGAACTCATACTATTCCAAAATACTAAAATGTATTGGATCTAGAGACCAAAAAAACATCCACCTTGTTATTTTAGTAGGAATTGACATCATGAAATAGAAGAATATTGATCAGGAACTGAGGTAAGAGAACGGGAGTATGTGGAAAAATGCAGAATATTGTATGTGAGTTAGAAATACAGAATCACCTTCTATAGGCCCATATATTGAAAACTTGCCATCTTATATTGAAAGGTCAATTTACATATACAGTTTTCTAGTTACTTTTCTTACCTATCATTTCTGATCATACATCTTCTTATGAATTTTTATAGTATCTTTCAATATATCACATGATTTGCAGGTACTAATCATCTTAAGGAAAGACAGTCTACTTCTACATCTTACATTCTGTGTCAAACCCTTATTTTTATTTACCTGTTTGCTGAAAAAGTGTATTCATGGAAACAGTATATTGACAGCAAATCTGGGTGTAATTTTCATTTTGTAAACTTCAAATATAATATAAACTTTGTATTGACTAGTCATTTTCTAATAATAGTGATATTCATGAACACAATGATTTGGTGCCTTTAAGTCAATTGGGAATTGATGTGGTAGTCCTTGTGTCTAATTGTCTTAACCATTATATTATTTATATATAAACATGTGCATTGCACTTTTATATTTTTATAGGTAAAATAGTCTCCAGGGGTTTACGTGAAAGTGATAATGGGGGGGGGGTGGCTTCTAGTTCCAAATCTTATATTTCATTAAAAGTACTAGACACGTGATGTTTACTGGAGCAATATAAAAGAGAGAACATATTTCTAAAGAGAATGCATTTATTGATTAAAACATAAAATAGAGTAAAATAGGTTTCTTGCTTGAGAATGCATAAATTACATATAAATGTAGCTCAAGATTTGGCTCAGAGATAAATTCGTATTTATATTACTGAGATTTATAACACAATATAAGAAATATAGGTATTGGAAGGAATTGGTCATTCAAAGATATGTAATGGATGAAGAATGGAATTGAAAATAGCAGAGGAAAACAATTCAACATGCAGGTATTATGATTTTATAATATTAATATGAAATAAATGGAACTTTTGACTTTCTGAAGAAGAATGTTGAGCCGGTAATTTCAATGTAAGGCATCAATTGTAATGAGTCTAAAGTCTTTTCCTCCAAGATATTCGCGAGTACTATACTCGTCCTCTGTAGAGTAAGAAGTGATTATTTACATTAGCTTTGCTTAATATTAATTTACTTGTAGCAAATAGGTTAAAATGACTTCTCGATTTCTCTCAATGTAATAACAAATATTTCTGTCTCTTCACAGAAGCCTGAAATAACTACTTCAAAATAACACAAGCAGAAAAACAAAAATAACCTGATACAACCATCACAAATCCTAAATTATGTTAAAAAATCAACAATATATAAAACAAATCTGAGGAAGAGGAAAAACAATGGCAGAATAACAACAGAAAATTTCCCTAGCTCTCTCTAATGAAACAGAGTCCTGGCCTGTACTCCACTTCTAGAGGGTCACACCAAGACAACTATAATTATAGATATACAGCTGTAATTATAGATATAATTATAGACATAAAATTCATAAGAAGATTTTATACTATATTCACTAGAAAATAGAAATCTATGAAAACCTGCCCAGCCAGGCAGGTGACTACTGTGACTGTATTGACCAACATATTCAAAAGCACATCTGCAATGTAGAAAGAAAAGGGCCACGTGGAAAAAGGTAGAAATAGAAGTGTACATCAGAGAAAGCCACATCCATACACAGAGCTATTCATTATACCATTGGACCGTCCGAACTGTCACTGGAACCATAAGTATTAACATCACAACATCTCACCATAACTGATTTATACTTCTACACTTAATTGTATAGAAAAAAACCTAATTCCAGAAAAACAAGTCAAAACAGAAGACCAAACCCACACCTGGCAAACCACCCAAGAACATAGAGAGACAATTATTAACATCATAGTTTCCCCAAGAGCAAACTTCCAAATGGACAAAACCAATCAGAAAAAAATACAAGAAAAATTATGTCAAGGTACTTCAATTCACACAGTAAATAACCAGGCATTAGAACAGACAATGAAGGACATAGAAGATATATCAAAATATATTACAAATGCTGCTGAAAATGTGATTAATGAAAAGAGAGAAAACCTCTACAAGGAAATTTGTGAACAAGATGAGAACAAACAACGATTAGCAAAATAATTCGTGGAGAAAAGAAACAAAGATAAATAAATTCTAAGAAGTAAAGGGAGTCCAAGGAAAAAATGGATGCCTAGTTAAAAGATATGAGAGAAGGCAAAGCTAAGAAAACAACCTTTGCAACCCCCTCACCCAAATAAAAAATGTACAGAAAATTCCATACAATACCGAAAACAAATATTTAATAAAGAGATAGAAGGCCTAAAAAAGGACCAATTAGAAGACAGGGAAATCGAAAACAAAATAGAAAGTCGCCACAGCATATAAATGACATATAAGATAATCTCAGGGTCAAAGACAGAATAGGTTTAACAGGAAAGAGGAAATTATCATTTAGAACAAATACAAGAAATAAGATACGATATTTCCAGAAGTACAAGACTCATTTAGAAATCAAATTTCAGGGAGATAGGTATCAAGAAGGAGAAGAGTAGGAAACTAAATGGATGGGAAACATATTACAGAAATATAGCAGAGAACATGCCAAACACCAAAGAGATAGGCTCATTCAGAAAAGAGAAACCTTTAGAACACCAAACAGAGAATTCTAGAACTGAACAATCAACCACTACATCAAAATCCATTAGAGGATCATTAAGGATCAAGGAAAGGATTTTTAAAGCTGCTACAGAGAAAAGATTGATTATTTATAAAGAATATACAGTCAGATTAAATACAGATTTTTAGCTGATATGGCAAAAAGGAGAGCCTGGCATGATATATGACAAACATTAAAGGTAAACAACTACCAATCATTAATACGGTCCCAAGCCAAACTCCTTAACATTTAAAGGAAATATAAAAATATTTCATTACAAAGCAACTTAAAACAATGTATCTCCACCAAATCAGCAGGATAGAAGTTAATCAAATATACCCTACATAGAGAAGATCAAGAAGAACAGGAACTGATTATGTAAAATGCTCCCAATCAGAGAACAAAGTAAATATATTAAGAGTAAATGAGGCACAGCTCCTAACAGCAGATGTATAACATAGCAGGACTATCAGGAAATTCTCAGTCTTAACTCTCTACATCAATGGACTTAAATTTCCAAATAGAAGACATAGATTAAATAGTAGTATCAAAAAACAAGTCGCATCCATCTAACATCTACAAGAGATATATTTTATTGACCAAAACAGACACATACTCAAACTGAAATGCTGGAAGGAATATTTTCAAGCAAATGGACACCATAAACAGGCTGCAGTAGAATTACTAACATAAGATAAAATAGAATTAAATTAAAATTAGTACGAAGAGACATTACATATTGATAAAGACAACGCTCAATTAGGAGGATATAACAAGTCTAAATATCAATGCCCTGAATCCTGGAGCATTCCACATCATCAACCAAATACTACTTAACCTAAAAACATACCTCAACACATCATTGTCATCCATGAATGACCTATCCAGGAAAAACTCAACCAAGAAACTGCAGACCTAAATAACTACATTGACCACCTAGCCCAAACAGACATCTACGGAATATACATTCATCATCAGAATATACATTCTTCATAGCAGCTCATGGAAGATTCTCCAAAATAGAACATATCCTACGTCACTCAGAAATTCTGTCCAAATTGAAAGAAAAATTAATTGAACTCCCATATCTTGTCAGAATGTAACATAATAAACTTATAATTAAACAGCTAAAGCAAAAAAAAAAATTGTCAAACCCATGAAGACTGAATAACACGTTGCTGAATGACCAGTGGGACACTGAAGGGATTAGAAAACAACTGAAAGTTTCTGGAATTTAACAAAAATGATCACACAAAATACTAGCTTATCTGGGACACAGGAAATGCAGTACTTAGAGGAAAATTTATAGCTCTGAGTACCTACATCAAGCAATTTGGGAAATCTCAAACAAATATTTTAAGTATGTACTTCAAATGCTTGAAAACAGGAGCAAGCCCTAACCCAAAGCAGTAGACAGAAACAAGTTTAAAAAATCAGAAATAAATAAATAAAGACAAAATAAAACATAGAAAGAATTTTTAAAAAGAGATGGTTTTTTTTAATAAATTAACAGACTTGATACAACCATACCAAATCTGACTAAGAAGAGAACTTATATAGATAAGTTAATAAAAAAAAGCCAGCAGATTGGGAGAAGATCTTTACTTGCTCTGCAACACACTATGGCCTCATATTTCAAATATATTTAGAGCCCCAAAAGTTAACTCCCCCCCAAATAAAAACAAATCCTCAAAGAATTAAGAACTCTCTTAATAAGTGGGCTAAAGATGTAAAGAGAGACTTCTCTGAAGAAGAAATATGCATGGCCAATAGACGCATGAAGAAATATGCAACATTTTTGGCCATAAAAGAAGTGCGAATCAAAGCAACATTGGCCTTCCACCTCACCCCAGTTAGAGTGATCATTATGAAGAGAACTAAAACTAAAGATGCTGGGCTGTGGGGATGTGGCCAAAAAGGAACATTACTACAGTATTGGTGGAAATGTAAACTTGTTCAAATACTCTGTAAAGAAGTATGGAGGTTCCTCAATAGAGCTCCCCTATGAGCCCGCAATGAGGGATCAAGAAAATGTCATATACGTTCACAACAAAACTCTATGCTTCCATCAGAATGAATGGCATTGCCCCATTTGTAAGGAAATGCAATCACTTCTAAAATATAATAAGTCAAACAAGCAAGACCCAAAGAATCATAGGCCACCGATTTTCAATCCTTTGGAAACACTAGAATATGTCTACAATAGTCACAATAGCTCAAAAGCAATATGCATATCACCATATAAAATGATGCTTATCGAAATGAGCTTCAAGAAATAGATACAAGATGATTGTATAATGACCTGTTTTTGGTTATTTCTATTTACTTTTTACCCTTTGGGTAATTTCTTGTACTCACTGTTTTTTATTTCTGTACCCTTTGTCTTATACATGTTAACCTGGTTCTAACACTATGTTAGAAATGAACTTTACAACTTTGCAGGAGTGGGATGTCAGGGTTGGGGGAAGCAGGAAAAAATGGGGAAGGGTTAACACTTAAAAAAATGTACTCATTACTTATGTAACTGTAACAACCCCTCTGTATATCACTTTCATAATAAAAAAAATAAGAGGACTAACTCAAAAAGAGAAAATTAGAGACAAAAATGAGACAACACAACAGATATAAGCAACATTGAGAATGGTATAAGAGAGTACTTTGAAAACCTTATGCCAATAATCTGGAGAATCCTGAAGAAATTGATGCTTTCCTATACTGAATCTGAAGCAAGAAGTAAAACATAAGAATTAATGAAAATTTGAAGTTCCGGGAAGATGGCGGAGGAGAAGCTGGAATCTGAACAAGCTCTCGCATAGAAAGCAATTTTAGAGTTCTAGTGAACAGTCCTAAGCCAGAGAATCACACCAAGTGTGCCATCACAGGACAGAGAGTTAGACAAGAGAGGGGAAGCCAAGGAAACATATCAGCTGCTGCTACGGCGGCAGGGTCGCGGCGGCGACCACCGCCGTGGGGTCATACCTGAGACACAGAGAGTCCGGGACGAAGGAGCCAGACGCAGAGGACGAGCGGATTCTACTCAACACCAACAAGAACCGACAAGGAGCGGAAATCTTCATCCTGCTGTTTGCAGACCAGAGACGACCCAGGATTCAAGACTCGGCGTGAGTACAAGCCCTACATCCTCACTCCTTCTCAGGAAGCAGAGGAGGGAAGGCTACCCCACCCCCTCGGCACCGGTGATCTCCATCTTGGATACCGACAAAGCTCGGAGGAGCTGCTAGCTCCAGCTCAGGCCTTGGAATAAAATGAGTCATTTAGCAGGTCACAAGAACTTAACGGCGAAGTGACCTGCCAGACTCAGCACCATCCAGGGAAAAGTCACCCAGCTCAGGCACCAGCCATAGGAGTGCCTTGCCTCACTGGGTAACCAGAGCCAGAGGCTGCCCCTCCCTCTAGCAGCCACCACAATCAATTGGAAAACAGAAACCCTGAGAATGGCTCCAGGCTGGGCGCTGTGAGCTTTATCACAAAATAGCCCCAGGGAAAAGCTACTGTTTGTTGAAAGGCATCAACTCTACCCAGAACCTAGCCTCATCACCACATCCCCCTCTTTTGTGACTCTCAAAGCAGACCACCCTCCCAGAAAACTAACCTGGGAGGGGGATTTCAAAATCTTGGGTAAAGCAGAGCATTTTTCTGCCTCTTCCAACCAACCAACTTAAGAAACCAATCAAGGCACAGGACCTCAACCTGACCAGAGACTCCAACAAGAGACTGGTTAGAGACAAAAGGGAGATACAGGATTCTTCCCACTCCTCCCCCCCGAAAAAAAAAAAATCAAAAGACTTTTTTTTTTCTTCTTCTTCTCTTTTTTTGCTTGTTTTTTGTTTTTTGCTACCTTATATATATATTTTTTCCCTTCTAAAACTTTTATTAATCTTTAATTTTTGCCTCTTCTGAAAAAATAATTGTTTTCCAGTAACTTTTTTTTTTCTCATCTTATAATTTTTAATTTAGGAATATGTGAATGAGCGTTTTCCTTTCTTTTCTTGTCTTCTTTCTCTTTTTCTTTCTTTCTTAATTATCTTTTTGGTTTTTGTCTAGCTCTACTGAACTTCTGATCTTTTCTTCTCCCTTTCTCATCCTTAAAGTTTTCCACATCTCCTCTATGTCCCTCCCCTTCTCGGAACATATTCACATTCCTCTCTAAATAGACGGGCTTTTAACTTCTATAATAATATTAATTTTTACGTTTCTATTTTTTTTCTGGTCTCTCTCTCTCTCTATTTGCATCCTACCCAACACATTTCCTGCATTGTGATTAGGATATAGTTAACTCTCCCTGTGCCTCCCCACACCAATCTATTCCTATTTTTTACCCACATCTCTCCCTAATCCTAATAATTTCTGGTTTTCCAAATTCTTTTCTGCGGTTCGAAGTACTTTAACATATAGTTGTTTGATGTTGAATAGATGTATCTGTTGAACTAGTTTGTATCTTTAGACTATTGACTGTACAAACGCAAACTTTGGTTGATGGTTGCCTTAAGATAGTGTTCTAGCATAAAACTGGTGCAATCTTCATCTCAAATGGGCCGAGTAAGCCGGAAAAACACAAGAAAAATGGCAAATTCGGGTATCTCAATTCCCAATCTTGATAATCAGGGATTAGAACAGATAAAGAATAATCCAGAGGAGAGTTCCCAAAGAGCTCTACAAACACTGATAGCAAACATGATAAATGAGAAGTTTGACAATGTACAAAGGACTCTGTATGAGCGTGATAGAGAGAGAGAGGAGGCAACCCAGAAGTTTATACAGGAATATCATAAGCGTGAGGAAGCTACTCAAAAACTGATACAGGATTTGCGTGAACAACTTGAGAATGCTCAAAGAGAAAGGGAGGAATGGCGTGAGCAGGCAGAGAACACTCAAAGAGAACTGCAGGATTCCCACGAACGGGAAGAAAGAGAACTGCAAGAATCCCACAGACGGGAGGAAACTAATCAAAGAGTAATTCAGGAATTGAGAGACCAGGTAGAGAATACACAAAGATCACTAAAGGCATTCATGGAATCCATTAACAAAGAGCTGAAGGAAGTCAGGGAGACCACAAAGGGAATGCTGAATGGAACCCAACAGAAGGAATGGGAGTCCAAAGAAACCATAACCAATCAACTAAGTGATTTGAGAACAAACACTGAACACCAAATTAAGGAAGTAAAGAAATTCATACAAGACCTAAAACAGAGCTTCAACAAAGAACTTGAAGCCACCAAAGCTGACCAATTACAAGAAAAAGAGATAAAAACCAAAGTACAGAGTCTTGACAGCAGGTTAAACCATGCAGAAGATCGAATCTCAGGGATGGAAGACAGCCTAGATATTATAGAGAAAGAACATACAACCATCCAAGACAAGTCCAAGAAATATGATAGGTCGATCCAACACCTGGAAGACACCATCAGAAGGCCCAATCTAAGGATAATGGGTGTAGAGGAGCACCTAGAAACAGAAGTTAATGGTCTAGGAAATTTGTTTAACAGGATCCTAGCAGAGAACTTCCCAAACATACAAAAAGATAGGCCTATTCAGATACAAGAAGCTTTTAGAACCCCAAATAGACCAGACCAGAATAGGACATCCCACCGTCACATTATAATCCACACAGGATCAACCCCGACCAAGGAAAAGGTCCTTAAAGCTGTCAGGGAGAAAAGGGTAATCACCTACAAAGGGAAACCAATTAGAATTACGTCAGATTTCTCAGCAGAGACAATCAAAGCAAGAAGAGCCTGGAATGACGTATGCCATGCCCTAAAAACAAATAAATATCAACCAAGAATACTGTACCCAGCTAAACTCTCCTTCATAACTGAAGGCCAAATAAAAACCTTCCATAGCAAAGAAAAATTGAAACAATACATCTCCACCAAACCAGCCCTACAAAAGATTCTTAAAGATGTCCTACACATAGAAAACCAACAAGACCGCAACAAAGGCCAAGAAACTGCACCCAAACTGAGAATCCAAGAACATTAGGAAGAACCCAGTTTTAGCAGCCCCCAAGAAGGTGGATAACATGGAAGGAACTCCCAAATACCTCTCAGTACTATCTCTTAACGTTAACGGACTGAACTCTCCAATTAAGCGACATAGACTGTCTAGTTGGATTAAAAAACAAGACCCTTCTATCTGCTGCCTGCAGGAGTCACATCTTGCCCGTAAAAACAAAAACATCTTCAAAGTTAAAGGCTGGAACAAAATCTACCAAGCAAACGGCCCTCATAAACAGGCGGGAGTTGCAATCCTAATATCAGATAAAATAGACTTCAAACTAAAATTCGTGAGAAGAGATAAAGAAGGTCGCTACATACTAATTAAAGGATCTCTCCTTCAGGAGGATATTACAATTCTAAATATCTATTCGCCAAACAATGGAGCACCCAAATTTATCAAAGAAACACTACTTTCCCTCAAATCCCATATAGATCCAAAGACATTAATTATTGGGGATTTTAACACACCAGCAGCATCAGAATACACGTTCTTCTCAGCAGCACATGACACGTTTTCTAAAATAGACCACATTTTAGGCCACAAAGCAAACTTGTCTAAATTCAGAAACATTGAAGTTATACCTTGCATTCTCTCTGACCACAAGGGAATAAAATTAGAACTCAACACCAAAAGCCACCAAAGAAAGTCCAGTATCACATAGAGGCTGAACAACACACTGCTGAATCATGAGTGGGTCATGGAAGAGATTAGAAATGAAATTCAAATGTTCATGCTATTCAACAAAAATGAACACACAAATTACCAGCTCCTCTGGGACACAGCAAAGGCAGTACTCAGAGGCAAGTTTATAGCTCTGAGCTCCTACATCAACAAATTGGAGAGATCTGAAACTAACAATTTAATGACACATCTAAACCTCCTTGAAAAAGAGCAGGAAGATAAACCCCAATCCAGTAGAGGGAAAGAAATAATCAAAATTAAATCAGAATTAAATGAATTAGAATCCAAAAAAACTATAGAAAGAATCAACAAAACAAAGAGTTGGTTCTTCGAAAAAATTAACAGAATTGACAGACCCTTAGGAAATCTAATCAGAAAAAGGAGAGAACACACCCAAATTAATAAACTCAGAGATGAGAATGGAAACATCACCACAGAAACAACCAAGATTCAGAACATTATAAGGGAATACTTCTCAAAACTTTATGCTAATAAGTTTGAGAACTTGACAGAAATGGACCTTTTCCTAGCAAATATTGACATGCCAAAACTAAACCCAGATGAGTTAAACCAGCTTAACAGGCCCATATCAAGCATTGAAATAGAAACAGCAATAAGAGACCTCCCAGCTAAGAAAAGTCCAGGACCAGATGGTTTTACAGCGGAATTTTACAAGGCCTTCAAAGCAGAGTTCACACCAATACTCCTCCAACTCTTCAATGAAATTGAAAGAGAAAGCTCACTACCGAACACATTCTATGAAGCCATCATAACCCTCATCCCAAAACCAGGCAAGGACTCATCAAAGAAAGAGAACTATAGACCCATTTCTTTGATGAACATTGATGCAAAACTTCTCAACAAAATTTTGGCCAATCGACTTCAACAATTCATCCAAAAAATCACACACCGTGATAAAACAGGATTCATTTCAGGGATGCAAAGCTGGTTCAATATACGCAAACCAATTAATATTATTCATCACATCAACAGGAGCAAGAATAAGAACCACATGGTTATCTCAATAGATGCAGAAAAAGCATTTGACAAGATCCAACACCCCTTTATGATGAAGGTTCTGGAAAAATTAGAAATCCATGGAACATTCCTCAATACAATAAAGGCTGTATATGACAAACCTACAGCCAGCATTATACTCAATGGTGAAAAACTAAAGCCATTTCCTCTTAACTCAGGAACGAGACAAGGATGCCCACTCTCTCCACTTTTCTTCATTCTAGTATTAGAATGCCTAGCTACAGCAATAAGACAAGATGCAGACATAAAGGGGATCCAAATAGGGAAAGAAGAAATAAAACTCTCCCTCTTTGCAGATGACATGATCTTATATTTAAAGAATCCCATGGACTCCACTCCCAAATTACTCAAGCTGATTCAAAACTTTGGCAAAGTAGCAGGTTATAAAATTAACCCCCCAAAATCAATGGCTTTTCTATATGCCAACAATGAGAAAAGTGTGGCTGAAATTCGGAAAGCAACTCCATTTGTAATAGCCCCACAAAAAATAAAATACCTAGGAATTAACTTAACCAAAGAAGTGAAGGACCTCTATGATGAAAACTTTAAAATCTTGAAAAAGGAAATCAACACAGAACTTAAAAAATGGCAAAACGGCCCATGATCCTGGATTGGCAAGATTAACATCCTGAAAATGACAATACTTCCCAAGGCTATCTACAAATTCAACACGATACCTATCAAAATTCCACTCTCATTCTTCAAGGAAATAGAGGAGGCAATCCAAAAATTCATATGGAACAATAAAAGACCCCGAATAGCAAAAACGCTCCTCAACGGAAAGAACACTGCTGGAGGAATATCAATACCAAATTTCAAACTCTACTATAAAGCCCTAGTAATCAAAACAGCTTGGTATTGGCATAAGAACAGACCTCAGGACCAATGGAATAGAATTGAAAACCCAGAAATGAACCTACAGACCTATAGCCATCTAATCTTCGATAAGGAAGCTAAAACAATAGAATGGAAGAAAGACAGCCTCTTCAGTAAATGGTGCTGGCAAAATTGGTTAACTGCATGTAGAAAACTAAAGCTAGATCCTTATATATCACCCTGCACCAGAATCAACTCCAAATGGATCAAAGACCTTGCACTCAAAGCAGACACTCTGAAAACATTACAGGATGGAATAGGAGAAACCTTAGGTCTCCTTGGCTCAGGCCGAAATTTTCTGAATAGAGACCCGGAAGCACAACAAATCAAAGAAAGGTTGGACAAATGGGATTGCATAAGGTTGCAGAGCTTCTGCAGGGCAAATGACATAGCTAGCAAGATCAATAGAAAGCCCACCGATTGGGAGAAGATCTTTACTAGCCATACAACGGACAATGGTCTCATATCTAAAATATACTTGGAACTCAAAAAATTAAACCACCCAACAACAAATCCTCAAAGAAACAACTGCCCAATAAATAAGTGGGCGAAAGACTTAAAGAGAAGCTTCTCTGAAGAAGAAAGAAGGATGGCCAATAGACACATGAAGAAATGTTCAACATCCCTAGCCATAAAAGAAATGCAAATCAAAACAACATTGAGATATCACCTCACTCCAGTTAGAACAGCAAAAATCAAGAACTCTAACAACAAGAGATGCTGGAGGGGATGTGGACAGAAAGGAACCTTACTTCATTGTTGGTGGGAATGTAAACTTGTTCAACCACTTTGGAAAGCAGTATGGAGGTTCCTCAAAAGACTTCACATAGATCTCCCCTATGATCCAGCAATCCCACTTTTGGGCATTTACCCAAATGTATACAAACAAGACCACACTAAAGCTACCAGCACAACTATGTTTATTGCAGCATTATTTACCATAGCTAAGATATGGAACCAACCCAGATGCCCCTCAGTAGATGAATGGATCAAGAAAATGTGGTATATATACACAATGGAATTCTATGCCTCCATCAGAAAGAATGACATTTCCCCATTTGTTAGGAAATGGAAAGGTTTGGAAAAAATTATATTAAGTGAAGTAAGCCAGGCCCAAAGATGCATAGGTCCCATGGTTTCCCTTATTTGCAATATCTAGTATAGGTATGTGTCAAGCAGAAAAGGTCAGATAATGTGATGTTAGGAAAATGAACCCTTAAATATGTATTTTAATGTTTTCGTTTCTTTCATGCATATGTTTCTAACGCATTTATATGATTATTTCTTTGTTGCATTGTATGTCCCTCCCCCACAGTGTAACCCCCGCTTTCACTATATTTGATGTCAGTATAACATGTGGAGTAGATGGGGGCAAACAATCGTTTAAGGATTCAGGTGGACCTGTTGCAACAATGAGAAGTACAAAATGTCATGTCAAATCCAGCTTTACAATGTGGGGGGGGAAGGGGGGTATAATTGGGTGGGGGGAGGGGGGAGGCTGGGAAGAGAGGTGAAGGGTAAACAAAGGAGGAGGCTGCAATGCTTGGTAAGAAATGTAGGCATTATCCTGCCCACGTAATTGTAGCCCCTCTGTACAGTATGTTCTCAAATAAAATAAAATAATATTAAAAAAAAGAATCAAAAAAAAAGAATTAATGAAAATTAAATGTCAATAAACCACTTCCCATTCCAGAAAAGGCTAGGACTCAATGAATTTACCATGCAATTAAGGCCTGCAAAGAACTTACAATACGCAGGTCTAACTCTTCAATGGAATGGAAAGGGAAATGGAATTATCAAACACATTCTATGAAAATAGAATTAGACACTTCCCTAAATCACATAGGGACTCACCAAAGAAAGAGAACTCTTTGATAAACATTACTACAGAACTTCTTAATAAAATTCTCACCAGCCAATTTCAGTAACTAACAAAAAAAGCCATATGGTATGATCAAAAAGGATTCATCCTAGGATACAATTTGATTCAATATTCTTGTCAATAACCATAGCACAAACCATCAGTAGAAGCAGGGGTGAGAAACACATGATCATCTGTATGGATATAGAAATAGCTTTTAAAAACATCCAATATCCTTTTATGATTAAAAAAGTCTGAGAAGCTAGGAATGCATCAACACTCCTCAATATAATACAGAGTATGTTTATGATAGAGATAATTTGCATTTACCTAACAGTGGAAGCATTAAGACATTAAAATAATGAATGAGACAAGGATGTCCACTCTCTACTACTCTTCAAAATGGTAGTGGACTTTCTAGCAAGAGCAATTGGAAAGAGAAAAAAATGGGGGGGGGGATACAAATAGGGAAGAAGTAAAACTATCCCTTTTTACAGATGAAATGATCCTGTATTTAAAAGTCCTTATAGCTTCCTCCCTCAAGTTAGGAAACGTGATGCTAACCTTCAGCTATGTAGCACGGTATAAAACCCACCAAGAATCAGTAGTTTTTCTGTGTTACCAACAATGGGAAGAACCAACCTGAAATCCAAAATACAACCTCATATGTTTTAGCCTCAAAATCAAATCTAATCTAAACAAAAAACAACAACAACAAAATGAGGAATTAATTAATTTAACTAAAAATGTGAAGGAACTCTACTGTGAAAACATTAAATTCTAAAAAGGGAAATTGAAGGAGATTCAAGGATATGGAAAATCTTTCAATGTTCCTGGGTGGAAGAATTAAAGTGTCAAAAACTGCAATACTGCCCCAAAAAATTGACCATGTGTTACTCATCAAAATCCTAACAATATTCTTCAATGCAGTAAAGAAAGCAATCCAAATTTAATATGGAATTACAAAAGTACACATGAAACAGAAGACATAGAAATGAACTCATGGGCCTATAATCATCTTACACACACACACACACACACACACACACACACACACACACACACACACACACACACACACACTGGAATTCTATTCACCCATCAGAAAGGATGACTTTTCACCAATATTAAGGAAAATGAAAGGCTTGGGAAAATTATACTAAGAGAAAAGAGAAAGGAATGCAGACACCGAGCAATATAGATTTCTTGGATTCATTCATGGTAGCTAGAAGGTGCCCACAAATCTACAAGTAAACAAGACAGATTCTACCTCATCCCAATTAGAATGCCTATTATCAAGAAAACTAGCAATAGAAAATGCTGGCATGGATGTAACAAATTGGGAACTCTATTACACTGTTGGTGGGAAACTAAACTTTTTCAACCACTGTGGAATGCAGTACGGAGTTTCCTAAAAAGACTAAACATATATCTCCCTTTACACCCAGTAATTACCCTCATTGGCAGTAATCCAATAAATAACAAACAAGCTCAAATGAAAGCTACCAGCATAACCATGTTCAGGGCCCAGACCCAGAGTTCAAGGACTGGAAAAATGTTACCATTGCTGGTATTGTTTCCACAAATATAAACCATTTGTCATAGGATACCAAATCATTCTATTTGCAGTAGCTAGAATAGGACTTAAATGTAGTGCTTGATAAAATGGCTTCTTTGTTGAATGTTAGGAAAAGATCCAAGAAAAGGGAGATTTTTGTTGTTGGTTGAGGGGCTTGAAGTATGGGCTTGGACACTGTCCCTAAGCTATTCAAGTCAAGGTGAGTGCTCCACCTCTTGAGCCACAGTGCCACTTCTGGTTTTCTGGTGGTTAAATGTAGATAAGAGTCTCAGGAACTTTCCTGCCAGGTTGGCTTTGAACGGCCGTCCTCAGACCTTAGCTTCCTGAGTAGGTAGGATTACAGCTGTGAGCCACTGGCACCAGGCTAAAAATGAGGGATTTTTAGAAAAGAAAATCCACCTCATCACCTGATTCTAAACCTCAGATATCATTATTAGAACATTTCACCCTCTACTCATTTCATCAGACATTTGTAAATTTTCTCTGTTCCTTCATGTGGGAATACTGCGGTCAGTATTAACTCAGCTGTGGGACTGGATCAATTGTATGGTAATTGCTAACACCTAAATCAAGAACTGTTAGATCAAAACAAATGAAGCCCTCATTTGGAATAATTATTTACTCTTTTTATTACAAATCTGTGCTTGATTACTTCCTAATGTGATGTTGGACCTCCTAACAGAGTGATGGCATTTTCTTTCTCTTCAGCCTTCTTCCACATGTGGTCAAATATTTAAGAATTCAAATATTTCCATTGCTAATTCATTAAGCTGACCTCTAAGAAAATGTGCATTTCTGGAATTTGGTCTGCTGTCTTGTTCTTATATGCGCAGGCTTACTACGATTTATTTGTTCTGCAAAGAATTTTATTTTCCAATATTTGTGTGACCAATTTTAGTCTCTCTGATCAGTCTTCCTGACCCTCTCTCTGGGGTCTCATTTCAGTCTGCCTCATAAAAAATATATTGGTTATCAGCTAAATAACTCTCAGCTTCTCTTTTTTTGCCTGACTTCAAGTAGGCTGTGATAACAGCCCTGACTGGCTGTATTAACTGGATTTTTTTGTTTGTTTGATTGTTTGATTGTGTGTGTGTGTGTGTGTGTGTGTGTGTGTGTGTGTGTGTGTGTGTGTGTGTGTGTGTGTGTGTTTTGTTTTAGAGGTCTAGGATTACTATTCAAGGTAGTAGCATTTCTGGGCCCCAGTGATTCCCTGGCTTAGGGTCATTTGGTTTTTCCCTGAAAGATACAAAACACAGGTGACTAAATTCCTGTTAAATTGTCTCAAAATGAGGAAACCTGGCATCTTTACAAAACTATGAAGAAGTCTCTAGTAATCCAGCTACAGAAATGGTCTATCAAGATAGCTTTTCAAGGTTGACTGTGAAAAATGTTCATTTTCAAGTAACCACCATAAAGTAGATCACATCTCTGGGAGCAGACTTTTGGAAGGGACGTTCCCCATCCTTCCTTCTCTTATGATAGATCAAACCATAATATTCTGCAGTTGTGGCCAGCCTGGAGCACATTTTCCCAAGAATATTCTGTAGTGTAAAAAGGACCAGCTATCAAAATAAAGGTGAAAATTCTTTTCTACCTCAGACTGATTTATCTTGCTTATATCTGTTGTTATTTCCATTACTTCTAACACATGAATAAGTTATATTAGTATTAGACAACTGGCAAAGGATTAATGGCAAAGAATCACTTTCATATATCCAATATAATAACTTAACCCAGTTATGGAAAATTAAATCTAACTGTAGAAACAATATCAGGAATATAAAATAAGCCTCAATGTGCATAATCTGGCCCACATACACCATCATCTACTCAGAAATTCAGTCTCTCTATAAATTGTTATTTGGTACAAAATAATAAAAATTTAATTAATGAATATGACTTTTAAGTATCATCTGAAGTACTCCTCATGCATATAATTCTATATACTTGTATAGATGTCACCTAGACAGGAATTTAACATTCATGTTGAAATCAAATTTCCACAACTTAAACTAGATGAAACGGGTCATTCCCTCGTGTATTGTGTGGTATGAATTTTACCACAGTGCTAAATCCTTCCACCTTAAACCGAGTCATGTGCAATTATTTATTACTTGATATTACGATGAGTGTTAAGTGTAGAATACACTTTGAATTATTACATTAATTCACAGAAATAAAACAATAATGATAAATTATTTCTTTAAATTCTAATGTTTCTCAATTTTACAATTCATGAAATATATCATTAAAATTAATTTCACTTTCTTCTTTTCTATAGCTGCTAAAATTAAAATTTTATATTAAAAATTCAATACTAAGAAATCAAAAATAAATGACATTATAATAATGATATATTATTTAACTGTGATTTGAATTATAGTGCTAACAAATTGTGATGTACACAACATTTAATAGAATTATGGGTAATATTTTTTAAACTTACCAGCTTGTTATTTGTTACCTAATTGTGTCATTTGTTATTCTTGGTCCAAGTCATCTATTCAACTTGCTTAGTTTTCTATTTTATCTCTATTCGTTTACTGATTGTGCATTTTGTTTCCCCATTTTAATGACTGACATGAGGCTGAAAATCTGTGTGCTAGTTTATTACTTCCTATGCAAAAGTAAAATTTCTGGTCTCTACAGCTGTTTTACTGCACTATACTACAATATTTCCCCCTCTGCTATCTCCTGTATTGCTGCTCTCATAGATTTTATTTTCTATTTAAATTCTATTGTTAAGGAAAAGTACAGAGGGGTTATACTTACACAAGTAAGGTAAGGAATTCATTTCTTTTCTAACTTGTTACCCCTTCTCCAATTTTTCCCTCTTCTCTCCCAACGCCCCCCCCCAAGATTATTTCCAACATATTGTCTTGTGAGTATCACAGTTGCATAGGTTACTCCTTTGTCCTTTGTCTCACCATTTTGTTTTTTCTCCTTCCATTTCCAAGTTCAGATCAACATATTTACAATACCCGGGCATCAGATTAAAATACAGTGTCTTCAGGCGATAAACTATAGGTGTGGAAAACACAAAAGGATAAAAACAAATCACGTAGTATATTAAGAACAACAAAAAGTTAAATCAACAAGTGTTGATTTAACTTTAAATCACCTTATAGAGTCATATGTACATAGCTATTGAGCTATTCCGCTCAACTATTAATATTATCCTTGATGTACACAATAATGTTCCCCTATTACCCAGTAATCCCTCTTCTGGGCATTTACCCTAGTGGCCACAAACAAGGCCACACTAAAGCTACCAGCCCAATAATTATGTTTTATCACAGTAGTATTTACCCTACTTAAGATATGGAATCAACCCAGATGCCTCTCAGTAAATGAACGGATCAAGAAAGTGAAACACACACACACACACACACAACAGAGAGATATACGTACATGCAATACTATGTTTTCATCAGAAAGAAAGGTATCATCTCATTTTTAAGGAAATGGAAGATCTTAAAAGACTTCACATAGTACTCCCCTTGGAAAAAATCATATTAATGAAGTAAACTGGACAAAGAAACATAGGTCCCATGCTTTCCTTTATTTGCAATAATTAGTTTACACCAAGGATAATATCATGTATTTTAATTTGACATTTTGTTCTATATTGAGCATGCAACATTATTGGTATAGTGTTTGTTATTATTTCTGCAAACAAGCGGGTATATTTAAAGAATTATGTTCATCTTATCCATTACTGAAGGAAGCACAACAAAAAGAGCAACCCCTACTCAGAAGAACAACTCCTACTTACATAGCTTCATTCTAGTTTTTTTATTGTGAAAATACTGTACATAGGGGTTACAATTACATGGACAAGATAATGAGTACATTTCTTATCAAGCATTGTAGCCTCCTCCTTTGTTTCTCCTTCCAATCCCTTCTGATCCTCCCCCCCCATCCAAACCTCCCCCTTTTCCCCCCACCAAAATTGTAAAGTTCGTTTTCGAGATAACGACTTGTACATTTCATTGTTGCAATGGGTCCACCTGTTTCCCTATTTAAACGATTTGTTTTTCCCCTTCCCCTCCACAAATTATACAGACATCAAATACAGTGAAAGCAGGGGTTATACTGTGGGGGAGGGACATACAAAGCAACAAATAAATAGTCTTATAAATGTGTTAGAAACAATCGCATGAAAGAAAAAAATTGAATACATATCTTAGGGTCCATTTCCCTAACACCACCTTATCTGACCTTTCCTGCTTGACTCAGACATATACTAGATATTGCAAATAAGGGAAACCATGTAAGGCCAGTGTTGTCCCCTGTAGCCTCATGATTGCACATTACAACTCTATACCGGTTCATCTTGTTTATCTACTATCTTCTACATTGTGACCTAAATGCCCCAGCAATTCCACCTTGCTTTACTTTTTAAAAATTTTTCTCTTAATGTTTGATGTTGGTGTGTGTGTGTGTGTGTGTGTGTGTGTGTGTGTGTGTGTGTGTGTGTGTGTGTGTTTACAAAGATCAGAAGACAATATTTTTCTTCATTTAGAATACATCTTTCAGGTCATTGTAAGTTGTGGTTAATGGGAGAAGTCTCTTGATATTCTAAGGATGAAACAGAAAAAGATATTATTGCATGGCTTTATTAGTCTGTAGTTGAACACTGAAATTCGATTTATATCTTGGCTGTTGTTGTGAATGATGAGTACAATGAACTGCAGATATATTTGAGTTACTCATAGAGAAATAATCACATGATTGGTGGGGCAGATGATATTTCAACTTTGGAGTTCTTTAGAAAGCTGCATATTACTTTCTACAAGGAGAATACTAACCTGCATTTTGTTGAAATGTGTAGAAAATTTCCTTTTCTCCACACTCTCAGCATTATTACCTTTATTAAAAGGTAAAAAAGGGCAGGTTTTTATTATCTTCAGTACTCCAGACTGGCCTTAGACTTAAATCCAACCTCCTATATGCTTGGAATTAAAAGCCTTTACCACCACACCGGATTCCTTTGATTTTTTTGATAAAAGTTACAATAATTATGAAGTAGTATCATAGTAAGTTTGAATTACATTTCTCTAATGACTTCTGCTCAAAAAGAATTAAACCAGCATAGAAGTGGTATTAAGGAACTTTGTAAACCCACTGGAATTTTTCAGGGTTTAAGGAGAGTATGTCTATTCAGAACTTTTGTCCACTTTTAATCAAGTTTCTTTTTAATCTCATCTTTAATCTTTCTATACAAAATCAATGATTAATTCAAGGTATTAGAAAGGAACAATATTAAGCAACTCCTAACATTTTCCATTTTAAATAACATGATATTGCTTAATCATTTTCTGTTTATGCTTGATACTATATAACTCACTTTAGCCAGACCTTTTACAAGGTTGTATGCATTTTATTTATTTCACATTGATTGTTCTTTCCAAAGACTGCGTGTCTAATTTCCTTGTTTTCTTTCAGTCTCAAGTAGTTCAGATTTCAAATGAAGAATAAATGTACAGAAGCAAACAAAAAATAATATAGTTCCCCTCATCTGATGATGTCTTTACAAGAATGAGGAAAGAGTTCATCCAAGGACCTATGATAGGACATCAAAAAGAGAATCCATTCTTTTAGGTCTTTCTTAACTTTGCAATGTAACTTAAATGATGTAAAACACAATATAATGCTCAGATACTTTTATGTTTTATCAGTTTTGCACATTTTCATATGGACTTCACCTCAGTCTACAACATTCCTTCATTATTTTGTCCTGATATTTTTACACTATCAAGACATAAGATAACAAGTTTGATTTACAGCATAAGAAATAATCCACCTGGCTTCCTTGGAAGAAGAGCATGGTCAATAGATAACATTACTTCTGTTTGCTCACTATATGCAATGATTTCTGTAATACTTTTGGCATTCTTTTTAGTATTTTAAAAAAACTGCTGACTAAACTCAAAACTCATTCATGGAAGTTTATGTTAAGTATTTCACAAGTTTTATTTTCCTTAATTCTTAAGATAACATTTTCTATAATGCTAATGTTATTGCCATTTTAGTGTTGGGAAAAATTGTAATTAAAGTCAATAAGTGCATGGTCCAAGCACACACTGTGAGGAAGGAAATGAGTCAAAGTTTCCAAAAGTCTTTCAGCAATACACAAAAGGTAGGTAAAATCTCTCCATTCTCTTACACTCTCTATTCAAGGTTCATATTGTCCAAGAAATAATACCATAACAATTATTGGCCATGGTGATTATTTTCTGTTACCTTTTGTCTTCAACACAGACTGTGTTGGTGATATTGGGTTACCATGCACAGAGCTGAGCTTATAAGAGAGACAAATATATTCTGTCCCATTTTTCCAGGTTCCATTTTAAAAAGTACTAAATTTTAAATATCATCACTTACTTTCTTAAGAATCTAAAAAACAAAAAAAAATCACAAATAATCACTCCAAAGTGCTTTATAAGTAGGAGATGATAAAACAAGCCCCCGTGAAGTAAACTTTCTTCCACTTTTAAAATTATTCTGAAAGCCTTGTGCTGGTTGGTCACACCTGTAATCCTAACTACTTGGCATATTTACTCAGGAGCCAGAGATATGTGGATAACAGTGGAAGCCAATCAGGACAAAATAAATTCATGAGATAATTTTTCAAAAATTTTAATGTTAGCAAAGGGCCAGGAATGGAGATGTAGCTCATATAGTAGCTCACCAATCTAGAGAGCAGGCCTAGCAAGACTTTGACGCCCTTTTTTCAAACTGTGAGCACACCAACATACATGCAAGTGCATGAGAACACGTGCACGTGCACACACACACATTCATTCAAAATACCTTCATATCAGTGTTTCGCATTAATTTCTTTGTTAACCATATTATATGAGTAAAATAAAGGAAATAAACTCTTTCATCTCAGAACATTTTCATATGTTTTTTATTTTAAAAATACTGTACAGAGAGGTCACATTTACATGAGCAAGTAATGAGTACATTTCGTAACAAGCTTTGTTACCTCCTCCTTTATTTCCCTCTACCGTCCTTTTCCTCCCACCTCTACAAGTACACGCCCCTCCCCACTTCCCCTGCCTAAATTGTAAAGTTCAGTTTTCAACATAGTGTCTTGTGCATCTCATTGTTACAATGGGTCAACCTGAATCCCTATTTCAGCATTTTGCTTTTTCCCTTCCCCTCCCCCAAATTACAGGAGCGTATATACAAGAGGTGGGCACACCAAATTCAAATACAGTGAAAACAGGGGTTATAGCATGGGGGAGGAACATATAAAGAAACAAAAAAAATCACATAGCCTGTTATAAGTACGTTAGAACAATAGCAAGAAAGAAAAAAAAACAGTTGTGTTCCTATTTGTGGGTTCATTTCCCTTAACAACATCTTATCTGGTCATATGTGCATAGATTTTGATCTTTTCTGCTTATCCCAGTTATATTAGTTATTAAAAATTAGGGAAACCCTGTGACCTATGTTTCTTTGGACTTAGCTTACATCACTTAATAATTTTTTCCAAGTCTTTCCATTTTCTAACAAATTGGGTCATGCCATACTTTCTCATGGAGGCATAGAATTTCATTGGTATAAATAGCACATGTTCTTGATCTATTTATCTGATGAAGGGCATTGGGGTTGGTCCTATATCTTAGCTATCTTAAACAATGCTGCAATAAATATAATTGTGATGGCAGTTTTAGTACCGTCTTGTTTGTGATCTTTTGGGTAAATGCTCAAAAGTGGGATTGCTGTGTCATAGGGAAGTTCTATGTGAAGTCTTTTGAGGAACCTCCATACTACTTTCCAAAGTGGTTGAACAAGTTGACACTCCCACCAAGAGTGCAGTACAGTTAACTTGTGGCCACATCCCCTCCAGCATCTGTTGTTGTGAAAGTAGGTAATGGTACAGGAATTTGCCTGCAATCCTTGCACAGGGGTCATTCAAATCTTCTCTGTATAGTTCCAATGTTAGAGTAAGTGATGCTGAATGGAACATAGAATATGTTTTATATATAAAATGTAATTGATTTTCTTAAACTAGACAATTCAACAAAAAGTAAGTTTAAAAGAATTTTCATGAAATTTTAGAACCATGTACTTCTTAAATAAGCACACATTTAAGATTAAAATCAAGATTGACATGTCAAAAACAAAATAATTCCAGATATTTGTTGTTCAAGAGATGTGTAGGAGGAGAAATTAAATTATTCTATACAAGGCACCTGTCATAATGAACACTGCAGCAAGTGTTAAGTTTTGTTAAAAGTTTTAATGGTTTAAATATATTTAATTTTGGGAATTTGCTTATATATGCTAAAACAAGGACTGTTTGGCAGGTAATAAAACTTTTCGATAAAATATTTAAGATTTATGGTAACAGAACAGACATATGCTACTATGTATGTATATTTAAGAGTTTATAGGAACATTACTAATCAGAAGTTGCCAAGTCTTTATGTAAAGGAGCAGAATAAAGAGTTAAGACTTTGTTAACTACACAGTTTCTGTTAAAACTACAGGGCTTCCTTATTTTATTTTATGTTTTTTAATTTTTTTGGGTCCGGTCGTGGGGCCTGAACTATGGGCCTGGGCGCTCTCCCTCAGCTCTTCAGCTCAAGGCTAGCATTCTACCACTTGAGCCACAGCGCCACTTCCGGCTTTTTTCTTTTTGCTTATGTGGTGCTGAGGAATTGAACCCAGGGCCTCAAGCATGCAAGGCAAGCTCTCTACCACTGAGCTACCTTCCCAGCCCCTGGCTTCCTTATTTTATATGTTAGCGAGGAACAAATGATGATATAAGACATATACAAATGATTAGATGAGCCATAAAGAGTAATCTTAGTGGGTAACTTTAAAGATTACTCATAACCTAAAAACCTCTTGTTGAATACCATAACCTTAGCCCATTTTAAATGTACAGGGATATGAGAAAATAGTAAAATCTAATAGGTAATACCCTTCAAATACTGAAAACACTGATAATTATTTTAGTTTTTATTTTAATCATTAATATTTTTATTGGTTTTCCTTATTTGTAGCATTGTTTTCCTTGTAATATAATACAACTTTTTGAAAGTCGTTATTAGGAGGTACATTGAGAAGGTTACTGGGATGGCCGAACCATTTTTTATAGGGCATGTGAATTTACAAAGAGGAAAATTAAGAACAAAATATTTATTTAAAAAAAAAAACGATTAAGTAGAGTCTGAATCAGGAGTGTTGATAAATATACACACCTAAAACTTTAGCCCTAGGCTGAAGCAGTGGTATTACAGAGTTGAAGCCACAAAAATGAGAGACTGTGTTTTGTTTTGTTTTATATTTTGATTTTTCTGGTCATGGGGCTTGAACTCTGGGTCCTAGGTGCTCTCCCTCAGCTCCAAGCTAGCGCTAACACTTGAGCCACAACACACTTCCATCTTTTTCGGCTTATGTCATGCTGAGGAATCAAACCCAGTGCATGCAAGGCAGGCACTCTACCACTGAGCCACCTTCCCAACACCTGAGAGACTGTGTTTTAAAAAATCATCTAAACAATAATTGCTTTCTTCTTTGGGATATATAATGAAATATATTAATATCTTTTTATGTCTTTGTGAATTGTCATACTACTAACTTCATCCACTTTATCCTTTTCAAAGTGATGAAATATTTCTGAGAATTTGCTTCTGTGAAGATTGTTTTTGCATTTATAATTTCTCCTGAATCATTTTTATTTTTATCAAAATAACTTTATATTTCATGTTAATGGGTTAACATACATCAAATACCTTCAAATGTACATGTAGAGTCTAAAGATAGCAGTATGAATATTCTCATACAGCTCTTGTTTATCTGTTATGCACTTTCAGTATTGTGATATTTCTCTTTCTCTTTCACTCTCTCATTTCCTCTCTTTATCTTTCATGCTCCATGTCTGGTACTTAGAATTTCTGCTGGTCTACTATTATCCTTCAGAATCCACTGGTGGTGTGGAAAAATGATAGCGACCATCAGTTACCCTTGCATTCTTTAAGAGTTATAATAGTGACGTGATGTTATTCTTTCCTATTCTAAATGGCAAAACAACAGATCTAGGAATTCCTTTTCACTTTTACTACTATTACAAATTTTTCTCATAAGAATCATTGAGACGTTAGGATACTTTTAACCTCTGACCTAAAAGTTCTCTTTCTTTTACAAACCAATTTTTCTTCTATTATCAGTGAATACATATAATGAAAACAATGCTAACCTATGCAAAGTAGACCGAAGGTATTCAGGGATGAAAAACAAGGTTAATGGGGGAAGTGAGTACAAAAGATGTCTATCATACAACAAATACCCTCAGAGCAGTTTATCATGTACACATTGTGAGAGTGGCAATATGCTGGGAACTATAGATTGAATCACTGAACAACTGATATATATATATATATATATATATGCACATATATTTATATATGTATATTTATTTGTATATGAATATATGTGTGTATATGCCCGTCTATATGTAGACATGCATGTTACTATACACAAAAATACACACATACCTATACACATGTATACATGCACACATAGAGAAGGACACATAGCTACAGACAACACAAGTTTCACTAGTTGTTGAATATGCCTTAGACAGAATGCTTGGAACCAAATATCTTTTAAAACCAAATATCTCTTAAAATGGTTTTGACAGATTCGATTTGCAAAATGCAGTACAAGTGATAGCAAGTCACTCAGAAATCTCAGTAAGAAAACCTCATATGGTATCTCCCTGCTCCCCAGGGAATGTTGTTCTTGTAAACACGCTCAATAAACAAAGTAGCAAGAAAATACCCCGGTACAGAATAAAGTTATAAGGCTTTAAATGACATTCTTCCTTGAGCTCTTTTCCAACAGCCAGCATCAATTCCTAAGCAGAAGTGTGAATTCTGAAAAGATGGGAGCTCAGCTCAACATTTCACCAACCCATTTGAAAAGTCTTATGTGAGGAATACTTACTGAGAGGTCTTGCTGATTTCCTAGCTAAGAAAATAAGAAAAAAAGAAAGTATTTTAATGCATTAAAATTTGAGAATAATTTGTAACCTGTCAATAAATGTGTAGAACACAATTATAACAAAATGAGAAAAAGTGATGTGCATATTATTTATGTGCTCTTGGACTTGGCGAGTGATTTTAGGTGTATCTATACAAGTAGAATCAGCATAAATCAAGCCAGCAATTCTTCATTTAAGATACAAGGAATGGATACAGGTTGACCCATTGTAACAATGAGATGTACAAGACACTCTATCAGATGCGGGGGGGGTGTAGAGAAGGGTTGGGGGGGTGGAAGGAAGGGACGGTATGGGAATAAACAAGGAGAGGATAAAAATGCTCAGTAAGAAATGTACTCATTACCTTATTTATGTAACTGTAAACCCTGTGCACAGGACATTTACAATAAAAATATGTATTAGAAATATACAAGGAAAATTTCTGTACATATAGGAAGTTGTATTTGTCACACAATATCAGTAAGGTATTGGTTTTAGGACCACAGGCATATTAAAATTTTTCATGCTCAAATTCTGTACATGAACACAGTATATTATTTACATTTGAATCTGCCCTCAACCTAGTGCAGTGTAATTGCTATGAAAATTTTTACTACATTCTATGTTTGTAATGAAAAATAAAATCATATCCATTCATACAATTTTTTCAGATAATATTTTATTGTGAAAATATAGTAAACAGTGGGCCCAAATACATGTGCAAGGAAATGAGCATATTTCTCATCAAGCTTTTTTGCCTCCTCCTTTGTTTCCCCTTCCCATCCCTTCCCGTCCCCCCACTCCCCCCCCCGTAACCCCCCCTAGCCAAAGTTGTAAAGTTCGTTTTTCGACATAAATCTTGTACATCTCATTGCTGCAATGGGTCCTCATTTGATTTTTCCCTTCCCCTTCACAAATTATACCAACATAAAATACAGTGAAAGCAGGGGTTATACCTTGTGGAAGGGACATACAAAGCAAGAAAGAAATCATCTTATAAATTTGTTAGAAACAATCATAAGAAAGAAAAACATTTGAATCCTTACTTTAGGGTACATTTCGCCAAACATCAACTTATCTGAACGTTTCCGCTTGTCTCAGACATAAACTAGGGATTGCAAGTAAGGGAAACCAAGGGAACTATGTTTCTTTGGGCTCGGATTACTTCACCTAATATACTTTTTCCAATTCTTTCTGTTTCCTAACAAATGTGGCAATGTCATTATTTCTGATGGAAGCATAGAATTCCATTGGGTATATAGACCACATTTTCTTGATCCATTCATCTACTGAGGGGCCTCTTGTTTGATTCAATATCTTAGCTATGGTAAATAATGCTGCAATAAACATAGTTATGATGGTAGCTTTAGTATGGTTTTGTTTGTGATCTCTAGGGTAAATGCTCAAAAGTCTGATGGCTAGGTCATTGGAGAGCTCTATGTAAAGTCTTTGAGAAACCTCCATACTAATTTCCAAAGTGGCTGAACAAGTTTACACTCCCACCAACAATGCAGTAAGGTTCCCTTCTGTCCTCATCCCTTCCAGCATCTGTTGTTATTAGAGATCTTGATTATAGCCATTGTATCTGGGGTGAGGAGGTATCACGATGTGGTTTTGATTTGCATTTCTTTTCTGGGTAAGGATGTTGAGCGTTTCTTCATGTGTTTACTGGAAATCCTACTTTCCTATTCACAAAAGATTCCCTTTAAGTTTTTAGTCCATTGATTTATGGGGAAGTTGTTTCTTTGAGGATTTGTTGTTGGGGGATTTAATATTTTTGAGATCCAGGTATACTTTAGATATGAGGCCCTTGTTCTTTGTATGGCTAGTGAAGATCTCCCAATCCCTAGACCTTCTACTGATCGTGCTAGCTATGTGTTTGACATGCAGAAGTTATGCAATTTAATGCAATCCCATTTGTCCATCCTTTTTTTTTGTTTTGTTTTTTTTTTGTCTTTCTGGGTCTCTTTAAAGAAAATATTGGTCTGTGCAAAGGAGACCTAGGGTTCTCTTACTCCATCCTTTAAAGTTTTCAGAGTGTCTGCTTTGACTCTGAGGTATTTGGTCAATTTGGAGATGATTCTGGTGCAGGGTGATATATAAGGATATAGATTTTGTTTTCTACAAGTAATTTACCAATTTTGCAAGCACCATTTACTAAAGAGGCTGTCTTTCTTCCATTATACTTTTTGGCTTCTTCATTGAAGATTACAGTGTTCTAGGTCTGTGGATTCATTGCTGGGTTTTCAATTCTATTCCATTGGTCCTGAGGTCTGTTCTTGTGCCCGTAACAAGCTGTTTTGAATATTATAGCTTTGTAGTAGAGTTTAAAAGTTGGTATTGATATTCTTCCAGCACTATTCTTTCTGTTAAGGATTGTTTTTGCTATTTGGGTCTTTTAATTGTTCCGTATGAATTTTTGCATTGCGTCTTCTATTTCCTTGAAGCATCTGGTAGGAATATCGATAGGTATTGCATTGAATTAGTAGATAGCCTTGGGAAGTATTGCCATTTTCACGATGTTTATCCTTCCAATCCAGGAACATGGGAGATTTTTCCACTATCGAATTTATGTTTTGATTTCCTTTTTCAAGTTTATAAAGTTTTCATCACAGAGATCCTTAGCTTCTTTGGTTAAGTTACTTCCTAGGTATTTTATTGTTGTGGAGCTATTACAAATGGAGGTGCTTTCCTGATTTCAGCCACACTTTTCTCATTGTTGGAATCGAGAAAAGCCACTGATTTTTTCAGGGTTAATTTTATACCATATTACATTGCCAAAGTTTAGAATCAGCTTGAAATACTTGGGTGTGGAGACTGTGGTATTCATTAAACACAAGCTAATGTCATCTGCAAAGAGGAAGAGTTTTATTACATCTTTCCCTATTTGGATCATTTTTATATTTGCCTCTTTTCTTGTTGCTGTAGCTAGTCATTCTAATACTAAATTGAAGAGAAGTGAAGAGAGTGGACATCCTTGTCTTGTTCCTGAGTTAAGAAGAAATGGCTTTAGTTTTTCACCATTAAATTTTATGCTGGCTGTAGGTTTTTGTCATATACAGCCTTTATTGCATTCAGGAATGTTCCCTGGAATCCTAATTTTTCCAGAACCCTCATCACAAAGGGTTATTGAACCTTGTCAAATGCTTTTTCTGCAACTATTGAGATAACCATGTGGTTCTTATCCTTGCTGTTTGTGATGTGATGAATTATACCAGATTATTTGGTTATATTGAACCAACTTTGCATCCCTGAAATGAATACTGTTTGATCCTGGTGTATGATACTTTGGATGAATTGTTCAAGTCAATTGGCCAAAATTTTGTTGAGAAGTTTTGCATCAATACTCATCAAAGAAAGAGAACAAAGAAATGGGTCTATAGTTCTCTTTCTTTGATGAGTACCTGCCTGGTTTGGGGATGAGGGTTATGATGGCTTCATAGAATGAATTCGGTAATGAACTTTTTCCTTCAATTTCATTGAAGAGTTGAAGGAGTATTGGTGTGAGCTCTGACATGAAGGCCTTGCAGAATTCCGCTGTAAATCCACCTGGTCCTGAGTTTTTCTGAGATGGGAGGTCTCTTATTACTGTGTCTATTTCAATGCTTGATATGGGCCTGTTAAGCTGGTTTAACTCATCTTGGTTTACTTTCAGCATTACAATATTTGCTAGGAAAATGTCCATTTCTGCCAGGTTCTCTAACTTACTAGTATAAAGGTTTGATAAATATTCCGTTATAATGTTCTGAAGCTTGGTTGTTTCTGTGGTGATGTTTCCATTCTCATCTCTGAGTTTATTTATTTGAGTGTATTCTCTTCTTTTTCTCATAAGATTTGCTAAGGGTCTGTCAAATTTGTTAATATATCAAAGTACCAATTCTTTATCTTTTTGATTCTTTATGTTTTCATATTTGGATTCTAAATTGTTTAATTCTGATGTAATTTTAATGATTTCTTTCCGTCTACTGTATTGGCGTTTATCTTGCTCCTCTTTTTCAAGGTGGTTCAAATGTTGTTGGTTTCAGATCTCTCCAATTTGTTGATGTAGGAACTCAGAGCAATAAACTTGCCTCTAAGTACTGCCTTTGCTGTGTCCCAGAGGAGCTGGTAATTTGTGTGTTCATTTTTGTTGAATATCATGAACATTTTAATTACCTTTCTCATCTTTTCCATGACACATTGATGATTCAACAGTGTGTTGTTCAGCCTTCATGTGTTACATGACTCTCTTTGGTGGCTTTTGGTGTGGAATTCTAATTTTATTCCCTTGTATTCTAAAAGAATGCAAGGTATTACTTCAGTATTTGTGAATTTAGACAAGTTTGATTTGTTACCTAAAATGTGGAATATTTTGGAAAATGTTCCATGTGCTGCTGAGAAAAACATGTATTCTGATGCTGCTGGTTGAAATACTCAGTAGATGTCAGATAAAGCTAGTTGATCTATGCAGTTGTTTAGATGTGCAGTTTCTCTATTGAGTCTTTGAAGAGTTGCTCTATCTAGTAGTGATAGTAGTGTGTTAAATCCCCCAACATTTAATGTCTTTGTATCTATGTGATCTTTGAGAGAAAGTAGTGTTTCTTGCATAAATTTGGGTTTTCCATTGTTTGGTGAATAGATATTCAGAATTGTAATATCCTCCTGAAGGAGAGATCCCTTAATTAGTACATAAAAAACTTTTTTTATCTCTTGTGACTAATTTTAATTTGCAGTCAATTTTTTCAGATATTAGGATTGTAACTCCCGCCTCTTTATGGGGGCCATATGCTTGGTAGATTTTTTATTTGTTTGGTTTGGTTTTGTTTTATTATGAAAATATCATACAGAGGGTTGACAATTACATGGGCAAGATAGTGAGTAAGTTTCTTATCAAACATTGTTGCCTCATCTTTTGTTTCCCCATAACATCCCTTCCCACCCCTACAGGCTCCTACCACCACATCCCCACCCGTCCACCCCCCACCCCACTGAAATTGTAAAGTACATTTTTAAATATAACTTCTTGTTCATCTTATAATTGTAATGGGTCCACCTGTAAGCCTATTTAAACAGTTGTATTTTTTTCCATTTCCTTCCACAAAATATATCAACACCAAATACAGTGAAAGCAGGGCTTATACTCTGGGTGATATACATACAAAGCAACAAAGAAATCATCTTATAAACATCTTAGAACCAAGATCTTAGAACATGCGGTTCATTTAACTTAACATCAAGTTGTCTGACAGTTTTTGTTTGTCTCACACATATACTAGTTAATGCAAATAAGGGAAACCATAGGATCTATATTTCTTTGGGACTGGCTTACTTCATTTAATATAATTTTCCAAGTCATTCCATTTCCTAACAAATGAGTCAATGCCATTCTTTCTGAAGGAGGCATAGAATTCCATTGTGTATGTATACCACATTTTCTTGATCTATTCATCTACTGAGGAGCAACGGGGTTGGTTCCATATGTTAGCTATGGTAAATAATGCTGCAATAAACATAGTTGTGCTAGTAGTTTTAGTATGGTCTTGTTTGTGATCATATGGTTAAATGCCCAAAAGTGGGATTGCTGGGTCACACGGGAGCTCTATGTGGAGTCTTTTGAGTAATATCCATAGCATTTTCCAAAGTACATGAACATGTTTACACTCCCACAAACATTGCAGTAATTTTCCATTCTGTTCAAATCCCCTCCAGCATCTTCAAAACTTTGGCAAAATAACAGAATATAAAATTAACCCTCAAAAATCAATGGTTTTTCTGTATGCCAACAATGAGAAAAGTGTGGCTGGAATCAGGAAAGCAACTCCATTTGTAATAACCTCACAAAAAATCAAATGCCTAGGAATTAATGTAATGAAAGAACTGAAGGGCCTCTATGATGAAAACTTTAAAAATCTGAAAAAGGAAATGAAAACGGATGTAAAAAGTGGGAAAACCTCCCATGCTCTTTGAATGGATAGATCAACATCCTGAAAATGGCAATACTCCCCAAGGCTATCTACAAATTCAATGCGATACCTGTGAATATTCCAATCTCATTCTTCAAGAAAATAGTAGAGGAAATCCAAAAATACATATGGAACAATTAAGGACCCCAAATAGCAAAAACAATCCTTAACAGAAAGATCAGTGCTGGAGAAATATCAATACCAAATTATAAACCCTCCTACAAAGTTATAGTAATCAAAACAGCTTGGTACTGGCGCAAGAACAGACCTCAGGACCAATGGAATAGAATTGAAAACCCAGAAATGAACCCACAGACCTATAGCCATCTAATCGTAGATAAGGGAGCTCAAAATATAGAATGGCAGAAAGACAGCCTCTTCAGTAAATGATGTAGCAAAATTGGTTAATCACTTGTAAAAAATTAAAGCTAGATCCTTATATATCACCCTGCACCAGAATCAACTCCAAATGGATCAAAGACCTCGGAGTCAAGCAGATACTCTAAAAATATTACAGGATGGAATAGGAGAAACCCTAGGTCTCCTTGGCACAGGTTGAAATTTTCTCAATAGAGCCCCAGAAACACAACAAATCAATGAAAGGTTGGACAAAGTGGGTTATGAAATTGCAGAGCTTCTTCTCGGAAAAGGATATAGCTAGCAAGATCAATAGAAAGCCCACGGATTGAGAGAAGATATTTACTATCCATACAATGAACAAGAGTCTCATATCTAAAATATACCTGGAACTCAAAAAATTAAATCCCCAACAAATCCTCAAAGAAACAACTGTAGGATAAATAAATGGGCGAAAGACTTAAAGAGAAACTTCTCTGAAGAGGAAAGAAGGATGGCCAGTAGACACATGAAGGAATGTTAAACCTCCCTAGCCATAAAAGAAATGCAAATCAAAACAACATTGTGATACCACCTCACCACAATGAGAATGCTTGGTACATTTTGTTCTAGTCTTTCACTTTCAAAATATATTTGTTTTTATGGGCATGGTGTGACTCCTGAAGGTTGCATATAGAATAATCTTGCTTTGTAATCCAATTAGATAATCTATGTGGCTTAATTGGAGAGTTAAGCCCATTAATGTTGAAAGATATGACTGAGAGGTTTTTATGAGTTCCTGCCATGTTATCCAACTTCTTGGGCGCTGAGGCAACTGTGTTCTTCTTATGGTTCTTGGATTCTCACTTTTTGTGCGGTTTCTTTGCTCTTATTGTGGTCTTGTTGGTTTTCTATGTGAGGAAATCTTTAAGTATCTTTTGTAAGGTTGGCTTGTTGGAGATATATTATTTCAGCTTTTATTTGCTATGGAAAATTATTATTTGACCTTCGGTTATGAAGGAGAGTATAGCTGGGTACAGTATCTTGGTTGATAGTTGTTTGTCTTTACGACATGGTATACATCATTCCAGGCTCTTCTTGCTTCAATTGTCTCTGCTGACAAATCAGAGATTATTCTAATTGTTTTCCATTTATAAGTGGTTTATCTTTTCTCCTTGACAGCTTTAAGGATCTTTTCCTTGGTCTGAATTGATCCTCTGAGGATTTTAATGTCATGGTGGCATGTACTATTATGGTCTTGTCTATTTGGGGTTCTAAAATCTTCTTGTATCTGAATAGGCCTAACTTTTTGCATGTTTGGGAAGTTCTCTGCTAACATCCTGTTAAATGAATTTCCTAAACCATTAACTTCTGTCCCTATGGGCTCCTCTATACCCATTATCCTCAGATTAGGACTTTTGATGGTGTCTTCCAAATGTTGAATAGATCTTTTATAATACTTGGATTTGTCTTGCATAGTTGTATGTTCTTTCACTATAATATCTAGGCTATCTTCAATCCCCTTGATTGTATCTTCTACATGATCAAATCTACTGTCAAGACTTTCTACTTTGGTTTTTATTTCTTTTCCTTCTAATTGGTCAGCTTTGATGGCTTCAAATTCATTGTTGGAACTTTGTTTTAATCTTGTATAAACTTTTTACTTCCTTAATTTGGTGTTCAGAGTTTATTCTCAAATCACTTAGTTGATTGGCTATGTTTCCTTGGATTCCCATTCCTTCTGTAGGGCTCCATTCAGCATTCCATTTGTGATCTCCGTGAATTCCTTCAGCTGTCTGTTTGTGGATTCCATGAATGCTTCTATTGATCTTTGTCTAGTGTCATCCCACTCTCACAATGCCTCTATTAGTCTTTGATTAGCTTCCTCATCTTCACACAATTCCTGTAGTTCTCTTTGACTGTTCTCAGCCTCCTCATGCAATTCCTGTCTTTCTCTTTGACTGTTCTCAGCCTGTTCACACAATTCCTTAATTTCTCTTTGACTGTTCTAAACCTGTTCACTCAAGTCCTGTATCAATCTTTGAGTAGCTTAATCACGTTCACAAGATTCCTGTATTATCCTTTGTTTTGCCTCCTCTCTCTCCTTATTATGTTCACACTGAGTCCTTTGCAGATTTTAAATCTTTTCATTCACCATGTTCACCAGTAGTATTTGTAGATCTTTTAGGAACTCTCCTCTGGATTATTCATGAATTGTTCTGTTACCAGATGTCATGAGTGGGACTTGAGATACCCAGACCTGCCATTTTTCTTGTGTTTTGCTGGCTTGTTCTGCCCATTTTGTATGAAAGTAACACCAATTTTGTGCTAGAACACTGTTTTAAGGCAAGCATCAACCAAAGTACTGTAGTTGCACAATCAAAATGGCTGCAGATACAATGTAGTTAATCAGATACGATCTATTCAACATCAAACAACTATGGATTTATGGGCTAAAAATAGCAAATATAAATTTGGCAAACCAGAAATTTTTAGTTTTAAGGAGAAATGTGTTGAAAAATAGGATTAGAGGGATGTAGAGAGGTAAAAAAAGAGTGAATTTAACCAAATCCTAATCGCAGAGAGGGAAATGGATTGGACAGAATGATAGGAGAGTGAGTAAAACAAACAAACAAAAAAACAAGAAAAAAATGGAAAAACAAAAATTTAAATTTAAAAATGAAACACGTAAAAATTATATAAGTTTAAAGAAGTGATGGTGAGAGAAGAAAAGGATAGGATGAGAAGAGGGGAGAGATAGAAAGAGGTATGAAATACTAAAAAATAAAATTTCCTATAATTAGTTACTTGAAAATTATATAGGTATAAAGATATAATACTGCTAATGAAGAACTTACGCCTGAGGTTGTCAATTGAGTGATAAACTTCTGGATTAAGTATGTACACAATGGGGCATAAGGTCTAATAATCAATGGCAGGTATATATCTGGGGCTGAGCAAAACAGCAATTAAGTCATGTAAAAAAGGAAAAAAATAGAAAAAAATGAAAAGAATTAAAAAAGGACTAAAAGGTCAAAAAATAAAAAACATACACACACTCACAACTAAAAATTTATGAGAGAAAAAAATAGATTAATAGAAAAAGTATTTTTCAAAAAAATTAAAAACGGTAAAAAAAGAGTTCTTTGATTTCTTTTTGGTGGGGGAGGGTGAGAATCGGAAAATCCTGTATCTCCACTGTGTCCCTAAACAGTCTCTTGGTGGAGTCTCTGGTCTGCTTGTGGTGGTTGTTTTTCCACTGGCTTGATTGGTTTCTTAAGTTAGTTTGTTTGAGCAGGCAGAAAAATGCTCTGCATTACCCAGGATTTTGTGATCTGCCTCCCAGGCTAGTTCAGTGTGAAGGCAATCTACTTCGAGTATCACAAAAGAGGGAGATGGCTGTTTCCTCTAGTTTGGAGATGCTGTGATGAGGCTAGGTTCTGGGTAGGGTTGAGGCCTTTCAGCAAACAGTAGTTTTTCCTGAAGGGTTAGCTCCTGAGACATTCACAGAGGTCAGCCTAGAGACATTCTTAGGTTTTTTGTTTATTAAATTTCAATTGATTGTCTAGGCTGCTGTAGGGAGGGGCAGCCACTGACTCTGTTTACCCAATGTAGAAAGTCACTCGTCTGGAGGCTGAGCAATCTCGGTTTGGGATGTGTGACTTTGCCCTGGGTGGAGTTGAGCCTGGCAGGTCAGGTCAGGTTCCTGTGAGCAGTTAAATGACTCTTTTATTTTCGACCAAGGCTTGAGTTGGAGGTAGTTGCTCAGTGGGGCTTTGTCAGGATCAAAGATGGAGATCTCTGGTGATGGGGGAGGGGTGGCCTTCCCTCCTTTGCTCGTTGAGGAGTAAGGATGTCAGGGTTCTACTCACACCACAGTCTTGGATCCTGGGCCGTCTCTGTTCAGTGATCTGCAGGATGAAGATATCTGCTCCTTGTCAGTTATAGCTGGTGTTGAGCAGAATCTGCTCTCCTGCTGCTTCTGGCGTCTTTGTCCTGGACTCTCTCAGGTATTATTTTTGTTTTGTTTTGTTTTTAAATTGTGAAAATACCATACAGAGAGGTTACAGTTACATGGGCAAGGTAATGTGTGCATTTCTTATCAAGCGTTGTTGCGTGCTCCTTTGTTTCACCTTCCCATCCCTTCCCATCTACCCCCACCTCCCAGCCAAAGTTGTAAAGTTCATTTTTCGATATAACACCTTGTATATTTCATTGTTGCAATGAGTCCACCTGTATCCCTATTTAAACAAGTTGTTTTTTTCCCTTCCCCTCCACAAATTATACCAACATAAACTACAATGAAAGCAGGGGTTATGCCGTGGGGGAGGGACATACAAAGAACAAAGAAATCATCTTATAAATATGTTAGAAATAATACCAAGGGGGGAAAAACATTTGAATACTTATCTTGACATTCTTATCTCCAATAAACCACCAGAAACTGGAAGTAGACCTATGTCTCAAGCAGTAGAGCTCTCGCCTTGAGCTGAAGAGCACAGGGATAGCACTTAAGCCCAGAGTTCAAGCCACATGACTTACCAAAAAAATATGTCTACATATATATATATGTGTATATATATATATATATATGATGAAATGAATTACATTTAAAATTAAATAAATATTTAAGATACACATTTAAATCATAACTAAATATATGATACTTTTATATTATATACATATATTTAGATATATAAAATCATATTGTAACTGTATGTTTATAAATATATTTGTAATTTATTTCCAAATAGTACATCTGAAGATTTTGGGGAAAATGTAGAGTTTCTAAAGACTTACTACTGACCAATCATATTTTTCACTAATAAAAAATGTCTAGAGTACTAAGACAATGATTATGAAACAGAGTAGCTTTTTATTCCTTATGATTTTGGATTAGAAACATCTATTTGTTGGTATGAAACCTAAAAAATATGATCTTGAAATCACACTCAACAAACTGGACTTATACATTAATTTATCAACTTACAGGTCGTAAACTTTTATTTGAATCCTGTTTCTCACAGTGTCCATTTCCCTAGAGTCAGCTACAGGTACAAACATGCATGCATTTTCATGCTCACATACACCCCCATACTCATATGACATACTAAATGTAAAACTGTAATAAAAAATAATATTGATACTGAAAAAGAACTCCTTTGCAAATGTAATTAAATTTTACTTTTTGAATATAATGCATTACTGAAATACTAATGAAAGAGCAGCTGAGAGGATGTTTCAAATACTAGAGTGCCTGCCTAAAGAGCATGTTTCTCAGTCCAAACATCATTATTTCCATCCTTCCTTCTCCCACATAAAAAACATAAGTAGTTACAGACTCAACCTACATGTTCCTTAATCACTGATTGACTAAAGAAATTATAATATATATGCATATATGCACAATGATATATTATTTAGTCACACATAATAATGAAATAATTTCATCGTCAAGAAAATAGTTAGAACTGGAAACCTTCATATTAAAGCAATATGCCATAGTGTGAAAAACAAATACTAGATTTCTCATATGCAGACTCTAGACTCAGAAAATAAAATGAATGACTCAGGTGTAAAAGTTGGAAAGTATTAAATTTGGAAAAAAGTAAGAGAGGAGATTAAGAGAAATATTGTGGAGTAAATATATTCAAATATTTTATGTTAGTATGATGACAGAATAAAACGTGAGTATAAAAATAGGATAATGAAATTAATAAAAGGAATCTAATTTACCAAGTTACATTATATGGACAGATGTATATAACACAATTAAATACTTTGTGAAATTAATATTTGTTAATAAACAAAAATTCATTGAAGATGTTATAGATTCCTATGTTAATTTCCATTTTTTGCTCAGTTGTTTCCTTGATAAAGTAGAAGGAGATATTGGTTTTGCTCATTTAGAAAGACAATCTTGTCCAATTAGCATTAAAGTTATCTACTTCATTACTGTCAATGTGAAATTGTACAATCAAGTTAATAATTATATTAGAATATTTCCAATGCACTCTTCAAAATATTATCCCTATAGGTATATACTTTTTGCAATTTATTAAATATGTTTTCCTTACTTAATTACTATATACGATTTTCTGAATGTAGTTTGGTATATGCAACTAAGACATATTATAGCTGACCAGGAAAACAATTATTCAAAGAGTTCTATCAAAAATGCTTATAACGAAAAAAAGGAGGTAAATACAAATTATGTATATTTGAAGACAATACTTGGTTAGTCTTCTTCTCACATTCCCCATTCCCTTCTTGAGAATAATATACATTGTAAGGAAATATTTAGAATGTTTTGGAGAAATAGCTTGACTTTAAACTAATGAGTTACTCTATGAGGCATATTGTTTACTTTATGTCAAGAAAAGCTAAATTCTTACCTTATCATTTTCTTAGGTTTTATACTCAAGTTTAATCTCTGTTGGATGACAGGAAAAGATATAAACATTTTTTAACTGTGGCTAAATTTAGGTTGAGGAATCTAGGTACACCTGTACTCCTGCAGGTAGGCCTCATCATCATGAGACCATGAAATCAAAATGAAATCTTGCTTATGAGATTTTGTGTATTATAAACAGTGGTTATTAGCATTTGTTTTGTAATCAGCATCATTTCATGAGTTAGTAAATGAAGTGAGACATTATACTCAAAACAAAATTTAAGGAGGCATCCAAAATTAATTACCAAAATATACATCATTTAACACAATGTTTTTAAGATGCGAGCTAAAGTAAATAATTTAAGAAAAAAATCAACATGTAAAAGAAATACAGAATACAGAGTATGACGGATTTTTCTTTTACCTCAGTTGCAATATGGCTTGCATGATGACTTTTCTGGTAATATGTTTAATTAGGTCTTGATATTTAGTTAAAGTTATGTTATTTTGTATATTCATTTGTCAGATAAAAAAGGAAATGAATTTCATGCCAGTGTCAACATCCATAATGATGTTACAGTTGTATCCTGCTACTCCCAAATACCACTTAGTCCTAACTCTCAACATTAATGGACTTAACTCTCCAATTAAGCAACATAGACTGTCTAGTTGGATTAAAAAGCAAGATTCCTTTATCTGCTGCCTTCAGGAGTAACACCTTGATCATACAAACAAACAACTTTTGAAAGTGAAAGGCTAGAACAAAATCAACCCAGCAAATGACTCCTATAAACACGTAGGAGTTTCAATCCAAATATCAGATGAAATAGACTTCAAATTAAAATTAATGAGAAGAGATTACCAAAGTGGCTACATAATAATTAGGGGATCTCCCCTCCAGGAGATTATTACAATTCTAAATATATATTTGCCAAAGAACAGAGCACGAAAATTTATCCAAGAAACACTGCTTTCCCTCATACCTCACATAGATGCAAAGACATTAATTGCTGGCGACTTTAAAAAACCACTATCCTGACTTTGTAGATCAACTCGTCAAAAAACTCAATAGAGAAACTGCACATCTAAACAACTGCATAGATCAGCTAGATTTAACAGACATCTACCGAATATATCACCCAGCAGCATCAGAATACACCTTTTTTCAGCAGCACACAGAATATTTTCCAAACAGACCACATTTTAGGTCAAAAAACAATCTTGTCCAAATTCAGAAATATTAAATTTATACCATTCATTTTCCCAGACCACAACGGAATAACGTTAGAACTCAACACCAAAATCCACCAAAGAACTTCCTGTAACACATGAAGGCTGAACAACACACTGTTGAATCACCAGTGGGTCATGGAAGAGATGAGAAAGGAAATTAAAATGTTCATGATATTCAACAAAAATGAACACATAAATTACCAGCTCCTCTGGGACACAGCAAAGGCAGTACTCAGAGGCAAGTTTATAGCTCTGAGTTCCTACATCAACAAATTGGAGAGATCTGAAACCAACAATTTAATGAGACATCTGAACCGCCTTGAAAAAGAGGAGCAAGATAAACGCCAATACAGTAGACGGAAAGAAATCATAAAAATTACATCAGAATTAAACAAATTAGAATCCAAATATGAAAACAGAAAGAACCAAAAAAACCCAAAGAAATGGTATTTTGAAAAATTAACAAATTTGACAGACCCTTTGCAAATCTTATGAGAAAAAGAAGAGAATACACTCAAATAAATAAACTCAGAGATGAGAATGGAAACATCACCACAGAAACAACCAAGCTTCAGAACATTATAACGGAATATTTATCAAACCTTTATACTAATAAATTAGAGAACCAGGCAGAAATGGACGTTTTCCTAGCAAATATTGTAATGCTGAAAGTAAACCAAGATGAGATAAACCATCTTAAGTGGCCCATATCAAGTATTGAAATAGACACAGTAATAAGAGACCTCCCATCTCAGAAAAGCCCAGGACAAGATGGATTTACAGCAGAATTCTACAAGGCCTTCATGTCAGAGCTCACACCAATACTCCTTCAACTCTTCAATGAAATTGAAGGAGAAAGTTCATTACCGAACTCATTCTATGAAGCCATCCCCAAACCAGGCAGGGACTCATCAAATAAAGAGAACTATAGACCCATTTCTTTGTTCTCTTTCTTTGATGAGAATTGATGCAAAACTTCTCAACAAAATTTTGGCCAATTGACTTGAACAGTTCATCCTAAAAATCATACACCAGGATCAAACAGGATTCATTTCAAGGATGCAAAGTTGGTTCAATATAACCAAATAATCTGGTATAATTCATCACATCACAAAGAGCAAGGATAAGAACCACATGGTTATCTCAATAGTTGCAGAAAAAGCATTTGACAAGGTTCAATAACCCTTTGTGATGAGGGTTCTGGAAAAATTAGGATTCCAGGGAACATTCCTCAATGCAATAAAGGCTGTATATGACAAACTTACGAACTACAGCCAGCATAAAACTTAATGGTGAAAAACTAAAGCCATTTCCTCCTAACTCAGGAATAAGATAAGGATGTCCACTCCCTCCATTTCTCTTCATTTTAGCATTAGAATGCCTAGCTACAGCAATAAGACAAGATGCAAACATAAAAGGGATCCAAATAGGGAAATATGAAGTAAAACTCTCCCACTTGCAGATGACATGATCTTCTCTTTAAAGAATCGCACGCACTCCACTCCTAAATAACTCAAGCTGATTTTAAACTTTGGAAAAGTAGCAGGGTATAAAATTAACCCTCAAAAATCAATGCCTTTTCTGTATGCCAACAATGAGTAAAGTGTGGCTGAAATCAGGAAAGCAACTCCATTTGTAATAGCCCCACAAAAAATAAAATACCTAGGAATTAACTTAACCAAAGAAGTGAAGGACCTCAATGATGAAAACTTTAAAAACTTTAAAAAGGAATCAAAACAGAAATTAGAATGTGGCAAAACCTCCCATGCTCCTGGATTGGAATTATCAACATCATGAAAACGGAAATCCTTCCCTAGGCTATCTACAAATTCAATGTGATACCTATCAATATTCCAACCTCATTTTTCAAGGAAATAGAAGAGGCAATCCAAAAGTTCATATGGAATAAGAATAAGAAGAACCCAAATAGCAAAATGATCCTTAACAGAATGAACAGTGCTGAAGGAATATAAATATCAAAATATGAACTCTACTACAAAGCTATAGTGATCAAAACAGCTTGGTCCTGACACAAGAACAGACTTCAGGATAGATGGAATAGAATTGAAAACCCAGAAATGAACCTACAGACCTATAGCACTGTAATCTTCAATAAGGGTGCTAAAAACAAGAATATAAGAAAGACAGCCTCTTCAGTAAATGGTACTGACAAAATTGGTTAATCACTTGTAGAAAACTAAAGCTACATCCTTATATATCACCCTGAATCAGAATCAACTCCAAATGGATCATAGAACTCAGAGTTAAAGCAGACACTGTGAAAACATTACAGGATGTCGTAAGAGAAACCCTAGGTCTCCTTTGCACAAACCAATATTTTCTTAATAGAGACCCAGAAATACAACAAATCAAAGAAAGCTGGAACCAATGGGATTGCATGAAATTGCAGAGCTTCTGAATGGCAATGGATATAGCTAGCAAGATCAATAGAAAGCCCATTGATTGGTAGAACTTCACTAGCCATACATCGGACAAGGGTCTCATATCTAAAATATACCTGGATCTCAAAAAATTAAATCCCCCAACAAATCCTCAAAGTAACAACTTGCCAATAAATAAGTGGACTAAATACTTAAAGAGAAACTTCTCTGAATACGAAAGAAGGATGGACAATAGACACATGAAGAAATGCTCAACCTCCCTAGCCAGAAAAGAAATGCAAATGAAAACCACATTGTGTTACCACCTCACCGCAGTTAAAATGGTTATAATCAAGAACCCTAATAAAAACAAATGCTGGATGTGATGTGAGCAGAAGGGAACCTTACTGCATTGTTGGTGGGAGTAGAAACTTGTTCAACCATTTTGGAATTTGTTATGGAGATTCCTCAGAAGACTCCACATAGAGCTCCCCTATGACTCAGCAATCCCACTTTTGGGCATTTACTCAAATGATCACAAACAAAACCATACTAAAGCTACCAGCATCACTATGCTCATGGCAGCATTATTTACCATAACTAAGATAGGGGACCAATCTAGACATATTCTTGATTGGATCAAGAAGACGTGGTATATATACACAATGGACATTGCCCCATTTGTTAGGAAATGGAAAGATTGGAAAAAATTATATTAAGTGAAGTAAGTCCCAAAGTAAGTCCCAAAGAAACATATATCCCATGGTTTCCCTTATTTGCAATAACTAATATATGTCTGAGACAAACAGAAACTGTCAGACAAGTTGTTGTTTGGAGAAATGAATCCCAAGATACGGATTCAAAAGTTTTTTTTTCTTTCTTGTTATTGTTTTCAACATGTTTATAAGATGATTTGTTTGTTGCTTTGTATGTACTTCCCCCAGGCTATAAGTGCTGCTTTCACTGTATTTGATGTTGATATAATTTTTGGAGGGAATGGGAAAAACAAACTGTTTAAATAGGTTTATAGGTGGATGCATTTTACAACAATGAGATGTATACGATGTTATGTCGATAAACGAACTTTACAACTTTGGTGGAGTGTGCGGAGAGGTTGTGAGGATGGTGGTGGTAGAGGGATGTGTGGATGAGGGGAAGAGGGGAAGATGGTATAGAGAAATAAAGAAGGAGGAAACAATTGTAAACCCTCTGTAAGATACTTTCACAATGATAATAATAATAATAGATATCCATTTAAGTGTCTAAATATTTACATTAAATCCCATAAATTATATTCCTTCAATTTAGTGGCTAAAGTGTTCTGCAATCTAGGTATTTTTAAAAGAAATATTGTATGTTGTTTCCTTTGTGACAACATAATTGATAGACTTAAAATTTTCCTAAAACATGGCGGTCTGAAATGAGGTACAAGTTCTTGGGTTTGCATGCAAATCTTTTGGACAGCACTAATGTTTTAATCTTGAATGCTATTTGATTGGTAATTTTTTTTTCATTTTTTTTATTTGTGAACATACTGTACAGAGGGGTTACAATTACATGGGCAGGATAATGCGTACATTTCTTACCAAGCATTGCAGCCTCCTCCTTTGTTTACCCTTCACATCCCTTCCCAGCCTCCCCTCACCCCCCCAATCCTAATCCTTCTCCTCCCTCCCCCCCCCCCGTACCGACGTTGTAAAGCTCTTTTGGGACTGACAACTTGTACTTCTCATTGTTGTAACAGGTCCACCTGTATCCTTAAACGACTTGTTTTTCCCCATCTCCTCCACATGTTATACTGACATCAAATATAGTGAAAGCAGGGGTTATACTGTGGGGGAAGGACATACAAAGCAACAAAGAAATAATCTTATAAATGCATTAGAAACACATGCATGAAAGAAAACAAACATTAAAATACATATCTAAGGGTTCATTTTCCTAACATCACATTATCTGAGCTTTTCCGCATGACTCATACATATACTAGATATTGCAAATAAGGGAAACCATGGGAACTATGTTTTCTTGATCCATTCATCTCCTGAGGGGCATCTGGGTTGGTTCTATATCTTAACTATGGTAAATAATGCTGCAATAAACATTGATTGGTAATTTTTACAGGCTTTCATAGTATGAGAAGAAAAACAAAAGGCCATAGGACTATTTTTATCAGTTCCATTGTTGTATTAATTTATTCAAACACATACACACATACAAACCCACAGATATACACATGTGTAGTATGAAGACCCAGTCAGTCTGAAAGAAAATATTTTAATAGGAATTCCATAAAATATTTAGTCTGCTGAGATCTGCTTAGAATTTCTTGAAATATCTAATTACTTCCACCTTTGGACAAATCATTATCATTGGTGAAAATGTTGCCATTTGAATTTAGAATGCCGCAGAAAGACCTATGTGTTAAAGAAAAAATACTTTCCACTTCCTCCCAGATTGTGGATAATACCTGAATAGTTCTTCTGGAGATTAGGTTTTAGAGTGAAACCCATGAGAACATAGCCTCTCACATACTTTTCTCTTTTATCTTTAAATCATTCTAGGTAAAAAACATTTCTCTTTGACATACTTCCCACCTTGACATTGTCTTGTCACAGCCCTCCAAAGCAATAAAACCAACTGAACATACACTGAAACCTTCAGACTTGTAAATCTGAGTAAGCCCTTCTGCTTAATAAATGGACAATATCACTTATTATGGTAGGTTATAAAGCTAACACAGAAGTCTAGTCTTTGTAACAATGTAGACTGTACTAAAATATACTTCATTATAAAATATCTAATTCCATGTTGTATTTTGTGTTTTTGTTTCTGTTGATCCTAGGGCTTAAACTCAGGGCCTGGATGGTGCTTTTGTGTTCAAGGCCAGTGCTCTACATATAAGTTGAACTGGAACTTCATTTCCCCTGGTGGTTAATTGGAGATAAGAATTTAATGAAATTTCCCACTTAGGCTAGCTTCACACTGTTATGTTCAGATCTCAATCTCTTAACTAGCTAAGATTACATACTTCAAATTCCAGTTCCCAGCCAAGTTGCATATTTTGTGTAATTCCAATTCTCAGCAGTGTATAGATTTTCCTACTACAATATGAAAAAACAGAATCTACTAATGATATTTGTAAAGTATAAAATGAAGGAATTATTTTCATTCTTTACAAAATCAATGCAAAATCTCTGGTAAAATATTAATATTTTACTGTACCTTTCCTGCAATCAGTTTGATATAGTTTTATAATTATCAGGCCAAGTTTCTCAACATTCTACTGGAGAATTACGATTTCATGCATGCATGCATATGCATATGTGTATATAGATATCCAAATATCTTCCCTAGTGGATCATCAGAATTGAAACTGCTTTGTTTTGCTGTTCAGCTGTTGAACCTGGTCGGCTCATTCTGTGACAATACCTGTCCTCTTTCTCAACATTCCTTTATTTACTACACCATCAGCCTTCTAAAATAAGGTTCATTTTTTGGAGAAGGTTACCAGTCAGCCCAAGCAATATCTACCCAGAGGGTTTTAATAAATCAAGCTTTAAGATAGTAAGATAACATGAAGTGACAACTACAAAATTTCTACAGAGACCTAGAAAGTTATCAAAATTATATCTGACATTTTTCACATTTCTGCCTTCGTTCTCTTCTCATACTTAAGAAAGCACTGACTAACACTATAAATATATTGCATTTATAAATTAAGGATTAGTGTTTTTTTCCAGCCTGAAGTCTTCTTTTCCATGGTTTTTGACATAAACTTTTGGGAGTTTTTTTTTTATTGTTATGGGATTCCATTCCAAACAAGCCATGTATATCAAGAAAGCCAATGTTTTCAACTCAGAATACTAAACATAAGAGGGAGAAAATTAAGGTTAGGTATATATGTTAAGCACAAATACAGGCAATATCCAGACATTTTGAAATTGTATACCTTTACTAGATAAAGTGGCTCAAACCTATAATCTTATGTACTTGGGAAACAAAGATTAGAGAATTCCAGTTCCAGGCAAGCCCAGACAAAAAAAGAAGTTTCAGAAACTCTAACCATTTGCTCGGTGCAATGTTTTCTTGCCTGTTTTAGGAGGATCACAGTCCAATAAGGCCGACGCATAGTGATTCTACCTCAAAATAAGTAATCCAATTACAATTTGCAGGTAGGACAGTAGTAGAGGTGTTGTTTCACAAATACAGGGTTTTGGGTTCAATCTTCCCGTACCACTAGGAATTTAAATGTGTGCCAGGGTAAGAACGGCATGTCTAAGATCAAGACTTCATGCTGGTTTTACAAGCTCTAATAAAAACTTTACCTCTTTTGTTAATTTTGAAAGTATAGTCATAATTTCCATGGCCAAACCAAATAATTTCCTATTAGAGATTTTCTTTTATCCACTAAGGAATATGTTATTTGTTGGATACTTTCCCACTGAAGTCATATTAAAATCGAAAACTCGTTCACTGCATGTGGATACAGTATCTCAAAGGTAGCATTTAAGTTGAATTCTCCTCCAAGAGAAGCAGAAGGAATTGAATATACTAAGGAAAGAGGTCTCAGAAGAAGCCAATTCTTATCTTGGAGTTCTAGTTCCACCAACTCAGAGGCAAAGTATTTACATTATTAACGCTACCCAATCTGTGGTAGTTTATTATTATAATTACTAGAAAACATGAGGAATCTATAAGACATGAAAAGTCATTGACGCTTGGGGTCCATGACTCATCTCTATAATTCTAGTGTTTAAGAAGGATGAGACTTGAGGGATAATGGTTTTCAGGCTGGTAGGAAAGTTCATGAGATTCTATCTCCAAATAACTACATGGTTCTTATTGTAGATTTACTACTATTAGCAAACAAACTGAGAACATGAGGTATGTTCAAGCCCCAAACTTGGAGAAAGAAAAAATTCTTAGAAGAATACTATGAGAAACAGAGTTATGAATAGGATAGCAGAAACAAAAAACATAAACTTATTGATATAGACAAAGCTTCCCAATGTGAAATATGGCACAAAATGTAATATTTAGGGTTTTCCTTCTAATATAGTAGAAACAAATGGTATGTCTACTTGAAGAAACTAAAGTTTAAAACTGTATGCAATAAATAATGACATTACTTTATATTTCCATAATTGAACTTGTTTCCCCACAAATTTATAGAATAGTATAGCTATGGAAAAATCAATAAATATTGCATTTTCATATAGGATTACATATCCTTGCAAGTGTTGTCTAAAATTGATGTACATTAAAATCATTGTCATTGATATCCTTCTCAAGATTCCAAATGCTTATAATTTCAGCAGACCTTCCAAAAAACTCATATCCCATACATAATTTTTAGTTTGTTCATGCATTCTTAGGAACATAAACATATGGCACAAAATATTAATTACCTTTATCTGCTGTCATTAATTTATTATAACTAATACAATTAAGTAAATACCCTGAGAGAAAGAAGATTCTTCCTTTTAAATACATGCTTGCAGGCACACACACACACACACACACACACACACACACACACACACACACACACCCCACACACACACACACTCATACTCACATATTTACCAATCTAACTTAGGTTAGATTCCTGACATTGAGTATGAGAAAATGATCTATCTAATAATAAACTTCCTTGCCCAGTCATAATATACATTCATAATTCCACACATACAAAAAAACTAGATCATTCAAAATAATGAGATTATTTAACAGAACCACCCAGCTCCTAAGCCCTCTAATCCCTGATTTCATTCATTCATGACAATGCATTTTTCATATCACATTTAAAAACTTTTTGAGTCTCTCTGATCAGCAGACACAAATGTGCTATCATATAATAGAAAATGTAGGTAAAATTACTTGTCCCTAGGTAATCTTTAATATATCTTAAAGAGTTCTATGTCCTTCTTGCAGAGCATGTTCCGGGTATTTTGCCCTAATGTCTAATATTAAGTTACACAGAACATACCATATTCCTTAATTCATTTTCCCTAAAGGTTATGCTACGTAGTTGACTCTGATTTTTTGCTTATTCTAAATTAAATTTTCTCAACCAGTTGAATTATTGTTTATGTTACGCCTAAAACATTTGAAATATCAAAAAGAACTAGAAATTCACCTTGGCAATGATTTCTGAATGGCAGTTATGTTTGTGGGGAGGTAAAGGACTTGAATTATCTAGAGTGCCTTAAAACTGGCACTGTTATTTAAGGACTGATCACGTAGTAAGCTTTTAAAGTGTGTCTTCTTATTTCATGTAGGACAGTAAAATTATGCTTTTCATCACATTCTTGCCTGAACAGAACTAGAATTATTTCCTTTGTAGAGTTTGTACTGAAAAGTCTGACTTAAAGAGGCACAATAAAGAACTAAATAACTCCATTACAGACTAGCAACCACCTTTTGAGGTACGGATTATAAAAAGAACCATGAATTTGACCCAGAAATGCCACAGAAAAGAAAACAATTGCCAGGCAACTAAAACATATATAATCCTTGGGCAAGCCACAGGAATTTTCTCTGGATACATCAACCAAACACTAGGTGGCCATACGAGACACCGTGACTCAGTGGCCAGGTGGTACCCATCAATAACAAGTCAGTATTAATAATAACCAATCATGTATGTGTAGCTTAATTTGCTTAAAATATTAGCCAATCATATAATTTCTCATGTAACATTCCCTTAAGGTTGTTTATTCAATACTATAAAAACTGTACTGATTCCGAGTGCATGGAGGACCAAGCTTGAATTTGCAAATAAACCACTCTTGTCACTTACATTGATCTTGGGTTTCTGGTGGTCTTTGGAGGAGGTATAACAGGTGGGGGGCTCATCCGGGATAAACCCATAAACCCACCCAGATACCTGATCAGAGAGTAGCAAAGAATGGCTGGTAAGTTAAGGCTTTGCCACTTTGTAACTGTCTGGGGTCTTTATGTCCTGCAGGATTGGTATTGGAGTTGGCAAAAAGTCCTGTCGGATAAGGCAGCCAACTGGACTGGTGGGAGAGGTCCCCCGGTTCCCCGGGAAGGTAAACCATCCACAAGTGTGGACACTTGGGCCTGTTTGTTGTCAGAAACTTTCTTTACGATAGTTTACAAGGGAGACTGTCCACTAGTGAGGACATTTGGGATTTATCCTGTCTATAATCCTTCACTTTCTGTCTGACAGTCTACCATTTCCTCACTCAGGTTCATCCGGAGATGGATGTCAAGAGACTCTGTCTCCCTTTGAGGCTGTTAGTCTTCGCTTTGTTTCTTTGTCCAATAATAACTACTTTCTCTTTCAGACCCCCTTATTTTTCCACCTCGAAGGGTGAAATCTGGCCTAGAAAGATTGGCCCACGTGAAGCAAAGCTGGGGTCAGGTAATCTATCAGATGCCACTGCTAGAATATCGCAAAGTGTCTCTGTCTACCCCTTTGGGATCTTAGACAAACCAGCTAGTCCACACTTTACACCTTGGGACATTGTTAGCTCTGTCCTTAACATTCTTTAAATTAGTGGTTAGGAAGGTAAGGGGAGTGTGAGGTGAATTCTGGTTCTGACCCATTTCAATGTATATCAATCCACACATAAGACCAGAGGAAAGGAGAAAATTAATTACAATTGTCACAAAATGAAATAGCCGATGCTTTCAGCAATTTGGGATATGACCACAACTCAAAATGTCCCAAGGAGTAATAAAGCCCCATGGAAAACTTTCGAACAAAACTTCTTGGGTGCAAGGGGTCACAGCAGTTAAAAGATACTCATGGACCACCCAAAGAACAGTGGATCTGGTGACGGGACGAGTGTCTCACTCATTTTTAGTTATCCCAGAGAGCCTTTATCCCTTATTAGGAAGAGACTTGTTGACTAAGGTCGGGGCACAGATTCACTTCTATCCAGAAGGCTTCCAGGTGACAGATGCCCATGGGAGACCAATACAAGGGCTGACTCTAAGCCTGGAAGACGAGTACCGGTTGCACCAATCACATCAGGCTCCTCACCAAGAAATCACCTACTGGCTGGAAAGGTATCCAGAAGCCTGGGCAGAGACTGAAGGAGTGGAACTAGCGAAGAATAGACCAGCTGTATTCATTGAGGTAAAGCCAGGAGCTGACCTAGTCAGAGTCTGGCAGTGCCCTATATCCATGGAGGCACGGGTGGGAATAACACCCCACATTAGGTGTCTGCTAGAACTGGGTATACTGCGGCCCTGTCAGTCGGCATGGAACACTCCCCTGCTATCAGTCTGGAAGCCCCACTCCAATGAATATAAGCCAGTGGAGGACTTAAGGGAGGTAAACAAATGGGTAATGGACATTCACCCTACTGTACCCAACCCCTACACACTCCTGAGCACCCTTCCTCCTGAAAGGCAGTGGTACATAGTATTAGATTTAAAAAATGCCTTTTTCAGACTACCGTTGGCAGCTAAAAGCTAAGATCTCTTCTCCTCTGAGTGGACAGATGTAGAAAGAGATATTAATGGACAGCTGACCTGGAAAAGACTTCCTCAAGGATTTAAAAACTCACCAACATTCTTTGACCAAGCCCTGCATGAGGACAGGTGAGGCTAGGGGAAGCCACCCTAGCTTGACTTTGTTGCAATATGTGGATGACTTATTAATTGCTGCTAAAACTGAAAGAGAATGCATCCGAGGAATGGAGGATTTACTCCAGACTTTGGGAAGCCTTGGTGTCTTGAGTGTTGGCCAAGAATGCTCAAATCTGCAGATCAGAGGTAACTTATCTGGAATATTTATTGAAAGGGGGGCAGCAGTGGCTTACAAAAGGAAGAAAAGAAATTGTCCTTAAAATTCCAACACCCCAGTCTCAGCACCACGTAAGAGAGCTTTGGGGCTCAGTAGGCTTTTGTTGTCTGTGGATTCCTGGGTTTGCAGAGTTGGCTAAACCCCTTTATGAGGCTACCAAAGAAAAGCAGCTGTTTTCATGGATGGAGTAGGTTGAACAAGCCTTTGAACAGATAAAAACTGCCTTATTGTTAGCCTCAGCATTAGGACTCCCTGATACAGCTGAAAAATTTAATTTGTATGTGGATGAACATAATGGGATTATGAAAGGAGTCCTAAGCCAATATCTAGGCCCGTGGAGCAGACCAGTAGCCTACTTATCAAAGAAATTAGACCGGTGGCAGCAGGATGGCCACCATGCCTGAGAATGAAAGTGGCTACTGCTCTAATGGTAAAAGATGCAAATTAACTATAGGGCAGGAACTGTATGTGACCACGCCCATGCTATTGAGAGTGTGTTAAAGCAGCCACCAGATCGATGGCTCAGCAATGCCTGACTAATCCATTACAAAGGACTGCTACTCAGTCCTCTCGGAATTAATTTCCTGGTTCCCTCAGCTGTCAACCAAGCGATTTTTCTACCAGATCCAGACCTAGACATGTCACTACATGATTGCTCGGAGATCCTGGCGCAAGTCCGTAATATCCAAGAGGACTTAAGAGATCAGTGTTACCAGATGCTGAACTTGTGTGGTTTACAGATGGGAGCAGCTGTGTTCATCAAGGACACAGGTATGCGGGAGCAGCAGTAATGGCTGAGACTGATGTGGTTTGGGCCGAACCTCTGCCCATAGGCACGTCAGCCTAGAGAGCCAAATTAATAGCCCAAGTACTAACACTAGGAAAGAAGAAAAGACTAACTCTGTATAGTGATAGTCAGTATTCATTTGCAATGGCTCATATACACAGAGCTATCTACAAAGAAAGAGGATTACTGACAGCATAGGAAAAGTCCATCAAAAATAAAGATGAAATTTTGGCCTTAATCGCTGCTCTTTGGTTGCCTAAGAAGTTGGCCATTGTTCATTTCCCTGGACATCAAAAACTTAAAGATGCTGTGAATAAAGGCAATAACCTGGCCGACAGAACTGCCTGGAAATGACAACACAAAGAGACTCTATAATGATGATAAACCTGCCAGACCCCAGTGCAAGAACTCTCCTGAACACTCCTACATCAACCACGGAAGATTTAAAATGGATTGATCAACTAACAATGGCACAATGCCTGAATGGTTGATGGAGAGACTATAAGAGCAACATTGTCTTGCTTGAACAGTTAGGGAGTAAAATACTACTGAAAATGCATTGAGCACCCACATGGGTGGGAGGAAGATGCAAGACCTGGTGAGAAATACTGATCTTAGGGTCAAGAATAGACATGCTAAAATAGAACAGATTGTCAGGGACTGTAAGGCATGTCAGCTGTCTAATGCAGGGAAAATTCAGGCAGGACCCAGGCAGTCAGATAAGAGGAGATAGACCAGGAACCTACTGGCAGGTGGACTTCACAGAAATCAAACCTGGCAAGTATGGATATAAATATCTATTAGTTTTCCCTTTTCAGGATGGGTAAAAGCCTTTTCTACAAAGCATGAAACAGCACAGGTGGTGGTTAAGATGTTGCTGGAAGAAATCTTACCCAGGTTTGACTTCCCTAGCATGATAGGATCAGATAATGGACCAGCCTTTGTGTTGAAGGTAAGTCTGGGAATTGCTAATGCTCTTGGGGCAGATTGGAAACTGCATTGCGCTTATAGACGCCCAAAGCTCAGGACAGGTAGAAAGGATGAATAGAACTGTAAAGTAGACCCTGACCAAATTGACCATGTTGACTGGTGGTGAGTGGGTAACTCTCCTTCCCTTTGCCTTATACAGAGTACGAAACTCCACTTTGAAAATTGGTCTTTCCCCCTATAAAATTGTGTTCGAAATGCCCCCTCCCATAATTCCTAATTTTCAGAGCAGTTTCTTAGGGAAGATGATGACTCTGAACTTTTGTTTTCTCTCAGGGTCCTGTACAGGACCTGCCTTTATGTCTGGCCTAGACTGACTGTGCTGTACGAGTCAGGCCCTCCACTGATTCCACATCACTTCCACCCCGGGACTGGGTCCTGGTGAAAAGACACCAACAGGAAAACCTGGAACCGCGGTGGAAAGGACCTTTGTGGTCATCTTGAAGAATCCAACTGTCCTCAAAGTCGACAACATCGCTACCTGGATCCACCATTTGCATGCGAAGCCTGCAGATCCCATAACCGATTTTGGAGAGAACCCAGAGTGATAAGTCTCAATTTCCAAAGACAATCCTTAAAGCTCAAATTGAGCTGTAAAAAAGACTAAGTCATGAAATGGTTGTTGACGTATACCTTACTTGGAAATTGTATTGACATAATAGTGGGTGCCTGCAATCCTAATCGCCCATATAATTGGGCTTGGATTATTAGTAATCAGGTAATTGACAAACGTTTCCCTCTGGCTGTGAAAGAGGGACCCTCACTATGGTTTCGAGACAGGCTTACATTTAATTTGTTCCAGCTCCCTGAGGGAGTATGGAAAGGACCTAGGCTTGTTGAGTGTAGATGGAGACACTGGTATGTTTGCCCAGGGGAAGGAAGGACTAGTAATTGTGGAGGACCAGAGGATTTTTACTGTAAGAACTGGGGCTGCAAAACAAGTACCTCAGGAAAATGGAAAGGAAAAGGAAGAGACCGTGTTACTTTTACTAAATCAGGGCCAGTGGGCATCCAGTTTAATGGGATGCCTATGCACCAACAAATTAGGGTTCCCCAGGATTCTGATGCCTGAGTGAAAGTTCGGTTCACAGACAAGGGCAAACAAGTCCTAGGATGGGAATTAGGAAATACTTGGGGACTAAGATTTTACCGATGTTGAAAGACTCACAATGGCACACTTAGAATTCTACAGACAATTGCCACAGTAATGGGACCAAACACTGTTTTAAGACCGGCTTCTGCCACAAAATCCAAAGCAAGTGTAAAGAAAAAGCCCTAGGCTGTAGTGACCCCATCTCCTCCGAAAAGAGGAGACCCCCTCAGGGAGAACATCCTCTTGCTGGAGGATTCTCTATGGCAGCTGTTGGTTCAAACTTATAATGTAATCAATCAGACCTGGCCTGATATTACCAGTACATGTTGGATGTGTTATGATATGAGACCCCCATTTTATGAGGGTATTGCAGGGGTACAGAATGTAACTAAAACAAGTAAATCATGCAGATGGGAATAAAAAGAGGCAAAACTTACCCTAAAGGCAGTTATAGGACAACAGTTATGTGTATGACGAGTACTAACTAATTTTACTGACTTATGTAATCAGACCCAAAAATGGACTCCTGAGGAAGCTTATCGATTACCTCTCCAAGATGTTTGGTAGACATGTTCAACTGTCCTAACCCCTTTTGTGCATTGGAGGTTTCAAATAGGACAAACAGCTTTTGTGTCATGGTGCAACTCATCCCACGACTACTTTACAATTCTCTGGAAGACAAGATGATAAAAATGTCCACAGCAAGCTACTGGCCGCGAAGAGCTAAAATAGAAATAATAACAGCCGTGACTATCGTGGCCCTGGTGGGCTTAGCTGGAGTAGGGCCTCGAGTAGCATCCCTGGTTACTCAGAGAACACCCTACTCTAACCTTTGTGCTTCTATAGATGAGGATATCAAAAACCTGGAATGTTCTACAGCCTACTTTCAAAAATCTCATGATTTCTTACCTGAGGTGGTGTTACAAAACAGGCAAGGGCTGGACTTAATTTTCTTACAGCAAGGAGGTCTATGTGCTGCCCTAGGGAAGAATGTTGCTTCTATGCAAATCACTCTGGAGTTGTAAAAGAATAAGGGAACAGCAAGAAGGATGGTTTGAATCATGGTTTAATTATTCCCCTTGGATTACTACATTAATATCCACTCTGTTGGGTCCCATTTTCATTCTAGTGCTTGTGTTCACTATAGGGCCTTGTGTTGTAAATTGATTAGTGATGTGTGTTAAGAAACGAGTCAATACTGTACAACTGATGGTCTTGAGAACGCCATATCAATTAATCCCTGATAAAAGACATAACTCAGGCCCGTAAGGACAATGATTAGCCTTTCAGGTGCATAATAGAAACGGGAGAATGAAGAGTCTAAGACTTAAAGAGGCACAATAAAGAACTAACTCCATTACAGACTAGCAACCATCTTGTGAGGTACGGATTATAAAAAGAACCATGAATTTGACCCAGAAATGATATAGAAAAGAAAACAATTGCCAGGCAACTGAAACAAATAATCCTTGGGCAAGCTACAGGAATTTTCTCTGGATACATCAACCAAACCCTGGGTGGCTATACAAGACACGGTGACCCAATGGCCAAGTGGTATCCGTCAATAACAAGTCAGTATTAATAATAACCAATCATGTATGTGTAGCTTAATTTGCTTAAAATATTAGCCAATCATGTAATATCTCATGTAACACTCCCTTAAGGTTGAGTATTCAATACCATGAAAACTGTACTGAGTCTATGCTCAGGGCTTCTAAGTGTCACAGGTTACCGAGTGTGTGGAGGACCAAGCTTGAACTTGCAAATAAATGACTCTTTTTTCACTTACATTGATCTTGGTCTCTGGTGATTTTTGGAGGGTCTCCATTCCAGGTATAACAATGCCCTGCTGCTACTGTAGTGAAACCCACAAACAACTGCACAGCGGTATTAGCTGCTTTCGATATTGAAATTTTCTTCCAGTAGCCCTAGTGATTTGAGCCCAGATTTATGGGATAGTCACATAGTACACAATTGCAAAGCACCAGAATATACAAAGTCAAAATGCAAAATGAGGTTCAATTTTTTTCTTTATTGTTTCACTTTTTTCCTTCTTTTTTTTCTTTCTTTTTTAATTGTGAAAATACGTTACAGAGAGGTTACCATTAGATGGGCAAGGTAATAAGTGCATTTCTTAACAAGCATTGTTGCCTCTTCCATTGTTTCCCCTTAGCAGCCTTTCCCATGCCCAACCCAGACCCCCTCTGCCAAAGTTCTAAAGTTCGTTTTTCAACAAAATGGCTTGTACATCTCTTTATTCCAATTGGTCCACCTTTATCAGTATTTAAACAATAAGTTTTTTTTTCCTCCCCCTCCACAAAGTATACCAACATCAAATACAGTGAAAACAGTGGTTATACCATGGGGAAGAGACATACAAAGCAATAAAGAAATCATCTTATAAATATGTTAGAAACAATAACAAGAAAGAAAAAAAAATTTGAATCCTTATTTTGGGGTCCATTTTTTCTAACATAAACTTATCTGACCGATTCTGCTTGTCTCAGACAAATACTAGTTGCAAATAAGTGAAAGCATGGGACCTATGTTTCTTTGGGCCTAGCTTAATTCAGCCTTGGAAGAAAACAATAGAGTCATTTTTTTTCTTATTCATTCTCTTTTAAGGAGCTAGATCCTGTTTATTTCTCATTATTGTTGATATGACTTAAATAAATTTACCAGATTTTTCAAATAAAATAGATACAAAATGACATATTTAGTAACAAAATAAAGCTAAACATTTGAGTGATATTTTTATTTAGTTCTGTTCTCAGTTATGCTGAAATAACATTGAGATGAGACAAGCATATGTGTAAATTGACATGTATCAATCACACAGAACTCTGGAATCTTTGGGCTTTGATTTCTATATCAACGTCACCTAGAAAAAAAAAATTATCACTTGCTTCATGTCTTAAGTAACATACTTAGTACAAGTTTTATTAATTTTACCAATATATTTCATAATCTATGGAATAGATGCATTACATAAGGATTTGATTTCTTATTTCCACTGAATTAATATTACGTTTATTTTATTTTTTCACACATAAAATAATGACATTCTTCAGGATAAAACATGCCTGTTTTTCATTTTTATTGCCAAAATTGAACTATAAGGCACTTTGTAAATTTAACTTTAAATCTGAACTAAAGCAAGATATTCCAGCACTTATCCAATTATTCCTATTGAAAGGTTAAATTTAAGGTAGTGACCACCACATGTTGCCTCCTGAGCCTCAGTACTCCCAAGAAGACTTGGAGTGGATAAAGAAAATTCCCATGGCCTATAAACCCCCAGAGAGAGAAGGAAACAAAGACACGTAGAAAACTGGGGAGGGAACCCGAAGAATGCAGGACTTGCTCCGACACTCAGAAGTAAAAATTAGGCAAGGAAATCAACTTATTGAGGACATTGTTAAAAATTGTAAAGCCTTTCAGCTCAACAATGTCCCCAATGAACCCGTTACAAAAGGAGGTCGCCTCCATGGAGATAGGCCAGTTGTGCATTGGAAAGTAGACTTCACAGAAATTAAAACTGGAAAATTTGGATATAAATATTTGCTAGTTTTTGTAGATACTTTTTCAGAGTGGGTTGAAGCCTACCCAACAAAGCATGAGACTGCGAACGTCGTGACTAAGAAGATCCTGGAAGAAATCCTACCCAGGTATGGCTTCCCACCCACTCGGACAAAGGACTGGCCTTTGTCTCAAAAGTAAGTCAGGGAATATCTGTGGTACTGTGGATGGATTGGAAATTGCGCTGTGCTTATAGACCCTAGAGTTCAGGACAGGTAGAAAGAATGAATCCGACTCTAAAAGAGACCTTAACTAAATTGGACTTGGAGAGTGGCACAGACTGGGTATCACTCCTTCTTTTTGCCTTGTTTAGAATAAGAAATTCACTCTATCGGCTTGGCTTTAATCCTTTTGAAATAATGTATGGACACCCTCCACCCATAATCCCTAGCCTTCAGACTGAATTGCTTGCTGATTTGGATGATACTGAATTTCTGTGTAAGCATGACTATTTACAGCTGGTGCATAAGAGTATGGGGCCCCAGCTTAGAGCATTATATGATTCTGCTTCTATTCCTACCCCACATTTGTTTAAACCAGGGGACTGGGTGTTTGTTCGAAGGCACAACTTGAGATCTCTGGAACCATGGTGGAAGGGACCTTACATGGTGCTACTGGCTACACCTACTGCCCTTAAGGTGGATGGCATTGCTGCTTGGATCCACTGTTCCCACACCAGACCAGCTGACCCCTTTGTCTGGACGACTGTAGGGAAACATGGGAAGTCTCCAAGCATCCTACCCAACCACTCCTGAAGAAAAAAAAATGGACTGATTGTTATTGGTATACTCGTTCAAAATCAAGAGCTGTTGGAGTTTAGTTTTGAGCCAGAGCCACAAGATTGTGGCTCAGGACCATAAGTCAAGGGAGGGAATGAAAGGTTAAAGTTTGAGGCAGTGACCACCATGTATTGCTTAGCAAAGCAAAACGTGGTGGTAATCAAAACACCTGGTTGATTGTGTGCTTATATAAGACCTGCAAATCCTTAGCTCGGGGCTCTCCTCCTAGGCTCCACTGTGTCGGAGTGTAGGAAGAGGCCCAAGCTGCCGCCCGTTTAAATAAAACAGCTGTGGAGTCTGACTCTCGGTGGTCTTCTTGTGGGGGGTCCTGCGACTTTGGCATTACACTATAGACTTGGATATAACTTATTTTTGAATGGTAGGAAATTCATATTATACCTACTCTCTATAAAATATTTAAGAAATAAATGATCATGATAATATTAATTTTCCTTCAAGTAGAAAGAAAGAACCTCACTATAGATGACAAAAACTTGAATGTAGATGCCATAAAGTTTATGAAAAATTCAAGTCATTATGAGATAGATGAAATAGTCATTTTTGAAGGTCACAAAATGAAATCTCTTGAAGCTTTCTTATCTGTTAAATAAAATGTATTTGCACTCAAATATTTCATTCATCTCTCCAGCAATGGTATAACCAAACCAGCTTCAGGCCAAATAGCTTCTCTGATTAATTCAAGTCAATATTTAGGAACAGAAGTTATTGAAATGTGTAGAAATATCTACCCACCACTCTAGAAATTAAATCTGAAGTCATAAAGGATTGGGATTAATAATTAGCTTTCATTATGTTGCCTTAAAGAAGTGAACTCTTTTAAGTGGGCATAGTTGTAGAGATTTGGTCACTGAGAACTTGTGATCAAAGAGGATGTTAAGATCAAGTCCTTTCCTCCTCTTCCTTCTTTTCCTTCTCTGTTTCCTTCTCCTTTCCCTTGTCCTTTTCCGTCTCACTCTTTCTCTTCCCCTCCTCCTCTTTTTCCCTCTCCCACTCCTATTCCTCCTCTTCATTACTTCCTGGCTTCCATGAATACACACATTCCATCACATGTTCCTGACATGGGGTACTGTGCCACCACCAACCAAAAGCAAGGAGGATAAGAAACATAAAATTAAATGTATAAAATCAGAAGCCAAGATTAATCTTTCCCCAATTTAAGTTAATTTTATAAAGTATGTGGTCATATTGATAGGAGACTGACACAGCATGCTCTCACTTATTATAAGGGATAAGATTTACTGGAAAAAAATCTGACCAACATCACCCTAATAAATTATTGATTAAATTAATATTAGATTAGGAAAAATCTACTTTAAAGTGTCAGATATATTTCAAAAAGGGGCAAAAAATCACCTTTATGGTTTACTATGAAAAGACAATAGAATTCAATCTATTCCTCAAGGAAATTGACCTATATTTGGCAGTATTGTCAATTTCATAAATGATGTAAGAAGACTGAAGAACACATTTCAACTCAATCGTGTGATATAAAATTTACTCTGTCCCCTGTATTCTATCCATGTCTGGTTCCCAAAGTGATTTGTATTTTATTCTAATCATATTTTTAATTAACTTTAAGTAATTGTATGGGAGTTGCTGTTTGACAAAGCAGTTTATGAATAGTGTTTAGTGTGTTTTTTTTTTTCTTTTTTGGCTTCTGAGGTTTGAACTGTGGGTCTGGGCGCTGTCCCTGAGCTCCTTTGCATGAATATTAGAACTCTATCACTTGAGGCATAGCAGCACTATCAGATTTTTCTGAGATTTAATTGGAGATAGGAATCTCTCACAGACTTTCTTGCCTGAGATGGCTTCAAACCTCAATCCTCAGCCTCCTGATTATTGAGGATTACAGGTGAGCAGCTAGTGCCTGGCGTATACAATGAAGCTTTTTTTTTGGTAGTCCTGGGGCTTGAACTCAGGGCTTTGGCAATGCCCAAGAGCTTCTTTTCCTCACTCTAACACTCTACACCTTGTGTCATATTGCCAAGTCCAGCTTTTTAAAAATTATGTAGTACTGAGGAATCAAACCCAAGGCTTCACACATGCAAGGCAAGCAGTATACTACTAAGCCATATTCCATGGCCAATACAATGCACCTTGATGATCATTATCCTTCATCCTTCTCAATCCTATCTCATCCCTCAATTTACATAATTTTGTAGAATATTCACTTACTTGCAATGTTATATATTGTCACTCAGAAAATATATAACTGATTATACTTTTTTGCTAGTTTTATTCATCAACATACTACAGTTATGCATTACAGATTTCTGGGATTTGAAATTCTAAATTTGCACACACTACTATTCAGATTCACACATTACTAGTATAAAAATTTTTCCTCAGGTTTATGCAAATGCTCTCTGTAATTCTTTAATAAAGTACAATGATTCTTAAAATGTTAAAGAGTTGGAGTAAGAACATCAGCTTCAGTTCTAGAACATTTTGTCATCACTACACTCTCAAAATACTCTGTCATCATTTCAACCTACCTCCTCTTGAGCAGCTATTATTTCATATTCTACTTCTACAGATGTGCCAGTTTTAAAAAGCTCACATTATTATAAAATGTAGTCTATCCATTTCTTCCATGTAATATTACTGTTTCCAAAGTAAGACCATGTAAATTTTTCTCATGGATGGAGTATATTATTTTGTATGCATGTGAATAATTATATAACATTCTCATTGGACATTTCAATATTTTATCATATGTTATTGTAAAAGGTTTTGCTATGTATATTCCTGTATATGTGTCTCATTGGATATACGTTGAAATATATTTTGTATTTAAAATTATGATTCAAAATGCTGGATCAAACTGGGCGTCAGTGGCTCATACTTGTAATCTTAGCTACTCAGGAGGATGAGATCTGAGGATTAAGGTTCAAAGCCAGCCCGGGCAACAAAGTCCGTGAGATTCTTATCACCAATATAGTACTAGAAAACCGAAGTGGCGCTGTGGCTCAAGCGGTAGAGCGCTCTCCTTGAGCTGAAGAGTGCAGGGACAGTACCCAAGCCCAGACTTCAAGCCCCACGACTGACCAAAAAGAAAACAAGAAATACTCTGGATCATAGAAGCAACTCTATGTGTAATATCTTAAAGATTGCCAGTATGTTTAACACACTGACTCTATCATTTTAAGTGACAAGCACCAATGTATAAGAATTCCAATTTCTGGGCTGGGAAGGTAGCTCAGCGGTAGAGTGCATGCCTTGCAAGCATGAGGCCCTGGGTTCGATTCCTCAGCAGCACATAAACAGAAAAAGCCGGAAGTGGCGCTGTGGCTCCAGTGGTAGAGCGCTAGCCTTGAGCTAAAGAGCTGAGGGACAGTGCCCAGGCCCAGAGTTAATGCCCATGACCAGCAAAAAAAAAAAAAGAATTCCAATTTCTACATAGTGGTTGTGCAGTGCAATCTCATTGTTGTTTCTATTTCCACTAATCTCTATATGTACGCAATGTCTAGGTATGTTCCTATGTTGTTATATTAATATAGAGATATGTATTTCAATTTTTTGATAATTTATTCACGATGGTTAATTTTTTCATTGGTATTAATATGCTCTTAATATATTTCTTTTTTTATCTTTTTTAAATTTTATTTTATTTTATTTGAGAACATACGGTACAGAGGGGTTACAATTACATTGGCAGGATAATGCATACATTTCTTACCAAGCATTGCAGCCTCCTCCTTTGTTTACCTTTCACCTCCCTTCCCAGCCTCCCCCCCTCCCCCCCACCCAATCATACCCTCCTCCCCCCACACACACCGACATTATAAAGCTGGCTTTGATGACATTTTGTAATTCTCCTTGTTGCAACAGGTCCACCTGAATCCTTAAACGACTTGTTTGTCCCCATCTCCTCCACATGTTATACTGACATCAAATAAAGTGAAAGCGGGGGTTACACTGTGGGGGAGGGACATACAAAGCAACAACCTTATAAATGCGTTAGAAACACATGCATGAAAGAAACAAAAACATTAAAATACATATTTAAGGGTTCGTTTTCCTAACATCACATTATCTGACCTTTTCCGCTTGACTCATACCTACACTAGATATTGCAAATAAGGGAAACCATGGGACCTATGTTTCTTTGGGCCTGGCTTACTTCACTTAATATAATTTTTTCCAAGCCTTTCTATTTCCTAACAAATGGGGAAATGTCATTCTTTCTGATGGAGGTATAGAATTCCATTGTATATATATATACCACATTTTCTTGATCCATTCATCTACTGAGGGGCTTCTGGGTTGGTTCCATATCTTAGCTATGGTAAATAATGCTGCAATAAACATAGTTGTGCTGGTAGCTTTAGTGTGGTCTTGTTTGTATACATTTGGGTAAATGCCCAAAAGTACGATTGCTGGATCATAGGGGAGATCTATGTGAAGTTTTTGAGGAACCTCCATACTGCTTTCCAAAGTGGTTGAACAAGTTTACATTCCCACCAACAATGAAGTAGAAGAGGCAATCCAAAAATTCATATGGAACAATAAAAGACCACGAATAGCAAATACACTTCTCAACGGAAAGAACACTGCTGGAGGAATATCAATACCAAATTTCAAACTATACTATAAAGCCATAGTAATCAAAACAGCTTGGTATTGGCATAAGAACAGACCTCAGGACCAATGGAATAGAATTGAAAACCCAGAAATTAACCTACAGACCTATAGCCATCTAATCTTCGATAAGGAAGCTAAAACAAAAGAATGGAAGAAAGACAGCCTCTTCAGTAAATGGTGCTGGCAAAATTTGTTAACAACATGTAGAAAACTAAAGCTAGATCCTTATATATCACCCTGCACCAGAATCAACTCCAAATGTATCAAAGACCTTGAACTCAAAGCAGACACTCTGAAAACATTACAGGATGGAATAGCAGAAACCCTAGGTCTCCTTGGCTCAGGCCGAAATTTTCTGAATAGAGACCGGAAACACAACAAATCAAAGAAAGGTTGGACAAATGGGATTGCATAAGGTTGCAGAGCTTCTGCAGGGCAAATGACATAGCTAGCAATATCAATAGAAAGCCCAGGATTGGGAGAAGATCTTTACTAGCCATACAACGGACAAGGGTCTCATATCTAAAATATACTTGGAACTCAAAAAATTAAACCACCCAACAACAAATCCTCAAAGAAACAACTGCCCAATAAATAAGTGGGCGAAAGACTTAAAGAGAAGCTTCTCTGAAGAAGAAAGAAGGATGGCCAATAGACACATGAAGAAATGTTCAACATCCCTAGCCATAAAAGAAATGCAAATCAAAACAACATTGAGATATCACCTCACTCCAGTTAGAACAGCAAAAATCAAGAACTCTAACACAACAGATGCTGGAGGGGATGTGGACAGAAAGGAATCTTAATGTATTTCTGATTCAAGTGATTTAAGTAAATGAATATGTATACACACTATGTATACATGTGCATATATCCATAGTTATATGTGTATACATAGAAATGCCTATATATGTATACATATATGAATATACATATGTGTATATACATATATAAGTATATATGTATATTATTATTTTCATTTCTCTGTAAGTTATCATTGTACTATATTTGCCAAACATGTCCTTTATTGATTTTACTTTATTTTCTTTTATGGTTAAGATGTACAGAGGGGTTACAGTTACATGAGTAAGGCAATGAGTACATTAGTTGTTGATCATTGTTACCCTTTCTCTTCCTTGGGTTATCCCACTATCCCTTCCCTCCCCCAGCTCTCACATTCCTATCAACCCACCCCTTACTGCATGAAGTGGTAAAGTTCATTTCCAATATATTGTCTTGTTAGTATATTTGTTGCAATGTGTCATCCTGTGTCCTTGTTTCACCGTTTTGTAATTCTTCTTCCCCTCCCCAGATTAGACATGTATATACAAGATGCAGGGTATCAAAACTGAGTACAGTGACAACAGGGGATATGCCATAGGGGAAAGAACATACAAAGGAAACAACAACAAAAATGAATAAAATGGCATTGTACATTTACAACAGTAACAATAAAGACAGAACACTCAAACATGTCATTTATTGCCCAGGTAATTATTACAGTTAATGTTCTTATCATTTTTGGAACTTTGCAAAATGTTTGGTAGCATTCAGTGTGGACTGATATGTTCAATTTTTGTTAAATCTATCTACTCATAAGGTACCTGACAGCTCTCTTCTAAAGCAAAAAAGGCAGTCTTCTACAGCTTGGTTCCAAAATATTTGTATTTTTTCCGTGTACTAAGAATACTGACTGAAGCCTGGTGCTGGGGGCTCACACCTATAATCCAAAGTACTCAGTCAGCTGAGATCTGATGATTGCGGTTCAAAGCCAGCCTGGGCAGGAAAAATCCATGAGACTGGTATCACCAATAAACCACCAGAAAACTGGAAGTGGTGCTGTGGCTCCAGCCTTGAGCTGAAGAGCTGAGGGACAACACCCAGGCACAGAGTTCAAGGCCCACGACCACCACTACCACCAATAACAACAACAAAAAGAATACTGACTCAAAAAGCAATAGTATTAAGCAGTCTTAAAGTTAGGCTCAAGTCTGACATTTTGGTATTATCTTAGATGCCAGTAGCCTTCTCATATAATGAGCCATGTGTCCTCACGATGTTAACCAAATTTCTTAGTTTATTTACACAGTTATTATAAGTTTGTATTTCTCATCTATCTTTCTTTCAGAATCTGTATATATCCTTTATGTCATACTTGAATACAAATGACTTTGGAAGATATTTATTAATTGATGTATATTAATTGTACGAAGAAATCTTATTGAAATACTTTACACACTCTCATATTGATCAAGGGCCTGATTAACCTGTTTTTTTCTCCATTCCCATTGCCCTTTATTTTTCAACTGTTTTCTGTGAATTCCTTTCTGCTAACTTCACACATCGTCAGAATTATTAAAGTACTGTTCACCCACCGTCATTGAAAATTATACAATGCTGAATATAAAAGCAAAAATCTAGATAAATGGGGACATATAATTTTTGTGGATTGGAGGATACAATTGAGCCAAGATATAAATTGTCTCCTCCTCTATTTATTGGTCATTCGTGGGTTTTGAAATCTGGTCCTGGGCACTGACCCAATGCTTGTCAGCTCAAATGAGTGCTCTACACATTGAGAAATTCTGGCACTGCTGGTTTTCTGGTGGTTAATTGGACAAAAGAGTCTTATGCACATTCCCGTTCCAGCTGGTTTTGAACCACAATCCTCAGATCACAGCCTCCTATGCAGCTAGGATTACAAGCATGAGCCAACATCGTCCAGCTTCACAGTTTTATTTATGTTTATGACAACTTCTAAAAACACCTGACCAGCACTCTGACTCATTCACAAAGGAAAATAAACTGGAATATATTTCTCTGTCCAATATTAAAGCTGTTAGTATAAAATTGTTATATTTGTAGAGGAAAATTGTACAGCTCAATGGGTCTGTACAGCACCAGATTAGCTCCACATAAATATTATCAAGGAATATTTAATAAGGGGTAAAACCAAACATTTGTGGAATGACTTTCTTTTTAATAAGTGGTGATAGGTTAGACAATATTGGGGAGAATTAAAAAGTAAACATTGACTTAAACATAACAATTTATTCAAATATTAACTTCAAGCAGGGTTAAAACGTGGCATATAAAACAAAAGGAGTGATGTAAATGTAAAACAAAGAAAGAGGTCTTGATAATTTTGGAGATGAAGCTTTCTTAAATTTGGCATTAAAATTATAGGCAAGGAAAACAGTATAGTAGAACTCAATGAAAGGGTAAATTAATTTGGTCTGTGAAAGCTCATATACAAGTAGTGAATAGAAGTTGGAAGCAGGTGGCTCATGTATCTCATCCTAGCTACTTGGCAGCCTGTGATTTAAGTTTTGCTGTTTGAAGCCAGCCCTCCACAAAATAAAGTCCTTGAGAATATTATCTCTGATTAATGAGCAAAAAGCCAAAAGTGAGGCATGACTGAAATGGTAAATTTTTAACAAATTGCAAGAAATTTCAGGGACCCTGAGTTCAAGCCCCAAGACCATACATACATGTAGAACAGTAATAGTAGTAATACTGATAGTGATGATGATGATGGTGATGATTATAATGATGATGAGGTGTACCCATAGTCAAGGATAAAATATGTATAAATCTTATACCTGAAGAATGCCTCAAATCTAGATTCTACATAGAACTCTCAAAACCTAATGTTAAAAAAAAACATCAATTAGAAACCAGCAAAGTATATCTTGTGAAAAATAAGCATAAGTAAAACATTATCAGTCGCCAAATAAATGCACATTAAAACCAAAATGATATCTTAAAACATGTATAAGAATTACTTCACATAATCCTATAATGACCATACTAAATGTTATCAAGAAACAGAGAAAATGGATGCTGGCAGAAATGTCAAATGGGAAATCCACTTCTGAAAACATTTGACAGGTTCTTAGCATAGGAAATAAGCAAATACCCACTTTATAGCACAGGAATTGATCTTTCCAGGCTTTGTCTCATAGAAATAAAATGTAACATTCACCCAAACGTCAAAACACAGAGGATTATAGCAACATTATTTCCTCTAGTCAAAGAAAAGGAAATCAATTCAGGCTTTCTTCAAGTGAATGGGAAACGAATTGTGCTACATTCTCTAATAACAGAACCAAAAGGCAACTCGAGTTAATGCAATAAAAATTAAGGCATACAATAACTGGAAATAATCTACCATAGATTTGATGGCAATCATGTTTGTTTATTGCATGATCTAAAAGTCGGAGAAAAAAATGTGTTGGTTGCCAGAATAAAACAGGTTTTGGATTCGAAAAAGAGAAGTGGTGGGTTTAATTATAAAAGGGAAACATGAGACAATTATTTTTGGTAAAGAAACGTATCTGTAAATACTGGAAACTAATATAGATTTGATAAAATTATGTTGGACTTAATATGTGCACAAAATAATTAACTGGTCTGCATAAGGTACTTGAGACATATTAATGTCCTATTTGTGATGTCATACTAGAAATGTTTAAATAAGTTGGAAAAAGTATTCAAAGGATTTATCTATGTTCTTATAAGATCATAAATATCCATACTAACCTCGATAGAATTAATATCTAGAAAACAGAAGTCAATATTGAATGTTTACATTGAAAAATAATGTGGGTCCAAGCTTGAGATGAAATATACCATGCTAATTAAAAAGCTGAGATTTAGAAGACTGATATGAGGGCCAGTTCTGATAAACACAAATTCGTGAGGAACTAAAAAAAAAAAAAAGAAAGCTAGATATAATGAAATTTCCAGTTATCTCACATTTGTGGAACCCATAGGTAAGCGATCAATACTCAAGGGTGGCTTGGCCTGAAAAATAATCTAAGGTGGTTAGAGCCTTAGCAACAAAAATAAGTCTGTAGCATTCTTCCCTATTATAATTAAACCCAATACTTCTATTTGTCCCAACTTGTTAAAACAGGAGTTGTTATAAACAAAAGCACTGGTCTGAAGCCTCAATATAAGGACCTCAGTCTCTGTGGGCCAAAGAGTCTCTAACATGAGGTTTTATTTAAATTAACAAGCATTATTTTAGATTTTGCATAGTGGGATGGTGCATAGTCTCAGGCAAGGTCTGCTAAGTCAGGTAATCCAATCTACTCTTTCACAGGTTACCTAATAGCCAGGTTTCAATAAAAATGACTACAATGAGATTGTACAAATGAGACTGTCACGTTTCCCTTTCATGAATCAAAATTCTGTCAAATGATTTCTGTCTTCCAGATGTTTACATATTTCTCATGATCTTTTCTAATATTTTGTCTTCATTATTGATGTTCATATTACACGTTGTTGTTGTCTTGTGTGTATATGCCATTTTTAGGGCTGGAACTCAATGTTTTATGGTCTTCCTTGAATTTATATGGTCTTCCTTGAATTTATACTGACTTCAAATATAGTGAAAGCAGGGGTTATAATGTGGAGGAGGGACATACAAAGCAACAAAGAGATAATCTTATAAATGCGTTAGAAACAAATGCTTGAAAGAAAAAAACATTAAAATACATATCTAAGGGTTCATTTTCCTAATAACACATTATCTGACCTTTTCCACTTGACTCATACACATGCTAGATATTGCAAATAAGGCAAACCATGGGACCTTTGTTTCTTTGGGCCTGGCTTACTTCACTTAATATAATTTTTTCCAAGTTTATCCATTTTCTAACAAATGGGGCAATGTCATTCTTTCTGATGGAGGCATAGAATTCCATTGTGTATATTTACCACATTTTTTTGATCCATTCATCTAATGAGGGGCATCTGGGCTTGTTCCATATCTTAGCTATGGTAAATAATGCTGCAATAAACATAGTTGTGCTGGCAGCTTTAGTGTGGTCTTGTTTGTAAACATTTGGGTAAATGCCCAAAAGTGGGATTGGTGGGTCATAGGGGAGCTCCATGTGAATTCTTTTGAGGAACCTCCATACTGCTTTCCAAAGTGGTTGAACAAGTTTACTTTCCCACCAACAATGAAGTAAGGTTCCCTTCTGTCCACATCCCCTCCAGCATCTGTTGTTGTTAGAGTTCTTGATTTTTGCCATTCTAACTGGAGTGTGGTGGTATCTCAATGTTGTTTTGATTTGCATTTCTTTTATGGCTAGGGAGGTTGAGCATTTCTTCATGTGTCTAGTGGCCATCATTCTTTCTTCTTCAGAGAAGTTTCTCTTTAAGTCATTAGCCCACTTATTTATTGGGCAGTTGTTTCTCTGAGGATTTGTTTTTGGGGGATTTAATTTTTTGGGTTCCAAGTATATTTTAGATATGAGACCCTTGTCTGTTGAATGGCTAGTGAAGATCTTCTCCCAATCCGTGGGCTTTCTATTGATCTTGCTAGCTATGTCCTTTGCCATGCAGAAGCTCTGCAACTTCATGCAATCCCATTTGTCCAACCTTTCTTTGATTTGTTGTGTTTCCGGGTCTCTATTCAGAAAATTTCGGCCTGAGCCAAGGAGACCTAGGGTTTCTCTTATTCCATCCTGTAATATTTTCAGAGTGTCTTCTTTGACTTCGAGTTCTTCAATCCATTTGGAGTTGAAAAATCCTCTATTAATGTTTTACATATCTTGACTAGGATGATTCATGTTGGAGGAGAGGAAAGATATGAAAAAGTTCAAGATTGTTTGACTATTCCCCAACGACATTCTTATTTATCAGCTATAGCAACACAAGTAGCCTTGGTTACTCTTAGAATCATGCCTGTTTACATTTAGAAGCATTATTTTTTACTGGGTTATAAGTTGCAAACCCTTGAGTATTAATAAAAAGTCACTTCCTAAGAGAGGAAAATTGCTGTGAAAACAAACATAAAATATCAAAGACTTAGTATAGTGGAAACTATTTTGTAGCTATATCACATGCTGTAGGTGTAGATTTTGTTTCCCATGGTTCCAGGGGACCCATTTTTGTTATGTTCTTTGTCACTGTCTAGTTATCCTATATCATCTTATACCATCCTGGGATTGCTGTATTTTTTTCTGGATTCTCTAATTTCTGTTGGAAAGTTAGTAAGGATGGAAAATTGAGTTTCTGTTTCTGTTTTACTTTATTTTATAATACTTTAGAAACTGTAACTCAAAATGACATAATCTTTATAATATTAGGAGACAGATTTCATTTCCATATTCTTACCCTAGCCTTATACATAACTTTAGTACTTTGATCCCCAAACATGAAAATAAAGTTAGGGAGTTCCTTATTTAAATATTATTTAGAATTTGAAGACTTCATTAATGCAAGGCCCTTAGGAATATATCCTTCATACATGTGTACAAACCCAGTGGCAAATTTTTCTTATTCTCAGAAAGTAGGACATGTGATGTCTCTATAGTTGCATCAGGTAAAGGCTGTACCTGAGTTAGTTTACTAAACCAAATCTGCTGTAACAAATTTCTAAAAATTAATTGGCGTGAATAATCCGTATTTATCATTTTAAAGTTCTAAAGGACAGAAATCTAAAAGAAGTCTCACCACATTAAAATCAAGCCACCTACAGGGCTAAAAGATTTTTTAGATAATTCTAGTGGAAAGGCATTTACAACATGTTCCGCTTTTCAGAAATTCAGAATCTGGGTTGTCTTTTCCTTTATCTTCTAATGTAGCATCTTTATATCTTTCTGATGGATCTTATCTGATCATTACTCCTTTGAACTACAGCTGGGATTTTAAGTACCCATTTGAGTTATACTTCCCCCATCTGGTAATTATTCAAATTCGTGTGCCTTAGGTAATGAGAGATGAATATTTTACAAATGTATATATATATATATATATATATATATATATATGTATAATAATGCATATCTACATTTGAGGGATTAGACATTTGGGGGATGAGAGACATTATTGGAAGGTATTTTACTGCCAACCACAATGAGTGTCTAGCACTTTTTTCTACTATAACTTGTTATCCGTTCATTAATTTTGAACAACCTACTTCTTCAATGAATTATAACTAGAAAATGTTAGTTCCTGAAAGCAATTAATCCTGATTAAAACATTGTCCTGTACTAGAAATCCTAAATGCAAGAGAGCAGCTCCTGAAACAGTTCTGGCACTATCACATTTTATACATTCTGCTACAATCTTCTCTTTTCAAGAGGAGTTGATTGTTATTATTTTGGAATTATGGTTAATATTTATTTGACTGCTATTTTTAACGAATGCACCACCCAATACTGGCTCTCTTTTTGTAACGTTTTGTGTCTAATCTATTTCTGAAACACAGCTATCTGAATTACATGAACTGCTTATTGAAGTTGAATCAGTGTGGAGAGGAAAAGAAAATAGATGTCTCTGTGGGTATGTCACATTAAAAATGTACCTACAAGCTATTTACCTTAAAACCATCTATTTTTCAATATGTTTAGATTCTGATAGAATTTAGCCTCTCAACTCACACAGTGTTAATGCAGTTTTATTTCATGCCTCTCAAAAGCAAACCACAAATTACTGTTTATTTAAATTGTATTTTTTTAGTTTTTTTTTTTAATTGTATTTTATTTTATTTGAGAACATACTGTACAGAGGGGCTACAATTACATGGGCAGGATAATGCATACATTTCTTACCAAGCATTGCAGCCTCCTCCTTTGTTTACCCTTCACTTCCCTTCCCCGCCTCCCCCCTCCCCCCACCCAATTATACCCCCCTCCTCCCCCCACACCGACATTGTAAATCTGGATTTGACATGACATTTTGTACTGCTCATTGTTGCAACAGGTCTACCTGAATCCTTAAATGACTTGTTTGTCCCCATCTCCTCCACATGTTATACTGACATCAAATATAGTGAAAGCGGGGGTTACACTGTGTGGGGGGGGACATACAAAGCAACAAAGAAATAATCTTATAAATGCATTAGAAACACATGCATGAAAGAAACGAAAACATTAAAATACATATTTAAGGGTTCATTTTCCTAACATCACATTATCTGACCTTTTCCGCTTGACTCATACCTATACTAGATATTGCAAATAAGGGAAACCATGGGACCTATGCTTCTTTGGGCCTGGCTTACTTCACTTAATATAATTTTTTCCAAACCTTTCCATTTCCTAACAAATGGGGAAATGTCATTCTTTCTGATGGAGGCATAGAAATCCATTGTGTATATATACCACATTTTCTTGATCCATTCATCTACTGAGGGGCATCTGGGTTGGTTCCATATCTTAGCTATGGTAAATAATGCTGCAATAAACATAGTTGTGCTGGTAGCTTTAGTGTGGTCTTGTTTGTAAACATTTGGGTAAATGCCCAAAAGTGAGATTGCTGGATCATAGGGGAGATCTATGTGAAGTCTTTTGAGGAACCTCCATACTGCTTTCCAAAGTGGTTGAACAAGTTTAAATTACCACCAACAATGAAGTAAGGTTCCTTTCTGTCCACATCCCCTCCAGCATCTCTTGTTATTAGAGTTCTTGATTTTTGCTGTTATAACTGGAGTGAGGTGATATCTCAATGTTGTTTTGATTTGCATTTCTTTTATGGCTAGGGATGTTGAACATTTCTTCATGTGTCTATTGGCCATCCTTCTTTCTTCTTCAGAGAAGCTTCTCTTTAAGTCTTTCGCCCACTTATTTATTGGGCAGTTGTTTCTTTGAGGATTTGTTGTTGGGTGGTTTAATTTTTTGAGTTCCAAGTTTATTTTAGATATGAGACCCTTGTCTTTTGTATGGCTAGTAAAGATCTTCTCCCAATCCTGGGCTTTCTATTGATCTTGCCAGCTATGTCAATTGCCCTGCAGAAGCTCTGCAATCTTATGCAATCCCATTTGTTCAACCTTTCTTTGATTTGTTGTGCTTCCGGGTCTCTATTCAGAAAATTTCGGCCTGAGCCAAGGAGACCTAGGGTTTCTCCTATTCCATCCTGTAATGTTTTCAGAGTGTCTGCTTTGAGTTCAAGGTCTTTGATACATTTGGAGTTGATTCTGGTGCAGGGTGATATATAAGGATCGAGCTTTAGTTTTCTACATGTACTTAACCAATTTTGCCAGCACCATTTACTGAAGAGGCTGTCTTTCTTCCATTCTTTTGTTTTAGCTTCCTTATCGAAGATTAGATGGCTATAGGTCTGTAGGTTCATTTCTGGGTTTTCAATTCTATTCCATTGGTCCTGAGGTCTGTTCTTATGCCAATACCAAGCTGTTTTGATTACTATGGCTTTATAGTAGAGTTTGAAATTTGGTATTGATATTCCTCCAGCAGTGTTCTTTCCGTTGAGGAGCGTTTTTGCTATTCGAGGTCTTTTATTGTTCCATATGAATTTTTGGATTGCCTCCTCTATTTCCTTGAAGAATGAGGGTGGAATTTTGATAGGTATCGCGTTGAATTTGTAGATAGCCTTGGGAATTATTGCCATTTTCACGATGTTAATCTTGCCAATCCAGGAGCATGGGAGGTTTTGCGATTTTTTAAGTTCTGTGTTCATTTCCTTTTTCAAGATTTTAAAGTTTTCATCATAGAGGTCCTTCACTTCTTTGGTTAAGTTAATTCCTAGGTATTTTATTTTTTGTGGGGCTATTACAAATGGAGTTGCTTTCCTAATTTCAGCCACACTTTTCTCATTGTTGGCATATAGAAAAGCCATTGATTTTGGGGGGTTAATTTTATAACCTGCTACTTTGCCAAAATTTTGGATCAGCTTGAGTAATTTGGGAGTGGAGTCTATGGGATTCTTTAAATACAAGATCATGTCATCTGCAAAGAGGGAGAGTTTTATTTCTTCTTTCCCTATTTGGATCCCCTTTATGTCTGCATCTTTTCTTATTGCTGTAGCTCGGCATTCTAATACTAGATTGAAGAGAAGTGGAGAGAGTGGGCATCCTTGTCTTTTTCCTGAGCTAAGAGGAAATGGCTTTAGTTTTTCACCATTGAGTATAATGCTGGCTGTAGGTTTGTCATATACAGCCTTTATTGTATTGAGGAATGTTCCATGGATTCCTAATTTTTCCAGAACCTTCATCATAAAGGGGTGTTGGATCTTGTCAAATGCTTTTTCTGCATCTATTGAGATAACCATGTGGTTCTTATTCTTGCTCCTGTTGATGTGATGAATAATATTAATTGATTTGCGTATATTGAACCAGCTTTGCATCCCTGAAATGAATCCTGTTTGATCATGGTGTATGATTTTTTGGATGAATTGTTGAAGTCGATTGGCCAAAATTTTGTTGAGAAGTTTTGCATCAATGTTCATCGAAGAAATGGGTCTATAGTTTTCTTTCTTTGATGAGTCCCTGCCTGGTTTTGGGATGAGGGTTATGATGGCTTCATAGAATGTGTTCGGTAGTGAGCTTTCTCTTTCAATTTCATTGAAGAGTTGGAGGAGTATTGGTGTGAGCTCTGCTTTGAAGGCCTTGTAAAATTCCGCTGTAAAACCATCTGGTCCTGGACTTTTCTTAGCTGGGAGGTCTCTTATTGCTGTTTCTATTTCAATGCTTGATATGGGCCTGTTAAGCTGGTTTAACTCATCTTGGTTTAGTTTTGGCATGTCAATATTTGCTAGGAAAAGGTCCATTTCTGTCAAGTTCTCAAACTTATTAGCATAAAGTTTTGAGAAGTATTCCCTTATAATGTTCTGAATCTTGGTTGTTTCCGTGGTGATGTTTCCATTTTCATCTCTGAGTTTATTAATTTGGGTGTGTTCTCTCTTTTTTCTGATAAGGTTTGCTAAGGGTATGTCAATTTTGTTAAGTTTTTCGAAGAACCAACTCTTTGTTTTGTTGATTCTTTCTATAGTTTTTTTGGATTCTAATTCATTTAATTCTGATTTAATTTTGATTATTCCTTTCCGTCTACTGGATTGGGGTTTATCTTGCTCCTCTTTTTCAAGGAGGTTTAGATGTGTCATTAAATTGTTAGTTTCCGATCTCTCCAATTTGTTGATGTAGGAGCTCAGAGCTATCAACTTGCCTCTGAGTACTGCCTTTGCTGTGTCCCAGAGGAGCTGGTAATTTGTGTGTTCATTTTTGTTGAATAGCATGAACATTTGAATTTCCTTTCTAATCTCTTCCATGACCCACTCATGATTCAGCAGTGTGTTGGTCAGCCTCCATGTGATACCGGACTTTCTTTGGTGGCTTTTGGTGTTGAGTTCTAATTTTATTCCCTTGTGGTCAGAGAGAATGCAAGGTATAACTTCAATGATTCTGAATTTAGACAAGTTTGCTTTGTGGCCTAAAATATGGTCTATTTTAGAAAACGTTCCATGTGCTGCTGAGAAGAACGTGTATTCTGATGCTGCTGGGTGAAATGTTCGGTAAATGTCTGTTAAGTCTAGTTGATCTATGCAGCTGTTTAGATCTGCGGTTTCTCTGTTGAGTTTTTGCCGAGTTGATCTATCTAGTGGGGAGAGTGGTGTGTTAAAATCCCCAACGATTAATTTCTTTGGATCTATATGGGATTTGAGGGAAAGTAGTGTTTCTTTGATAAATTTGGGTGCTCCATTGTTTGGCGAATAGATATTTAGAATTGTAATATCCTCCTGAAGGAGAGATCCTTTAATTAGTATGTAGCGACCTTCTTTATCTCTTCTCACGAATTTTAATTTGAAGTCTATTTTATCTGATATTAGGATTGCAACTCCCGCCTGTTTATGAGGGCCGTTTGCTTGGTAGATTTTGTTCCAGCCTTTAACCTTGAATATATGTTTGTTTTTACGGGCAAGATGTGACTCCTGCAGGCAGCAGATAGAAGGGTCTTGTTTTTTAATCCAACTAGACAGTCTATGTCGCTTAATTGGAGAGTTCAGTCCGTTAACGTTAAGAGATAGTACTGAGAGGTATTTGGGAGTTCCTGCCATGTTATCCACCTTCTTGGGGGCTGTGAAAACTGGGTTCTTCCTAAGGTTCTTGGATTCTCAGTTTGGGTGCAGTTTCTTGGCCTTTGTTGCGTTCTTGTTGGTTTTCTATGTGTAGGACATCTTTAAGAATCTTTTGCAGGGCTGGTTTGGTGGAGATGTATTGTTTGAATTTTTCTTTGCTATGGAAGGTTTTTATTTGGCCTTCAGTTATGAAGGAGAGTTTAGCTGGGTACAGTATTCTTGGTTGATAGTTGTTTGTTTTTAGGGCATGGCATACGTCATTCCAGGCTCTTCTTGCTTTGATTGTCTCTGCTGAGAAATCTGAGGTAATTCTAATTGGTTTCCCTTTATAGGTGATTAACCTTTTGTCCTTGACAGCTTTAAGGATCTTTTCCTTGGTCTGGGTTGATCCTGTGTGGATTATAATGTGACGGTGGGATGTCCTATTCTGGACTGGTCTATTTGGGGTTCTAAAAGCTGCTTGTATCTGAATAGGCCTAACTTTTTGTATGTTTGGGAAGTTCTCTGCTAGGATCTTGTTAAACAAATTTCCTAGACCATTAACTTCTGTTTCTAGGTGCTCCTCTACACCCATTATCCTTAGATTCGGCCTTCTGATGGTGTCTTCCAGGTTTTGGATAGACCTATCATATTTCTTGGACTTGTCTTGGATGGTTGTATGTTCTTTCTCTATAATATCTAGGCTGTCTTCAATCCCTGAGATTCGATCTTCTGCATGGTCTAACCTGCTGTCAAGACTCTGTACTTTGTTTTTTATCTCTTTTCCTTCTAATTGTTCAGCTTTGATGGCTTCAAGTTCTTTGTTGAAGCTCTGTTTTAGGTCTTGTATGAATTTCTTTACTTCCTTAATTTGGTGTTCAGTGTTTGTTCTCAAATCACTTAGTTGATTGGTTATGGTTTCTTTGGACTCCCATTCCTTCTGTTGGGTTCCATTCAGCATTCCCTTTGTGGTCTCCCTGACTTACTTCAGCTCTTTGTTAATGGATTCCATGAATGTCTTTAGTGATCTTTGTGTATTCTCTACCTGGTCTCTTAATTCGTGAATTACTCTTTGATTAGTTTCCTCCCTTCTGTGGGATTCCTGCAGTTCTCTTTGAGTGTTCTCTGCCTGCTCACGCCATTCCTCCCTTTCTCTTTGAGTATTCTCAAGTTGTTCACGCAAATCCTGTATCAGTTTTTGAGAAGCTTCTTCACGCTTATGATATTCCTGTATAAACTTCTGGGATGCCTCCTCTCTCTCCCTATCATGCTCATACAGAGTCCTTTGTACATTGTCAAACTTCTCATTTATCATGTTTGCTATTAGTGTTTGTAGAGCTATTTGGGAACTCTCCTCTGGATTATTCTTTATCTGTTCTAATCCCTGATTATCAAGGTTGGGAATTGAGATACCCGAATTTGCCATTTTTCTTGTGTTTTTCCGGCTTATTCAGCCCATTTGAGATAAAGATTGCACCAGTTTTTTGCTAGAACACTATCTTAAGGCAACCATCAACCAAAGTTTGCATTTGTACAGTCAATAGTCTACAGATACAATCTAGTTCAACAGATACATCTATTCAACATCAAACGACTATATGTTAAAGGACTTCGAACCACAGAAAAGAATTTGGAAAACCAGAAATTATTAGGATTAGGGAGAGATGTGGGTAAAAAATAGGAATAGATTGGTGTGGGGAGGCACAGGGAGAGTTAACTATGTCCTAATCACAATGCAGGAAATGGGTTGTGTAGGATGCAAGTAGAGAGAGAGAGAAAAAGAAGAGCCGGAAAGGGGAATAAAGAGAGACTAGAAAAAGAATAGAAACGTAAAAAGTAATGTTATTATAGAGGTTAAAAGACCGACTATTTAGAGAGGAATGTGAATATGTTATGAGAAGGGGAGGGACATAGAGGAGATGTGAAAAGCTTTAAGGATGGGAAAGGGAGAAGAAAAGATCAGAAGTTCAGTAGAGCTAGATAAAAAACAAAAAGATAATTAAGAAAGAAAGAAAAAGAGAAAGAAGACAAGAAAAGAAAGGAAAACTCTCATTCACGTATTCCTAAAATAAAAATTATAAGATGAGAAAAAAAAAGTTACTGGAAAACAATTATTTTTTCAGAAGAGGCAAAAATTAAAGATTAATAAAAGTTTTAGAAGGGAAAAAAATTTATATATATATATATATATATATATATATATATGGTAACAAAAAAACAAAAAACAAGCAAAAAAATAGAAAAGAAGAATAAGAAGGAAAAAAAAAGAAAAAAAAAGTCTTTTGATTTTTTTTTTTGGGGGGGAGGCGTGGGAAGAATCCTGTATCTCCCTTTTGTCTGCAACCAGTCTCTTGTTGGAGTCTCTGGTCAGCTTGAGGTCCTGTGGCTTGATTGGTTTCTTAAGTCGGTTGGTTGGAAGAGGCAAAAAATTGCTCAGCTTTACCCAAGATTTTGAGATCCCCCTCCCAGGTTAGTTTTCTGGGAGGGTGGTCTGCTTTGAGAGTCACAAAAGAGGGGGATGTGGTGATGAGGCTAGGTTCTGGGTAGAGTTGAGGCCTTTCAACAAACAGTAGCTTTTCCCTGGGGCTATTTTGTGATAAAGCTCACAGCGCCCAGCCTGGAGCCATTCTCAGGGTTTCTGTTTTCCAATTGATTGTGGTGGCTGCTAGAGGGAGGGGCAGCCTCTGGCTCTGGTTACCCAGTGAGGCAAGGCACTCCGATGGCTGGCGCCTGAGCTGGGTGACTTTTCCCTGGATGGAGCTGAGTCTGGCAGGTCACTTCGCTGTTAAGTTCTTGTAACCTGCTAAATGACTCCTTTTATTCCAAGGCCTGAGCTGGAGCTAGCAGCAATTCTGAGCTTTGTTGGTATCCAAGATGGAGATCACCGGTGTGGGGGGGGAGGGGTGGCCTTCCCTCCTCTGCTCCCTGAGGAGTGAGGATGTCGGGCTTGTACTGACGCCGAGTCTTGGATCCTGGGTCGTCTCTGGTCTGCAAACAGCAGGATGAAGATGTTCGCTCCTTGTCGGTTCTTGTTGGTGTTGAGTAGAATCCGCTCACCCGCTGCGTCTGGCTCCTTCGTCCTGGACTCTCTGTGTCTCAGGTATGACCCCACGGCCATGGTCGCCGCCGTGACCCCGCCGCCGGAGGGGCAGCTGGTGCGTTTCCTTGGCTTCCCCTCTCTCGTCTAACTCTCTGTCCTGTGATGGCACACTTGGTGTGATTCTCTGGCTTAGGACTGTTCACTGGAACTCTAAACCTACTTTCTATGCGAGAGCTTGTTCAGATTCCAGCTTCTCCTCCGCCATCTTCCCGGAACTCGTATTTTTTTAGTTTTAAAATTTTTCTTTAACAAACTATATTTTAAAAAATTAGCCAAGGCAAATGGTTTATTAGATATTTAGAGTCATGTTCAGACACTATGGTGGAAGCCAGAAAGAGAAAAAAATCATGTTTTTTTTCTTCCTTGAGGCAGTCTTATTTATTCATCTAATTCTGAAAGAATGAAATTCTTGATTTGAAGCCTTTTGCTTGATATCCACAGCGTGTAATTCTTACTTTGTTGATAGAAAAATTTGGAAAAAGGATGAGAATTCTCACTAGAAAAATGGGAAGAGGAAAAGAGAAATAGAAATCTAGATATTTTGATCTTCCTCACCTCAATCACAAGGTCTGGATAATGATTATGGATATTAGATACAATGGTCTAGAGTGGCTAACCCCATCTATAGAAAGAATATAACCTCATTAGTGATCATATGGAGAATCCGTATTTATAAAAAAAAGTAATAATTTCCAACAGGAAATGTTATATATTTGCTTAGTTCTTGTTTAGTATTTGTTAAATTCTGATGTGCTATAGTCAACTATCATAAAGGTATACAACAATGGTAAGAAACTAACAACTAACTAACAGCTTAATTCTGCCTGCATTATATATATGAGGCTGTATTTGAGTTTTGCCTAAATTTCACATGCTATATTCTTCCAGTATGTAAGTTGAAAAAAGACTCCTTCTGAAAATATGTTATTTTTATAGCTAAGGGAAAACAAGTCAGCTATTAAACACAGACAATGAGACAGAAATCTTCCCCTAGAAATAATCTTTCACCACTTCTGTTTCATTTTTGTAAATTGAAGCAAGTCACATGACCCATCTTGACAATGCAGAGTAGAGGTAAATCTTACCTACAGGAAGCTGATGCAGGACATACAGTAAAATGCCCAGATATGCAACACTTGAGATAAAGAGGAAAAAAAAAATAGAACTACAGTACAATCAATCATACTTGTTATCACATGTCTCTGCAGGAAGGAAACTATTATGTTCCTTTGTTTCTGAAATTACTGTGATCTTCAAATCAAGTATTTTATGCTTGAATGTTACAGGAATTAGAGAACATTTTGATCCTGAGACAGCATAAAATCTCAAAGAAAGCTGGAGTAAGCATTTCAATTCTACATTTTGTTCTCCAAGAAAAGAAACCATTTTATAGACAATACTTAATATTTTCTTACCTAGTATCTTTTTTTTCCAGAAATGGATTTTGTTAATATATGTGATTATCCACCAGAATAAATGTCATCATTTATCTGCATCTTGTACAGACAGAATAGTCAATTAGAAGTAAGTGGGAGTTTATCAGTAGCACTTTTTAAAAATGCAAAAAGTGTGGACAGGGAGTCAATATACATATTTTTCCACCATCACATTCCACATCCTCCTTCTTCCTTCCTAGAAAACACACCCTATCAATAAAAAGACTTAGATATTTGGCTCGTGACCTTGAAAGTGGAAACAGAATATTAGGGATATCGGAGATGGTCAATAATTTTTTACATAATAATGTCACATGCAACAGCCTTATGAGTCCAGCAGGCCTTAACACTGTACTTCCTTAGTGATGTGATAGGAATGTCAGCTTTACTGGACTTAGTATTGTTTTCCACTTCCTTTTCTACCACCTGGCCTAAATTATAATACATAGTAATGGAATGAAAAAGTAATGCCATCTTAACCAAGTCCCATTGCGAAATGAGATGTATAAGACGTTATGTTGAAAAACGAACTTTACAACTTTGGCGGGGGAGGGATGGGGAATCAGTGGGCAGGGATGGTAAGGGGAAGGAGGAGGCAACAATGCTTGCTAAGAAATGTACTCTTTACCTTGCTCATGTAATTGTAACCCCTCTGTACGATATTTTCACAATAAGAAAACGTATAAATATAAAAAGTAAGAAAGTTATTTAGGGCTTTGGGAATGTGGCTAAATGGAAGAGTTATTGCTTTCCATGAATCAAACCCTAGGTTCAATTCCTCAGTCCCACATAAATAGAAAAAAAACCTGAAATTTGAGCTGTGCCTCAAGTGGTGAAGTGTTAGCCTTCAGCCAAAAAAAAAAAAAAAAAAGCTCAGGAACAGTTCCCTGCACCTGAGTTCAAGCCCCAAGACTGGCAAAAAAAGTCATTTAGCTAGTAAATGCGAAATGAATAACCCATACTTGGAATATACAATTGCTCATTCCAACTGATACCTAGCAATAGTCTGTAATTCATTTATTTTACCTATATTAGAATACTATTTTTTAAAGGGCAGGGAAGGTGCCTCAGTAGTAGAGAGCTTGCCTTGCACACATGAGGCCCTGGGTTTGACTCCTCAGCACCCCATAAGCAAAAAGAAAACAGTCGGAAGTGTCGCTGTGGCAAAAATGGTAGAGTGCTAGCCGTGAGCTGAAGAACTGAGAGACAGCGCCCAGGCCCAGATTTGAGGCCCCACGACTGGACCCAAAAAAAAACAAAACCAAAAAAACAAAAAATGTTCTGTTAATAGGTCATGGCAATTAATGCCAAGAATGTGATTAGATATCAGGTGAAGATTAATCCTGGAAATTCAAAGATTCCAGGATTTTGAGTGGTCACTGCTAATCACAATGAGAAGGGTAGTCTATGTGAGATTTGGAAAACTTTTTGGTAAGTCACGGCATCAAAAAGGCATAGGATAATTAATAGCTTTGACAGAAGAGAAGGAATAACTCCCCATGGAGTGAATAAATGATAGGAATAACTAAGTTATACCACAAACTGTTCTAGGGAACCATTTTTGGTTATTGAAGAACTAGTTATCAACTACGCTTATTTCTTATTGCCTTTAGCATTCTAGTCACTTACGCTAGTTCTTAATCTCTGTGTGATGAATTGTATATCCTTCTATGCTATTCTTTCATACCTTACTTCCTTTGCTTTCTAAAAATATTAGTCTTTTATATTTCTCTATGAACAATTTCTGATACTAAGTCCACATAAACAGACAGAGTGGATGCTAATGTAAGAGTCCCAAAACACATGAATCATTAATGTAACAACATGGAAAAGGAGGATATATTTATTGCTACCTCAATTTTTCTGTAAAGCTGCAATGTCATTATTGATTGAAATATCCATTCTTTGTCTACATAGTGTCATTGAGTGCACATCAATGAAAATACAAGCCGGACGCTGGTGGCTCACAACTGTAATCCTAGCTACTCAGGAAGATGAGACTAGAGGATTGTGGTTCAAAGACAGCCTGGTCAGGAAAGTCCATGAGACCCTTATCTTTAATTAACCACTAGAAATCCCGAAGTGGTGCTGTACCTAAAGTGGCAGAGCGCTCAACTTGAGCTGAAGAGCTGAGGGACAGAGCCCAGGATCAGAGTTAAAGCCCCATGACCAACAAAAAACTGCAAAAAGACTTTGAGTATCCCCAAAAGGAACAACGAAGTCAATAGTAATCTTCCCAAACAGAAAAAATAATTACAAACTGATTCAGTACACCTACTTTTGCTGAGTTATTTAAGTTATGGCTTCTTTGCTGGACATATTATCTTCTTTTAAAAATTGTCAAATATTAGCTTTATTATAAACTTAATCTAATATTTCTTGTTTCAAAAGAGAAGTCCATATAATTGATGTCATTTGGCTTTCTTACTGTCTCAGTTCAAAGTCAACCCAGGCAGGAGAGTCTGTCAAACTCTTATCTGTAATTAAACACTAAAAAAGCCAGAAGTGGAGTTTTGGCTCAAACAGTAGAGTACTAGGTTAGGGAACAGATGTACAGTAAATACAACTGTACAGGGACAGTGTCCACCCTCTGTATTCAAGGCCCAGAACCAGCACAAACTAAACAAACAAACAAGAAAATGAAAAAACCCACATATATCTTTGGACCATCCTTATAGCACTGGTTTGAGAAGAAGCTCCTTTTGCTGATCATGCTCACTGGATCCCGATTTTTGGAACCCTTATTACTATGGAGCACTCAGGACCAGACTAAAGAAATGGATAACTGACTCCTGCAATAGGAGAATCATCTGAGGAGAGGAATATCCATGCATAGGACACTTTAAAACCTGCATGTCTTTCTTTCTTTGCAGTAGGACTCTTTTAAAATAAAGTTATTTTCTTTTATTCTATGCTTGCCTTCAAATGGCATATTGTTTCCTTTTGTTATACTCTCAACTGGAAGTTTACAGACAAGTTTATATGAGTAAAGGACACACTACAAAAGATCAGGGACAGAATTTCCTTCAGGCCTTGGATTATTTTCTTGTATAGTAAAAAAGTACAGCACAAATTAACTTGAACTTTGTCATTTCTCTATGTTCAATTCCTCTCTTAGGATCAGTTTCCACTTGCAGTAACAGTTCCTTCCCCTTACTTCCAGTAACAATCTATGATGGTGCCCCATCTAAAATGAATATTTTCTGGCTTCATTGAAATAGCACAAGCACATCTTTGGACATGAGGTAATGTGTTTCAGAGATAACTTCGTAATGAGAAAATATGTAATTTAAATGTTTTATAAAACATTATCCATGTACACATGGCCATATAAGATGATGTTAAGTGAAATGTACCCCAAGATAGGGACACAACTTGCTTTTTCTTTCTTGCTATTGTTGTTAATGTATCTAACATGTACTATGTGATTTTTTTCTTCCTCCATGGTATAACCCCTGTTTTCACTATATTTGATGTCGGCGACCTGCATCTTGCATATACATTTTTCTAATGTGGGGAGGGGAAGGGAAATAACAAAAAGCTGAAAAAAGAATACAGTATGACCCATTGAAACAATGAGTTGTACAAGGAACTATGTAGAAAATGAACTTTACAACTTGAGCAGGGGAGAAGGAAGTTGGGGCGGTGGGGAGGAAAGGGATGGAAGGTGAAAAACAAAAGAGGAGGTAACAGAGCTTAATAGATAATGTACTCATTTACTTACTTATGTAACTCTAACCCCTGTTTACACCATTTTATAATAAAAAACATGAAAAAAACATCGTGGAGTAGTTTAAGTTCAAATTTCCTGTGTGCACTGTAATTAAGACCAATTTTACCTGGGAAGAAGGTTCTCAGAAACATATATTTGTGAGTGTGTGTGTTCTGCATTATTTCCCAAGTGTACATAAGTTAACATTAGGAGAAACAATAGGAATAATAGAAAAAAAGGAGTTTTGTGCTTAAGTATAATGGTTGAATACACTACAGAAGATTCTGCAAATAACAAAACTTTGAAACAATAAAGCCATTCCAGTATGTAGATCTATGGGATATAAAGAGCATTACTACTAAGTGGAACATGAATGATGAGGCCACTCTTATTTTCTACTAAATCTAAATCATGGTAGCTAATCATACAAATTTGTAAAAAATAGAAGGGAAGAATTATTCTTGTTCCAAAGAAGTCAGATATAAGAGCATGGACTTAACTGGAAAAAAGGCTAAGTTGAGAGAGCAGGAATTATACTAGCAATGAACTGGGGGATAAGATCACATTTCTTTTTCTTTATTTCTTTGATGTTTACGGGTCTTGAATTCTGGGCCTGGGTGATGTCCCTCCACTCTTCAATTCATGGCTAGAGCTCTACCACTTGAGCCACAGTGTCAATTCCTTTTTCTGGTGGTTAATTGGAGATAAGTGCCTCAGAAAACTTTCCTACTTGTGCTGCATTTGAACTGCAATCCTCAGATCTCAGCCTCTTGAGAGAATTATAGGCTTGAGCCACCAGTACCCGACTCAAGATCACATTTCTAGGAGTGTACACTCAGGATAGGTAATGTGTATGTTCATCTATCTTTGTATGAATTCTTGAGTTAAAAATCTGGGCTACAGCTTAGACTTTACATTAACAAAAGTATTTCTAGTTTAAAACTTGATACTCATGGAAAAAATAAAAACTAAGAATGTAAAAGAGTCAGGGAAATTCAATTTGCATCCAGCCTGGGCAGAATAGCCTTTGCAACAATACCTATAATTAACCAGCCAAAAGCTGCATTGGAAGAATGGCTCAAATGATGTAATACTAGTTATGAGCAAGATTTCTGAATAAGAGCTTGAGATTTTTGCATACATACATACAAACATTCACATACACACAGAAGCACTTATATGAGCAAACACACATATGAAACAACTCTCAGAATGTGTAGAAATGTTAGAAAATAATAGAAAATATGTCCTGAGTAAGACTAAAATGAAGTAATAATTTTTAATATTAGAAAGTCCTCAAGTGAACTTAACCCCCAAAAGCTTGAGAATGTTATATAGGTAGGGACAAAAGATAGTAAGAGAGTCAAGTAATCATTACTAAAGGGATCGGATCCATGGAGGAATGAATCAGAGACCCCTGCAGGTGCATCTGAAAATGTTCATATCCTATGTCAAATATTAGGACATCTTTGAAAATTGTACATCAAAAGTTTGAGCAGTCAGTCTAGATTATAAGATCATTGGAGAAGTTCACAATTACTATTATGTTTCTAGATTAAATAAACCAACAACCTATGGCAGGGCAATGTGATACAAACCTGAAATTCTAGCACTCAGATTAAGACAGGAGATTAGAGAGTGGATTGCATAGTGATACTTTCCTTGGGCTAGGTACTATAATTTTGCTCAATAAAACAAACCAAAGGACAAGAAAGGAATTCACAGTTGGAAGTTTGGGATAATTTTGAGAAGTTTTGAGAAGTCATTTCCTATTTAAATGCAACTCATATATCATCCTCAGTCATGTTTTACATGCTCTCTTCATTACAGAATATTCCTAGATGCAAATAGCTCATGACTCTGAACCAAAAATTTGAAAAAGTAAGCATCATTCTGTTGGATTCCAAAGAAATGATGAAGGATTACAAAAGCTTAAGCCTGGAGAAATAGAAAAGATATATAATTTAGCACATTGTAGACCTGGCTAAATGAGAATTTAGATTCAAAATAAATATTTTGTTTGTAATTTTATATTCTACAGAATATTACAAAATTCTTTTTAAGTAGAAGTTTTAATTTACAAATTCACAAATGATTCTGGCATTCTATTTGTCTAGAATATTCTTTCAAGAGAGTTATAATTAGGATTTAGTTAATAGATAATTCCAACAGTTCATGCATAACGTGATAATATGAATAATCTAGAAAGAGTTGCCAACAAATGGGTGATAGTAATTTATAAATTTAGAAAAAGAGCAATAGTTTGAGATTTTGGTGTAACATGTTATGAAGAGAGTTATTGTGAGACATCTTTTTTCTTCTACCTATACATAACACAGGAAGAAATTTCTTTTTTTTTATTGTGAAAATACTGTACAGAGGGGTTACAATTACATGGGCAAGATCATGAGTACATTTCTTATCAAGCATTGCATACTCCTCCTTTGTTTACCCTTCACATCCCTTCTCAGCCTCCCCCAACCTCCCCAAGCAGTCCTCCTTCTCCCCCCACCCACACCAAAGTTGTAAACTTCATAGAAATTTTCTCGATTACGTACCTCTGTATACAATGAGAAATATGCTAGGTTTCGGCTTTTTTTTTTCATTTTGTTTTTGTTATTTTGTTTGACCTAGGGCTTGACCTCTGGGGCTGGGCACTGTCCCTGAGCCTGTTTTTGGTCAAGATTACTGATCTACCACTTCAACTTCAGTGCCACTTTTGTCTGTCTTTTCCTGAGCAGTTTATTAGAGAAAAGAATCTAAGAAACCTTCCTGCCTGGGTGTGCTTTGAACCATAATATTCAGATCTTAGCCTCCTGAATATCTAGTATAGATAAAAGATAAGTATAAAGAATATTTGCAAATTTTCTGATCTCAAGAATACCACTATGGGAAAATGATGCAGCAAAGTTTAGTGCAGTGTTCTTAGAACAATAGAAAGGGCATTACATTAGTAGAAGTGTAGAATTTTTTCACAATAGTGTTAAGATAGTCATGCTGTGAATTTAGGGAATTTTAAGGTGCAACTTACAAGTTGGAAAATGTTGGGCTAGAATGACTTCAATGCATAAAATGTTGGGATTGATTGTCATAGGAATAATAGCTTACTCTAGTGTAATTAATTATATAGATTCTTCACGGTTTTTTTTTCTACAAGAATGTGGCTAGTTTTTCTATTGACTTTTAATTATGTAACACCGCATTAGAAACTGCATCTATTGCAGAATTAAATAAAATGCATACAGGCACTGTTTTAAATGTCTCTGGTATGGCATGTTCAGAATTTGAAAATGAGTAGTTAGCAGTGATACGAATTTTAAAGAACACATATATTCTCTCCTGTTAACAAAAATTCAGTTTTAAAAGTTAGGAGTTTCCAGAGAATTGAACTATTTTCTATTTAGTATGAGACGATACTAAAATAATTTTTTTTTCAAAATAATGGCAAGTTTATTCTGAAAATTTTGTATAGTTTGATAACATTCCAGTTGATGACCCTCTGATAAAGAAAGGGGCAATTAATTCAAATTAGAAGCCAAATATTGTTCATTTTAAAGGTAATACACATAGAATAATATTTACTATACCAATACAGTGAAATTATATTTTATGTAGCTTATTATTATATTTAATTTTATTGTCAATTTAATATATAGAAGGGGTTTCAGTAATTGTAGTGAATACATAACATGTCGAACTTTTTACCCCCTCCCTCATTTTTCTCACACTTTTCATTCACAATACCCCTCACAAGTCGTAGTGTAAATTTCCAACATGTTGTCTTGTGAGTATTGCTATTGCATTGGTTTGTCCTTTATCCTTTGTGTCGCCATTTTGTTGTTCCTCTTTCCTTGCTAAATTAAGATAAGTATGTATATAATACACAGGATACTGAAATCATATGCAGGGGAATAAAGCACAGAGGAAAATACAAAAGAAAAAAGAAATCACATAGTACATTAAAAATAACAACCACAAAGGAAAACCTCTGTTTCAATGTCTAGGAGTTCATTTTACTCAGCATCCACTTATAGGGTCATAAATACATAGCTGTTGAGCCATTCTGTTCATCTGCTAGGACCATCCTAGACATTCCCTACTTATTACACATGAGGGAAACCATGGAATCTGTTTTTTTGTGTCTTGCTTATTTTACTTAGTAGAATTTTTTCAAGTCTTTCCATTTCCTTATGAATTGGAAGCATAAAATTCCACCTTGTGTGTGTGTGTGTGTGTGTGTGTGTGTGTGTGTGTGTGTGTGTGTGTGTGTGTGTGTGTGTGTGAGAGAGAGATATCGATTTCATCGATTTTATTGATTCGTTCATCTTCTGAGTGGCATATTGGTTTAAAACATGATTTCATTTAAGTATCATTTAGAGTCATTCAAAAATGACAGATACCACCTCCCCAGATATACTAAAATCATAATTTCTAAGTAAGATAGTATTTTATGTTGGTACAAGTGTTGAGATACTTGGATGAGTCTTATGTATATTTTGCACTGAATTAGGCAGGAAGATATCCTATAGGATAAAAATGGTAGTGACAAAATATTCCCTTGAGAAAGATTTAGGATGCTGCCAGAAGTATGAAGAAATTCACATAATTTTGAAGAATTTAGAAATGCAAGCTCAAGTATGTCTCTTTAAATAAAAATTATGCAAGCGGACGGGCAAAAGAAGGGGAAGAGAAGAAATAACTGAGAGCAGAGCAGTGTCCCAAGTTATAGTATAAAAAGATATAATCTACAACTTCCAAGTTAAAAGACAGAACAATATGATACATCCCGCTTAATTTAGGAACATGCAATATATTTACTTGGCTTTTCCCTACTTTAATGCTCCAAAAACAAATGAAGATTTATAAGAAAAATTATATGATTTCCATTACTTCAACCTGAACACTAACTGTGATGAGCTCTCTTTTTCTCACGTTGCACTTGGAAAATAGTCCCTAATTTGATGATGTTGTGGCTAATTACAGTGGGAGTTAGGGGCTTCTACTTGTACCATTATGCCAGAGTAGTTTAAAGCAGTTTTCTCCAAGATAGTAAACTACATTCTCTGAAGCAGTACTTTGAACATATCTTCACACATGAGCACATAATTTGAAATTATACTTCAGCATTCCCTTGGCACATTCTACTTTGTGACTTTGTCTTCTTTGCACATTCTTTTTGAGATCATGGTTGCTCTATTTCCATTTCATCTTTACAAACTGCTAAAACATTGTTCAACTACCAGTTCTTGTTTGCACACGCCCAGTTTATTTATCAAGGTACTTTGTCCATGTTAAACAATAGGGTAGTACTCACTCTCTGAGGAGAAAATTTCCACAGTATAACCCTATGCCCACATTCGAGGATGTAGAATTTAAAGCATTATGAGACAAACAGTGATATTGGAATTGAAAGGCTCCTTAGGGGCATTTTCTTGGAGCTCATTAGTTTTACCAGGAGAAATATAAATATCCACAAATTATGGAGCTAATTAGTATCTGAATTAACACTAGATCCTAGATGTTGTGTTGGTACATGTCAAAATTGTATTATTGTTACATCAGAATCCTTCCTCACTTGCCAATGTGTATGAAAAAATAAAAGAATGGCATTAACACAAAATGTCTAATCTTTTTAGGCATTTAATCCTAGTGGTGAGTGTAATGTCTGAACACTTCCATTCGATAAAACTTGAAAGTTATAAGAGCACTTCCTACATATAAGAATTTGTGGCAGGTTGATTGACAGAGTTATTACAGCATGGAGATATTCCTAACAAAAATTAGATTTAAATAGAGTATATGGCAGTTATGATTTGTCAATGGCTATTGAGGCATTTTTTATTCTAAAGAAGAATCAATTCGAGGAGTCTTCAGTCACATCAGTAAAGCTGTATGTTCAACCTAACACTTGGTGCTATTGTACTACATTTATAATGATTAGGCTGATAAGATATCCAAACCTATCTAAAGACATTTCAATAAAATCTCAAACTAGTGTGGATACATGGGTCACTCCTTGGAACTGTAGCACAAATTAGGCTGGTTTGTGCTGTAGTTCAATCTATAAACTCCTGGCTAAAAAAGTCTTCAAAAAATATTCACAGAATACCTCTAAGTAGTTAATGAGAGTTACATCTGTATAATTCTTCTAAGGTCAGAATAAAAGCCTTTGTTCCCTACATTTAAAATCAACAGGATCTGTTGAATTCATAGATCCAGAATTTCATGACTTTACATTCATATCTCAAAATTTTATCAATATGACTTTCACCAAAACATTGTTCTTTTTGAACTTGTCTATGTCGTTTACTTTTCAAATCCAAATAGCATATTTCCTTCAATACCTTCCTGCAAATTCTTTCCTTCCTTTACATCTGTAAATCTGTGTTTATTACTTTTTTGTTTCCTTATTTATCTTTCTTCTAATCTTGTCCACACTGTTGCTCACATTGCTCGCACATTTGTCAGAATTTTCCTTTTCCTCTTCCCTTTAATAATACCCCTGATTTTTATCATTTTTTCATATTTATGGTCGTTGATATTTTGATGATATCTAAACAGACCTATCTTTGCATCTGTGTAACATAAACTTTAGAATTTTCTCAGAGTTTTTTCCTCTAAATCCATCATTTCCACTTGTAGTCCTTATCACCAAGAATATAACTAACACAAATGCTAGCCAGAGATGTGGATGCACTTTAGATTTCTTCTTACCCTTCTACTCCCTGCCATTAGATAAGATGAATGATCAAGATTTTCTGTTTCTGTCACTAATACAATTTCTATGTACTCCCTTTTATGCGCCTGACACCAGCCTGTTTCAAATACTCATCACTGATCCTCTAGTCCTAAAACAACCGTTTACAAAGTATGATTTTTCCACATAGTCTTTTCATATTGGTCCTCTCCATCACCAAGTTACTCTCCTTCTAAGCACACAGAGTTAAGAGCTCATATACAAATTCGAGTATCATTATTTACTCACTATATTGACTGTTGGCCTTACATTTCTCATCTGTGAATGGAGGTAATTTACCAGAATTATTGAAGAATATATTTGTTGACTTCTGGAGCAAGAAAAAAGATAAGTGAAGAGTCCTTACGTTTTCCACCTTAGCTTATAAATAAAGAGTCAAATTCAATTTGTTGGTATAAATTCACAAAGTGTCATGCAGAAATAAAAATAAATTTTAACTACTGGTTCTATGGCCTGTGTCCTTTTATGGTAACTAGAGATATGTAAGTAGTATTATGTAAATTGGGTCATGTGTTTACAGCTGTACTGAAGAACATACTCTTAATATATCATTGGAAACATTGGTTTGAATACTATCTATATGAGAATGTTATTTGAACTAATCACACTTAGTTGAAAACTATAGCCTAGTCCATCAAAATGTGGAAATAAACGATTTTATTTATTAGGAAAAAATACCACCAAGAAAAGTGAGTACACATTAGAGAAACTGCAGGAATAACGTTAGTATTTTTTACTGTCTGTACCTCTTTATGTGATTTTATTTATTGATATTGAAACTCTCCTCTTGTCATTCTTATTGTATGTAATCCAACACTGTTTATAACTGGACAGCGCCCAGGCCCAGAGTTCAGGCCCTATGACCGGACCCCCCCCCCAAAAAAAAAATGTTATACTGCAAAGAAACAAAGATATGGAGGTTTAAAGTGTCTTATGGATGGATGTTTCACTCCTGAGATGATTCTCTTGTTGCAGGAGTCAGTTATCAATTCTTTTAGTCTGGTCCTGAGTTTTCAATAGCAAGAAGAATTTCAAAAAAGCAGGATCCAGTGAGTATGAGCAGCAAAAGGAGCCTCTCCGCAGACCAGTACTCCTTCAAAGAGGGTCCCAAAGAAATACTTGGGGTTTGTTTTCTTTGCTTGTTTGTTTAGTTTGTGCTGGTTCTAGGGTTTGAACTCAGAGGGTGCACCCTATCCCTCTACCGTTATTTTTCCTGCCCACCTGCCTCCAAAGGTAGTATTCTACTGCTTGAGCCAGAACTCCACTTCTAGCTTTTTCGTTGTTTAATTACAGTTAAGAGTTTGACAGACTCTGCCTCATGAGTTGACTTTGAACTAAGATAGTAAGAAAGCTAAGTGACATCAACTGTATGGACTTCTCTTTCGAACTAAGAAATATTAGATGAAGATTATTATTAAGTTAATATTTGACAATTTTTAAAAGAAGAGAATATGTTCAGCAAAGAAGACATAACTTAAGTAACTCAGCAAAAGTAGGTGCACTGAATCATTTTGGAATTACTATCTCTGCTTGGGAAGATTACTATTTACTTCATCATTCCTTTTGGGGAAAGTTAAAGTCATATTTGCACTTTTGTTAGTTGTGGGGCTTGAACTCTGATCCTGGGCACTGTCCCTCAGATCTTCAACTCAAGTTGAGCACTCTACCACTTTAGCTACAGCATCACTTCTGGGTTTCTGGTGGTTTAATGAAGTAAGGATTTCATGGACGTTCCTGACTAGGCTGGTTTTAACCACAATCCTCTGGTCTCAACCTCCTGAATAGCTAGGATTACAAGCATGAGCCACCAGCACCCGGCTCATATTTGTGTTTAGTGCAGTTAATGACACTAGACAAAATACAAAATTCAAACAATAGAAATCTGAACCAAATTATGTGACATTGCCGCTTTTCAGATTAATTGAGGTAGCAATAAATATGTCCTACTTTTCCATGCTGTTACATTAATGACTCATGAGCTATGGAACCCTTACATTAGCATCCTCTTCCATCTGTGTAGGTGTATTCAGTATCAGGAAATGTTCATATAGAAATACGAAAGAAGTTTTTAGACAGCAAAGGATATAAGGTATGAAAGAACAGCATAGAAGGAGATACATTTATCACACAGAGATTAAGAACTAGCCTAAGAGATTTAGAATGCTAAAGGCAATGAGGAATAAGCGTAGTTGATAACTAGTTCTTCAATAACCAAAAATGATTCCCTAGAATGGTTTCTGCTATACCATAGTTACTATCATTTATTCCTTCAATCTGGAGTTGTTCCTTCTCTTCTGTCACAACTATTAATTAGCCTCTGCCTTTTTGGTGCCATGATTGGCCAAAAAGGTTTCCAAATCTCACTTAGATTACCCTTCCCATTGTGATTAGCAGTGATCACTCAAAAGCCTGGAATCTTTGAATTTCCAGAGTTAATCTTCACCTGACATCTAAGCACATTCTTGGCATTAATTGCCATGACCTTATGAAGAAAACTTTTTTTCCACACAGTATCCTAATATAGGTAAAGTACATGAATTAGGGACTATTGTCAGGTATCAGTATGGAAGGAGTAATTATATGTTCCAAGTATAGGTTCTTTATTTTGCATTTACTAGGTAAATTTTTGTTGTTGTTGTTGTTTTGCCAGTCCTGGGGCTTAAACTTAGGGATAGGGAATTATTCCTAAGATTTTTTTTTCTCAAGGCTAACCCTCTACCACTTGATGCACAGCACCATTTCCAGTGTTTCTTTTTCTGTTTATGTGGTACTGAGGAATTGAACCCAGGGTTTCAGGCATGCTAAGCAATCACCATAACATGAAGCCCAATCCCACAGCCCTAAATGACTTTCTTAAGATAGCATTACATTTTCATTTTGTAACTATATATCATAACTTGGCCAGAAATTTTTGCTAGAAAAGGACATGGAACACAATACTGTGTCAAGTAAGGCTAGATGGACAATGAATAACCATCATGGTCTAGCAAGGCATAGAGGGGCTTACCTCATGGAGCTCATACAACAGACTGAGCGAGACAGCTCCTGACCCACAGCCCACCTCCAGAATGAGAGGACCACCTTGGTTCCAGCCACTTGGGGACACTGGGCCACCTCCTCCAGCACCCATTCAATCAGTTCCTGAGAGAGAGAAAGAGAAAGAAGTTCAGAAATACACTTAAGGCAGGTGCCAGTGGTTCAGGCCTATAACCCTAAGAACACAGGAGGCTGAGATATGAGGATCATGGTTCATAGCCAACCCGGGCAGGAACGACTGTGAGACTCTTATCTCCAAAGAACCACAAGAAAATCGGAAGTGGCCTTGTGACTCAAGTGGTAGAGTGCTAGCCTTGAGCTGAGGAGCTCTGGGACAGCGCCCAGGCCCTGAGTTCAAGCCCCACGACTGAAAAGAAGTGGACTTCCTACCACAAGAAATTACTGAATAGCACCCATTGTCCTAGGGAGCCTGACTCGGCAAGTCAGGCTGAGCTTCCTCTCATATGGGAGTCATGTAGGTCACCCAGCTTCTCCGTGCCTGTTTCCACATCTGCAAAACTGAACAAAGTGAAGCATCCACTTCCTCATAGGGATAGGGTCATAATGAAAGAGACACATGTTTTGTTCATAATCCCAATGCCTGTCTCACCATTAACACACACCTTTTGAGCTCTTTCCTGGTATCTTTCTGGCATACGCTCACAGAACTGCTGAGAACCGTATCTGAGGGCTGCTCCCTCTGTGCCTGGCCGTGCTCCAGAGATCTCTCTGTATTAATCCCTTGTTTCCTCACAACTGTCCCATGAGGAAATTGAAGTCCAATGGTGGGGGCCCAACCCAGAGCTTAACCTGTGGTTAAGAATAGGCTACCCATGGACTGAATTTGCAACAATCCATCTAAACCAATGACTGAGTGTAGCACCACATGTCTACCATCCCAACTACAGAGGACAGGGCCTGATGGCGCACACATGTCACAAATAGGAGGACCGCGATCCAGCCCAGCCTTAGCATATATTAAGTCTCCATCTCAGAAATACCCAAGACAGAAAAGCTTGTCTTGCATGGTAGAAGACCTGACTGGCAAGCCTAAGGCCTTGAGGTCAATCCCTAACATACCTAAGAATCAGAGGCCCACTGCCCAAAGCTCATGCCTATAATCCTAGCTACTCAAGAGGCTGTGATCTGAATATCACAGCTCAAGATTCAAAATAGGGTTGGCCTTGCCCATCAGACATCATGATGACAAGACCCGGAGTCTGACCTATGTTGGTGTGCTCCATACTAGCAAGGCTCATATCATTACTAAGTGTTGGCCATGCTCTCTGTACACCTGGGAAGCCACCCATTGCTGGCCACTCCCAGGTCTTCCCAAGCACCCCACTGCCAACTACCAGACTCGAGAGTACACAGCTCCAGGTAAAAGAGATCCCTTGTTCTTGTACTTTAAATGTGCTGAGTCCCCTTCAAGCGTCTCACCCTTCCAGGCCCCCAGACTTCAGCTGTGAAGTCCATGCACCCCCCCTCAAAGATAGCAGATAGAAGTTACCAAAACATCCAGCCTCCTTGTTACAACCCACTTCTACACATGCACGTGCACACACGCACACACACACATACACACACACACACACACACACACACACACACACACACACACACACACACGTCCAGACCAGTGACAACACTCATCCATGCAGCACCTGTAATTTGCCAACTTATTACTCACCTGAGTACAGTCAGGCTGTACAAGGAGAAAGATGATCTCTCTGTCTCTCTCTCTCTATGTCTCTCTCTGTCTCTCTGTGTTTCTCCCTGTCTCTGTCTCTCTGTCTCTCTGTATCTTTCATTGTCTCTCTCAGTCTCTGTCTGTCTGTCTGTCTGTCTGTCTGTCTGTCTCTCTCTCTCTTTCTCACACACACAAACACACACAAACACACACACACACACACACACACACACACACACACACACACACACACACACACACACACACACACACACACACACACACACACACACATAGATTCAGAGCAGTGCCTCTCCTGAGTTTGTTGGAGACCAGATGGACCGGGAGCACCAGCAGAAGCTGGCAGAGCTGGAAAATGTGATCAGCCTGAGAACTGTTGGCAGCTGGGGGGGGGGGGAGGGAGGCCGGGTGTATGTATGTGTGTGTGCGGGGGGTGTTCCTCCCAGATATTCACCTTCTGTTCTGACCCCCAGCACCCTTACCTCCCTACTGGGCTTTTCTGGGACCCTCTTCAGTTGAAAAGGGTGACCAATCACAGAAGACGAGGGCTCACACAGCAAGGGGGTTCTATCATCTGCATCCAACACCCCCACCCCCACGAAAAGACACCAGAAGGCAGGTGTGGAGGTGTTGTTCCTCTCTGACTAAAACCACCAAGTTCTCACCAGGGAGAGGAAGAGTGTAGAGGTGCAGCTCTGTGGCTCCCACTGCTCCAAGTCAGGGGCTCGGTGGCGCCCACTCCTCACCCAATCCTGCATCTCCCCTTTTCCTGGGACACTGGCCACTAGGGATGGGGGTGGGATCCTTGGGTCAACACCCATCTCCACCTTGGGATGCATTTGGCCAGAATGTGGGGCACCAGGGAGTTGTGGGTCTGGGTCAGGAAGGGGGAAAAGGGGAATATGGGGTTGCGGGGAAGGCCTGCATGGCAGATACTCACATGTGTTGCAGGAAGAAGTTGTTGGCAGCTGCTCTGGCGAGCAGCAATGTCAGAGGCATGGTGGACACTCAGGCCCGGAGCAGCGTACAGGGTGGCCAGGACCAGATCAGAGCCGCAAGCCAGCCAGTGGTACACTATTGCACAATTGTCTGAGGACTACAAGAGGCAACACAGGTCCAAGCAGTCAGCACAAGGTTTGAAATGCTGCACCGCTGGGAAGGGTAGTAGAGGGGTGGGGCACGGGCGGGCATGTGGTGGGGCTGAGCAAGGTCTCTTCTCCTAGGCCTCAAGTCTCTTGCTCACCACTCAGTCACCTCTACCTTCCTCAACTGCTGGTAGTGCTGTCAACCAACAGAGGGAATCCCAGTGCTACAGGCAGAATGTAATGTGAGTGTGGCCACCATTCTTGTATCCCATTGGACAGAAAGAACCATGAAAGAATGGGGGTCTGGATCCTGTGATCCAGGAAGAATGGGTGGAGTCAAGATGACAGCAGTGCCTTGTCCAATCCAGTTGGAGACAAGAGGGAGACCTGCTTTAGTGGGATGGCTGCACAGATTGTTCTGTATGTCTGTTGCCACTCTTGGACCTTCAACTCAGGATCTAGGCACAGTCTGGGAGCTGCTTTTGCTCAATGCTACCCCTCTACCACTGGAGCCACACAGCTCTATTTCTGGTTTTATTGGCACAATTGGACAGGGGTCTCAACAACTTTCATGCCTAGGGTGACTTTGACCATGATCCTCCCGTCTCAGCCTTGTAAGTATGAAGGAGGACTGCTGAGAGCCACTGGTGCCTGCCTAATCATTGGACTTGCTGATATTCTTGGACAGATTGGTGAGTTCCCTATCCTCGGGTTTAATTGGTAGGAGCTGGAGCCCACAGTTTGAATCCTGGTCCTGTCACGTCCAAATGGCAAGAGATCCTAAGAAACTCATTCCTATCCATATGATTACCAATGGAATGTGATGTATGTCATGGTTGAATGGGCAGTTTTTGAATGATTCTAGGATAAAATTTTACACAATTACATTATTGTACACTGATCGATTTTAATGAATACTTTATGAAGCATTTAAAAATTACATTCATTAAATGAAGGCATAATGAAATAACTAAAAATTGGACATCACATAGTATAAAGGTGGCATTTTTTCTGCCAGGAATGGGATGTGAACTCATGGTCTGGGTAACACTGTTGGACTGTGTGGGAAGGGGAAGCTTGCCTCCTTGAAGTCAAGAAATTCAAGTCTGTTCCTTAGGCCTGAAATCAATCCCCACCACTAGAAAGCATCCTATTTGTGTACATTTTAAATATGTGATTTATGTTTACACACATAGGTTGACTTCATGGTGCGTTCAGTGTAATTATTCATTTTATTTTTTTATTCATGTATTGACTATTCATTTTATTGACTATTATGACATATAGAACATTGATTTCATAGGATATAGGTCTGTATGTATTCCACTTCATACCTGACACCCAGGAGTTTCACATAAAAGGAAAACGTGTCACCATCAGTTTCTTACTCCATGATTCATTTTTTAGAAGTGCTGGCATCTGAACTCACAGCCTCTGAGGCCCAATTCATGAATGGTTGAGTGTCAGCATGCCATTCTGGGGAAAATTGAGCTGACAGGCAGTTCCCAAGACCTGAGATCGAGCCTCAGTTGTTGACAAAATAAGAATAGATTGACACACAGATGGTAGTACGCTAATATATATATATATATATATATATATATATAGTGCCAGAGATGTCTATCCAATATTCAGTTATATAGACTACATTCCTACCAATTCTTGGGTATTTATTATGCCTCCATGTAATTAATGTTATTGTTTTCATCCTTAACAAACTATTAAGTAAATCAATCAGGGTGCTGAAATTATTGCATTCCTGTAAGCAATATTATTCTTTTAATACTTAATAAACATTAAATAAAATCAGTTTCCTGAAATCATGCTGTCTAATTTTGTAGGAGCATCATTCACAATCAACTCATTCAACCATAACATTGATATCATTCCACTGTTATTCCTATGGATGGGAACGAATCTCTTCGAAGCTCCTGCCATTGGTTGGTGTCAGGAGGGGGATTCAAAATCAGGGCCTACATTGCCACGTGGGTCTATGACTTCACAAATAGTCTGCCAGCCTTTACCAATGCAAGGTGAAGTACCTTTGCAACAGTGTCATTCAGACTCAGGAGGGTCATCGTGCAAAAGAAGAAAAGGAAAAAAAGCCATCTCGCTGCATTTTTTCTATGCATTTTTTTCCCACACAAGGCCTGGGGATCTAGGATCCCAGAATCAGCGGTGGGTCCAGTGGCTGCACCCTACCATTGGGTGATCGAAGCTGAGGCAGAGTTGCCACGACCTGAGTTCAAACCCCTTGTTGAGCCAAAAAAAAAAAAATATTAAAAGAAATTAGCTCCCTGGCTTTCAATTCACCCCGTTTTTTCTGCCAGGCTTTGGATTTGAACTCAGGGTCTGGGTAAATGTGCAGCTCTGTGGAAGAAAGGAGAAGCTCACCGTACTTGAAGATAAGAAAGTCAGGCTTGTACTCTAAGCCTAAATTCAAGCCTCAGCCCTGGAAAAGATACTATTTATATACATTATAAAGACAGGGTATGTACCTATGGATGTTCAGCCCATACACATTTGGTGTGGTTGTTCCTTGTATTTTTTGTTTTCTTCATTTATTTACTGTTGATTTTACTATGATGACACCCATTCCGTTTATTACATTGATGACATGCTATCACATGGCATCTAGATTTGTAGACATGTTCTCCAGCATGCCTGACACCCTGGACTCTCAGAGAAAAAAATTCACACTAGGCTTCTTACAACATTATCTGAACTCAGGGCTTAGCAGGACCAATTGGTGAAAAGTTCAAGGTGAACACACCAGCCTGTGAGCAACTAAGGAGTTAGCCCATTCCCAGGATATGACATTGATCTCCAGGGTGGGCCATGGTAGTCATAAATTCATTATTTAAACATAAGATCTATATTTACATACATGTGTGGACAGCATCTTGCATTTGGTGTACTTCTTCTACTTATTTTCTGTCTTATCCATGGAAGTATTCTGTATTTTACTGAGCATGGTGACAGATATAACAGTGCTTACATGGATGACAACATATTGCCATGGCTATAGGGTTTCCTATGCATTCTCCATCATAGCTGAGACCCAGGACTTTCACAGGACAGGTGAATCGATGGGCTTCTCACATCAGGATTCATCTTTTGGCAGTGTTTTGATTTGAACTCAGAGCCTTTCAGTCCCAATTGGGGAAAGGGTCTAGGTAAGGACACCAGCCTATGAGTAAGGAAGGAGATAGGCCGTTCCCAGGACCTGACATTGAGATTGAGACCCAATGTGGGGCAGATATTCATAAATTCATAATTTAAACATAGGGTCAATGTTTACATACATGTGTGGACAGCATCTTGCATTCAGTGCACTTCTTCTCCTTATTTTGTCTCTAATTCATGGGCGTATTGTGTATTTTACTGAGTATGGTGACAGCTATAACTGTGCTTACATGGAAGACAACCTGTTCCCAAGGTAATAGATTTGCCTATGCATTCCCATCCTAGTTGAGACCTGTGACTTTCACAGGAGAGGAAAGGAAAACATGTGCAATGACTGGCTTCTGACGACAGAATGACACTCTTTTTATTTTTTTTTTGAGGAGGGGTCTGGTCATGGGGCCTGAACTCTGGGCCTAGGCGCTGTCACTCAGCTCTTCAGCTCAAGGCTAGCGCTCTACCATGTGAGCCACAGTGCCACTTCTGGCTTTTTTTCTTTTTGCTTATGTGGTGCTGAGGAATCGAATCCAGGCCTCATGCATGCAAGGCAAGCGCTCTACCACTGAGCCACCTTCCCAGCCCAGCTGTCAGGTGGTTCCCAGGTGCTGAGATTGAGCCCCAGGTTTGGCCAAAACAGTGATACATGGATAGGCAGAGGGTGGTATACAAATAAATATATATTGTTAAGGAAATCCAGAGCCATCTATCTATGATTAAATGACATTTACTACGTTCCTACCAAATCTTAGGTATTTATTATATTGATTATTGAAATAATATTCTTTTCATGCTTAATAGACTCATCATCCTAGGATTATTGCTTCCAATTTTAGACTAGACAAATGCGTGAACTACTCTTTCAATCGGTATTCTTATGCATAGGAACGAGTCTCTTGTGATCTCTTGCCATTGGTTGGTGTCAGGACCAGGATTCGAACCCAGGGCCTATGTTGACTTGTTGGCTTATGGCTTCCCTGATTGCCTGCCAGCCATCAGCACTGCCAGGTCAGGTTCACTTTGCAACTGTGTCATTCAGACCCACGATGGTCACCGTGCAAAGAAAAAAATGTAAAATCCCAAGCCCTCTACACCTCCCCACTTTTTGTGCTGTCCCACTTTTTTTCCTTCCCGCAAGCCCTCTGGCCCTAGGCCCAGGATTGGCTATGGGTCCCGAGACTGCACCCAAGCCTTGGGAGATCAAAGCTGAGGCAGAGTTGCCATGACCTGAGTTCAAGCCCCGTGGTTGCTTTAATTAATTAACTAAATTTTTAAAAAGAAGATTTCCAAATTTGGAATTTCTGCCAGTTTTCTTTCTTAGCCTGGGATTTAAACTCAGGGTCTTGGTAAATCCGTAGCAATGTGAGGGAAGTTACACAGTTGCCACTACTTGAGTTCAAACCCCATGCCAAACCAAAAATAAATAATTAAGTCACTGCTCGGTAGGGAAATGTAGTTGTGGAGGTAGGAAGTAAGGGGTGGTAGGGGGAAAACAAAGGAGGAAGCAACAATGCTCCATAGGAAATGTACTCATTACTTTGCTAATGCAACTATGAACCCTCTGTACAACATTTTTAGAATAAAAAACTTACAAAAATAATGTAGTGCTCAAGAAGCACTTTGCGGGTAAGGGAAGGAGGTCTGAATAGCTGTACAAAATTCTACACTGATATTTTATAATGTTCAGTATGGAACTGAATAAACATAACTGCTTCCATTACAAATATTAAATCACTGTCTCAGAACTGGGACCAGTATTTCTGCCATTGATTGGATTTGTGTTCACCATCCTGGTAAATATTTTACACCATTTGTGAAGGGGAAACTCACTGTCTTTGAGGAAAAGAAATTCAAGCTAGAGTTCCCAGGGCCTGAGTTAAGGCCCTGCAATAGAAGAAAATATTTGTATACATGTGTAATATATGATATATTGGTACATATATATGTTTATTTCATATTATGATTATTATGATTGATTTTGTATTAATTTTATTTTTATTTTATTCATTTTATTTTTTATTGTATTTAGTACTATTATACACATACTATTTATTATGTTTTGTACATCTAATATAAATTATACAAAATAATTTAGGACACTGACTCTTTTATATTAATACTTAATAAGTATTGAAACATGATACATAATTAAATGGAGGCATTTGTCATAGCCATCACATATTTGGAGTCTATCCCCAGTATGAGCTTTATCATATTTATCTTTGGAAAACTTCTTATAGAGATTTCGTTAGATGATTTATACTTTTTTTGAGGATAGGCAAGTGGAGGAATAAAATTGTAAGGTTGGGGCTGGGAATGTGGCTTAGTGGTAGAGAGCTTGCTCAGCATGCATGAAACCAGAGTTTGAATGCTCATTGCCACATACTCAGAAAAAGCCAGAAGCTGTGGAATGGCTCAAGTGGTACAGTACTAGGCTTGAGAAAAAAGAGCTCAGAGACAGTACCCAGCCCTAAGTTCAAGCCCCAGGTCTGGGAAAAGCAATACACCAGATTCCGGTGGCTCTCACCTGGAACCCTATCTTCTCAGGGGGCTGAGATCTGAAGACCACAGTTTGACGCCAGCCTAGGGAAGGAAAGCCTGTTAGACTCTTAACTCCAATGAACCACCAAAAGATTCTGGTTCTCTGGTGGTTTATTGAAGATAAGAGTCTCACAGACTTTCCTGCTCAGCCATCTTAAATGACGATCTCCTGAGGAGGCTTCAAGTGGCTTCCTCAGGGATTCACCGAGGAGCCACTCCACACAAAACCTAAGTATAAATCTCGAGAGGTAATAGGGAAAAAAGGAAACATGAAAATTCTACTAGTGTGTTCTAGATATTAAGGTTGAAGACTCAAAACACTCATAATTATTAGATCATTTTATAGGGAAAAGGAGCAATGCAGAAAGTATGAGGATTGCTCCAGCTTTCAATCCTCTCATCCTGAGACAGTAAATTCACAGCAGCTCAATGCTAAGTGACAGAACTGGCATGTCCTGTGGTTATTTGCTCCCAAATCCTGTGACACTCATTTCTCAATTTTGGACTCAAATCTGTGACCAGATGGTAAGATGAGGAGAGAAAATAAACATTGGGTACTTTACTTATAAATTCGAACCATTGGAATGACCCTGTTAAGAAGTCAGATTGTCAAGAGTAAAAAATGAAGAAGAAAAGAAAGAAGGTACCAGTGGCTGCTGACTGTAATCCAAGCTCCTCTGGAAGCTAAGATGTAGAGAATCTTAGTTTGAATCCAGCCAATGTAGGAAAGTCCATGGCACACGTATTTCTAAGAGATCACAGAAAAACCCAGAAGTGAGGCTGTCAAGCTTAATGCACTACCCTTGAGCAAAAGGAGCTCAGGGACAATGCCTAAGCTCATAGTTCAACATCAGGACCTGCCCCCTCAAAAAGAGCCTGTACTTCCATGTCTTTTTCTATGTATGGATATATTCCTGTAGGTGAAGCTCCCGAGTAACTATGATGAATGGCACCAACCTAGGAAATTTGTATTCAATATAATGAGTTCATAACACAGAGACTTCCTTCAAGACAGTGCATGTTCTGGGGCTCACCTCACTGTTCCCAGTGTAGCCTGAGGGTTTCTCTGCATCTCAGACATGCTGGAAAAAGTCCCTCTCATTGTGTGGACAAGCAGACAAAAGGCCTCACTCCTGTAAAGGTAGGTAACAAACAATCCACCCGGGCCAGTTAGTGAGGATGAGTGTAGGTGGGCTCTGAAGGTCAGGGAAAAAGTCCTCTTTGTACAACAAGCTATCTCTGTCCCCAGTGCTCTGTTTTAACAGGAAGCCTTCATTTGTGCCACCTTCCATGGTAGGCCAAGTTCTGTGCACTTATCCTGCCTTTGTGAGACTATATTCTGGTGTTCAGATACAGTGCTCAGTATAATTCAGGAGTCCGTCAGGCAGAGAACTAGGGCACTGAACATAATGAAATGTTTCATTGCTGGCAAGGATGGGCCTATGATGCCTCTCCTAGTTTTCTGGAAGCTTTGGAAATCCAAGCTCATGTCTGATATCACAAAGCTTCCTGTCATCTAGGGCTGGTGAAGATCAACAAGTTTTGAAACGTTTGACCTCTCCTAGTTAAGCCCTGGGTGGCTAGGTTTTGGGGTTGAACACAGGGCCTGGGTGCTGACCATGAGCTCAGTGCAGAAGCCCAGTGCTTTACCATTTTGTGTAACAACATCACTTCTGGTCTGTGAATGTGTGTGTGTGTGCACGTGTGTGCTGGTATGTGTGTATTCATGCTCACACATACATGAGTCCTGGAGGTTGGACTCAGGACCTGAGCACTGTACCTAGTTTCTCTTGTAGAAGGATATCCCTGTCCCAGTTGAGCCACAGAGCCACGTCAGACATTTTCTAGTGATGTGGTCCTAAGAAATCAAGGCCAGGGTTTCATATATGCAAAGCACTCTACCCCTAAGGCACATTCCCAGCCCTCTACTTCAGTTTTGTTAGTTTATTTCTGTCTTTTTTATTGTTGTTGTTGATGTCGGTTGTAAGAGTTGAAGTCTGGGCATAGGTGTTGTCCCTGAGCTCTTCAGCTCAAGTCTTGTGCTCTACCACTTGAGCAACAGCGCCACTTCAGGTTTTCTGGTGGTCCATTGGAGCTAAGTGTCTCAAGGACTTTCCTGCCCAGGCTAGCTTTGAACCATGATCCTCAGATCTAATCCTCCTGAGTAGCTAGGATGACAGGCATGAGCAACAAGCATGCAGCTTCCACTTAAGGTGATTAGTGGTGAATGGGAGATAATAGTCTCATGGGACCTTTCGTGTCTGGGATAGTTTAGAACCCAGATCCTCAGATCTCAGCTTCCTGAGAAGGCAGGATGATAGACTTCAGCTACCAACCCCTTGGCCACGACCTTTGCTGCAAGAGGGTCCATGGCTCCACGTTGTGGAGTGCTAGCCATGAGCCCAATAAGTAAGGGTCAGTGCCTAAACCCCATGTTCAAGGTTCATGATCGAGAAAAAACAAAACAAAACAATTGTCTGCAGGAGAAAACTCATAGTCTTCAGTAATACATAATTTCGTCCCTGCCATGGGGACCTATATGAGTCCTAATATTCTTGTCTGCATAATCATCGCAGTTGTGGAGCTCTTATAAGGACAAGATGTAAAAATGCACCCGGTGAAGGACACAACACATGCCACTCTTTGCACACAGCATCCTATGAAAGACTCAGCACCCAGCACCCAATGTTGGACTCAGCACACTGCATCCTCTGAAGGACTCAGCACATAGCACCCTGTGCAGTACTCAGAACGGAGCACCTTTTGAAGGACTCAGCACAGAGCTCTATTCCACAAGCTGTCATTAGAGTTAGAGTGCTTTCATCAGTATCACCATTTTTTGAGGAACATTTCACAAACCACACAATTTCATATCTAATGGTTTAGTGGGGTGTTTTTATTTGGGGAGGGAGGTTTCCCCTGAGGGTTGAGCTCAAAGCATGGGGATAATGTTCTAATAACATTTGCTCACGGCTAGAGCTCTACCACTTGGACCCACATTTTGCAGTGTCTTGCAGACTTCCTGTCAGGACTGGGTTTTAAAGCCCCCAAGCAGCTAGGATGAGAGGCATATGCCACGATGACATGGGTAACCCGTAGAGCTGGGTTACAGCGGTTTACATGTGGGTAAGTCATGTTAGGTGGCAGCTGTCAGCACCAGACTCCTAGCTTGCTCGGTTATGAGGTATTTGTAGTTCTGTCCTTCTATAATTGCAGTTAGAACATCCTACTGTTTTTTTGCGTCAGTCCTGGGGCTTGAGTAAGAGCTTAGACACTCTCCCTAAGCATTTGTGCTCAAAGCTAGCACTCAATTGATTCAAAGGCAATAGAACTTCTGGGTTTTCTGTTTATGTGGCACTGAGGACTCGAACCCAGGGCTTCATGCTTACTAGGTGAGCACTCAACCACTGAGCTCCAGGAGTGAACGAGGTATAAATAGAGATTGTTGTATATAAATAGTATATACACAAAAAGAGATTTCTGCATATTATTACATTATAGATATTACTACCATTTATTAAGTATTAAATTATATCTCCATTTAATGATATGTCCCAGTTAACGAATAATAAAGCATTAATTAATAATTACTCAATATCCTATTATTTTATCATATATGTACATATATCCATACATATTTCATAGACTGAGGCTGATATATTATTAAATTCTGCATCATGTGCTGCTACCAATTATTAGTTATTTAATTATGTCTCCATGTAATATTTGTTTTGTTAATGCTTAATAAAATATTAATTAAACTTAATGCACATCCTATACCTATTGTGTCTAATTTTTATTCTAGAATAATTCACTACTAAATCAATCTGTTTATCATTTATTGTATTGACAATCTTCCGCCTATGACATTTTTTTCCTTTATTACATCCCATTACATAGTATTTAGATTTGCACCCAAATTATACATCCTAACTGACACCAAGCACTTTCACAGAAAAGGAAAACTTATGTGTCATGCTCGAGTTCTCTCTCCACGATTATATTTTTGGCAGTGCTGGGATCTAAACTCAGGGCCTAGAAGGCTCAGTTTATGAATGGGTGATTGCCATCGCAGCAGCCTTTAGCCAATTCAGCTGCCAGGCAGTGCCCAAGCCATGAGATGGAGCCCCATATATTGACTGCAAATTGCGCTTAGTGTAGTTACTCATTTTAATTTTTGTTTTATTCATTAACCATTTATTTTATTCACTGCTATAATAAATTGAATTTTTACTATATTTATTACATAGATTATACATTTGTCTATGTATGAAACTTCACACCTGACACCCAGGACTTTCACAGAAAAGGAAACCATGTGTCACCATGGGATTCTTACTGCTCACGATTCAATTTTTGTAAGTGCTGGCATCGGAACTCACAGCCTACAAGGCCCAATTCATGAATGGGTGAGTGTCAGTATGCCAGCCTGGGGCATATGGAGCTGACAAGAAGTTCCCAGCACCTGAGATCCAGCCCCAGGGATAGACAAAATAACAGATTGACATGTAGATGATAGTACACAAATACATATAGATCATTATAGAGTGCCAGAGATTTCTATATATTATTCAGTTACATTGGCTACATTCCTACCAATTCTTTTGTATTTATTATGCGTCCATGTAATTAATATGATTGTTTTCATCCTTAATGAATTATTAAGTAAATCAACCATTGCCCCGAAACTATTGTGTCCGGGTACTTAATAGTATTCTTTCAATGTGTCAAAAATATTCATTACATCCGTTGGCCTCCTAAAATCACTCTCTACTTTTATCATTAGTATCATTCAAGAACAACTAAGTCAACCTTGACATTCATAACCTTCCATCAGTATTCCTATGAATATGAACTAGAATATTAGGATCTCCCTCTATTGGTAGGGGTCAGGACCCAGCTTCAAACACAGGGCCTATGTTGTTGTGTTGGCCTATGGCTTCCCTAGAAGCCCACCAGCCTTCAGCAATACCAGGTTACCAACATTTTTCAGCCATGTCATTCAGACCCAGGATGGTCACCTTGAAAATAAAACAAATGTAAAACCAGAAGCCATCAGCAAGTTGCAGGTTTTTTTTCTGTGTCATTTTATTTATTTTTTCCTGTCAGCCTTTGAGGCCCAGAAACCCAGGTACGGCTGTGGGTCCAGTGGCTGCAACCAGCCTATAGTGTTCAAAGCTGAGGCAGAGTTGCCACGCCCTGACTTCAAGCCCTGTGCTTGACAAAGTAAAAATACCTCCCTCCCTCCCTACAAATATATATATATATATGTATATATATATATACACACAAATACATACATACATACATACATACACACATACATACATACATTAAAATATTTAAAAAATTATGAGGCTCCTTGGCTTGGAATTCATGCCTTTTTTCTGCCAGGCCTGGGATTTGAACTCAGGGTTGGAATAAATCTGCAGCACTGTGGGGGAAGGGAAAGCTCACAGTGGGGGAAAACAAGAAAGACAGGCCAGTTTCCAGGAGCTGAATTCAAGCCCTAGCACTCGACAAAATAATATTCATATACATTTTAAATACATAATTTCTATTTATACACACATGTTTAATGCATTCATTTTATTTTGTGTTTTATTTAATTATTATATATTTTAGAGAGTATGATTACATGTATAATTTTTTTTATATCTTATCACATAGGACATAGATTTGCCTATGTATTATACATCATTCCTGAAACCCAGGACTTTCACTTACAAGGAAAACAATCGGGACAATTGGCTTCTTCAACCAGGATTAAGTTTTTGGCAGTTCTGTATTTTAAACTACGGGCCTAGAAGACCCACTTCATGAATGGGTTAATGTTAGTACACCAGTCTGATGCCAGTGGAGTTGTCGGGAAAATTTGAGGACCTGAGATCAAGCCCTAGGAGTGGCCAATATATAAACAGATAGATGTGTAGATTGCAGTGGGTGTGTATGTGTATTTACATATGTATATGCATCTATAAATAAATTTATAGATTGTTCCTATAGATAGGAATGAGTAGGTGGCAGTCCCAGGATCGAACTCAGGGCCTAGGTTTCTGGGTTGGGCTCAGGCTTCACTGACAACCCACCATCCTTCTGCTCTGCAAGGTAACATACAATTTTCAAGCCGAGTCATTGAGGCTCAGGATGGTCACAGTACAAAGGAAACAAAGGTAAAACTGTTGTGTAAAACTTCCTGGTTTAGTTTTCCCTCCTCTGTCTTGGTTGTTTTTTATTTTTTTGCCAGAGCTGGAAGTTGAACTCAGGTTGTGCCTGCCCCCCAAAATGTGAAAGTCCTGGCTAGGAATTTGGGCCATTTTATCAGCCATACCTGGGATTTGAACTCAGGGACTGGATAACTCCATTGTGCTCTGGGTGAAGTGGACGCTAACCTCCTGGAAGAAAAAAAAAATTCCGGATCAATTCCCAAGGCGTGAATTCCAGCCCCAGAAATGGCAAAAATAATATTCATATACATGTATAATATATATCATATATAGGTATTTGTATATATATTACACATTTTACCTAGGACACAATATTTCCACAGAAAGGAAAACAGGTCAACATTGGCTTCTTACTCTACCTATTACCTTCAGCATTGCTGAGATTTGAACTCAGGGCCTGGAATGCCCAATTCATCAAGGGGTCAGTGTAAGCCTAGCAGCCTCAAACAAATTCACTGCCAGGCAGTTCCCAGGACCTTAATTCTAGCCCCAGGAGTGGCCAATATATAAATAGATAGGTGTGTAAATTGCAACACATACATATACATCTCTCTATATGTATATTCCGCTGAATAAATAAATATTTACTTGCACTCTAAATGTTCTTAGAGTTCCTGAGCTATAGGAGAAGGAAAGAAACATCATTTACCCATCCTGGGTTCAAATGAAGTTCTCAGAATCCAAGCCCTAGCCCTGTTAGCAGGATGAACTCCAGTGTAACACTGTATTTGAAGGACAGAAAACAGTTTCAAAAGCCAGGCTAGGTAAGGAGACCAAGGCCTGCAGGATTAGGAGGCAGAATGTACACACTCAACAGGGAAGTGAGTTGCAAAACCACTTCATTCATTCCAGGCACAGGCAGCAATGAAGGGAAACCTGAAATATTTGTTAGAGTTACACCAGGGTCATGCTTTTCTCAGCCTCTTCAAACAATGACTAGTTAAGCTTCCTTCCTCGGGTGAAGGGAGCCTCAGGCTATCGTTAGGTTACCAATAGAGAGCCAGTTTAGTGGGGGAGAGGCGAGGAACAGAGTAGAAAATCCCTGATCTCTGATATTAGGGAGTAGTTTTTTGACTCTCCATCTGTCAGATATGAAGGCCCTTCTTCTACCTTTGCCAGTCCATTCTCCTTCCTTCATTCTCCATATCATTAATGCAAATCCCCTGTTCAAGGAGAGGCATGGTTATTTCTCTTCTGTCTCCAAGCAGCTGGATTACAGCCTGGCTCTGCCCTCTTGTCTCTGGGGTGTTTGGCTACCTGAAAAGTGGGAAAAAGACAGTTTTCCTCCTTTGTGGTTGTGTGAAGGTGATGCTGGTGGCCTGGCACATTGCAGAAGGCCTCATTACTGGGAATTGTTCCCTTCTTTCCTGCTGATGTCCAAGACCAGGTACATCTACCATTTTTCTATCTATCTATCTATCTATCTATCTATCTATCTATCTATCTATCTATCTATCTATTTATCTATCTATCTATCTATCATCTATCTATCTATCTATCTATCTATCTATCTATCTATCTATCTATCTATCTATCTATCTATCTATCTATCTATCTATCTATCTAGGTATGTATGTATGTATGTATGTATGGATGGATCTATCTATCTATCTATTTATCTATCTATCTAGGTAT